>NC_084565.2:27382500-27725000 GCF_033978685.3 Nerophis lumbriciformis | reverse complement strand
AGCCCACATATTAAGACTTGTTCCCCCCCTCACGACAAAAGACATGGCAATATTCTGACAAATGAAGAGACACTTCCAACAAATGTGATTTTCCAGTCATCTTTGGGCACATAAAAGGCTGCGGGAAGGCAGCATATAAACGTGGCGCTCAGCAAATCAACATTAAACATGTAAATGTCACTCGCTATTGCTCGCTAAATGTCATTGTTTGAAGGGTCATATACGTTTCCGCCGACGATATATGTGCATGTTTGGCAGTCTGTGCACGTGCGTGTGTGTGTAATTTATTGTCAGGTTAAAGGAGTCGCTAAATGCATTCCTGGTGTTTTTACTGTCAATCGCCATATTTTTACTGGCGCCAGCTTTTCCTCACATTCTGCTGCTTTCCAGAGAATGTGATGTATTATTTAGTTACATGTAATGGGAAAGGTTTTATTTTTGTCCAGGACATGTTTGGCAAGTTACATTGAGGTAGGGTTGTACGATGTACCGGTATTAGTATAGTACCGTGATACTAATGAATCATTTTTGGTACTATACCACTTCTGAAGCGTACAGGTCCCGCGCGCCCGCGTGACATTGCTGGTTTTACGAGCAGAGGAGCATGTTCGGCAGCGCACAATCACAGAGTACTTACAAGCAGACACAGTGTGTAGACAGAAAAGGGAGAACGGATGCATTTTGGCTTAAAAACTAATGATAAAGGTGAAGTTATAACACTGAAACGCCCTTAGGAAGAGGTGCTTTAAGACTAGCGGCTAAAGTCTAGCCCCAGTCTGCAGTGTTTTAGCTACTTCTAAATCACTAATCCTGGTCTCCATGGCAACAAATAAAGTGAGTTTCTTACAAGTATCATCCCTGCAGGACGAGGAATAGCTAAACATGTTTCACTACACACCGTAGCTCACCGGCGTCAAAATGTAAACAAACGCCTTGGGTGGATCAACACCTGACGTCCACTGTAATGATACCAAGTACAGGAGCGTATCTAGTCGATACTACTATGATTACGTTGATATTTTTTGACATCACAACATCTTGTTTCGTTTAAAAAAAAATTACATTATGTTTATAAACTCAGTAAATATGTCCCTGGACACATGAGGACTTTGAATATGACCAATGTATGATCCTGTAACGACTTGGTATCGGATTGATACCCAAATTTGTGGTATCATCCAAAACTAATATAAATTATCCAAACAACAGAAGAATAAGTGATTATTACATTTTAACAGAAGTGTAGATAGAACATGTTAAAAGAGAAAGTAAGCAGATATTAACAGTAAATGAACGAGTAGATTAATAATTCCTTTTCTACCGCTTGTCCTTAATAATGTTGACAAAATAATAGAATGGAAAATGACACAACATGTTACTGCATATGTCAGCACACTAATTAGGAGTCTTTGTTTGTTTACTTACTACTAAAAAACAAGTTGTCTAGTATGTTCACTATTTTATTTAAGGACTTAACTGCAATAAGAAACATATGTTTAATGTACCCTAAGATTTTTTGTTAAAATAAAGCAATTTTTTTGTGGTGCCCTTTATTTAGAAAAGTACCGAAAAGTATCAAAATAGTTTTAGTACCGGTACGAAAATATTGGTATCGTTACAACACTGCATTGAGGTGATTGAAAAGCAGTAGGCAGAAGCTCAGCTATTACTTGTTGTTTATCTGTCGGTGCAACATGTTCCATCTTTTTTGCTTTTCCATGCATTGCCTTCTTTCCTCACAGCGCTCCCCTCTTTATGATTAGTGGATGTCAGCGGCGGATGAAATGCGGCCCCGCTCTTTGATTTAAAGGCCCCCCGCGTGATGTTTTTCACCCCCGAGGAGTTATGTCCTTTGCGGGGTAGAGACAATGTACAGCAACGGTTGCTAACAACTGCCATGAATGGAGGCTTACATCACAACTTATTGTCTCCAGCCTCCGAGCATTTCCTTAATTAGCGGCGTTAATGATCCTCAATTAGGCGTGCAGTTGCAAATGCGCGTTTCATTTAAAGTGTGTGTACTCTGCAATCTCGTGGCGTCCCAGCCGACATGGCGGGGCCTAATGATGGAGCGAAAGGGCACGTGCCGGGCGAGTGGAGTGGTGACGCGGGTCACGTTGGTGTGTGTTTGTGTGTCGGTGTGTAATTAAAGAGCAGTGCCGGCAGGGGGGACCTGTGTTGGAAAGGGTCACCAGGGCGAGCAGCAGGCCATCGGCAACCTTTGGTCATTAACTACCCACATTGCCAATAAATAGGTGTAAGTGTGTGTGTGTGTGTGTGTGTGTGTGTGTGTGTGTGTGTGTGTGTGTGTGTGTGTGTGTGTGTGTGTGTGTGTGTCTGTGTGTGTGTGTGTACACAGCACTCGTTCCATCAATCCCTGTTTTACTTCAAAAATGTACAGTAAGTTGACATGATTGACATTTTTTGGAAATACAATATTTCAACCAAATTGTAATTACAATACGAATTAAATAATCTGATAATGTTCTTTTTAGCATTTTTTCCCAAATTATGTTTTTTAATGTAATGCATCAATAAATTATGTTGATTATTTTAATCATTGGGTATTTAATTTGTATTTAATTGTAATTAAAATATGAATTAAATAATCTGATAATGTTCATTTTAGCATTTTTTCCAAAGTATTATTTTTTATGTAATGTATCAACAAACTATGTTGATTATTTTAAACATTATATATTTAGTTGTAATTAAAATACGAATTAAATAATTTGAGAATGTTAATTTTAGCATGTTTCTCAAAGTATTATTTTTTATGTAATGTATCAATAAATTATGTTGATTATTTTAACCATTATGTATTTAATTTGTATTTAATTGTAATTAAAATATGAATTCAATAATCTGATGTTCATTTTAGCATTTTTTCCAAAGTATTATTTTTTATGTAATGCATCAGTAAATTATGTTGATCATTTTAATCATTATGTATTTAATTTGTATTTAATTGTAATTAAAATACAAATTAAATAATCTGATAATGTTCATTTTAGCATTTTTTCCCAAAGTATTATTTTTTATGTAATGTATCAGTAAATGATGTTGAATATTTTAATCATTATGTATTTATTCGTATTTAATTGTAATTAAAATATAAATTCAATAATCTGATGATGTTCATTTTAGCTTATTTTAAACATAACATTAAGCAGTGGGACAGGAGAACCCAAACTTTAGCAACTAGCTGCTACAGTGCTAATAATACACTCACATTATAACAGCAACATCCTGCTAGGTTAGGTTATTTGCAAAAAAATAAAAAATAATAAGATGTGTAGCAAAGCCTGCGATATAATTTTGCAAAGCTGTCCTCCATGAAGTAGTGAGTGTTTATTGTACTGTTGATTAAAAAGTCCCTTATGCACAGCAGGGGGCATCTAAGGCTTGTAGCCATGCCATTGGTACCTGATCTGTCACAGGCCGACACTCACTTAACCAGCAGCAGTGTTATTGTGGCCAGCAGGTAGTAGTAGTAGTATGTCTGCCATGCTTGTCTGGAGTCAGATAACAGCAGATCCATGACGCCCTGGAAGCGGCGCTCTGATCCCTGCACAGATAGAGAGGCCCATTCACTGTCTGAGGGCCATCCAGCCATGCAGCCTCTTTGCCACAGAGCTGAAGAGCATCACAACCAGAGGGCCGAAGGAGAGCGGCAAGCATTAAATATTCCCCGTTTTTGCCACATTTAACCATAATGGAGTTTAAGTTGGCATGTATCTTCATCTGTGCTCAATCACTCACATTAGCTTGAGTGGGAACTCTATACAAATCCTAGTCAAAAGGGTTAAAAGTTAGGGTGGGAATTGCAGCGTACTTTGGTGTGGTATGGTATGCTATGGTATGCCATGGTACGGTTTTGGTACGTCTTGGTACGGTATGGTATGCCATGGTACGGTGTGGTATGCCATGGTACGGTAGAGTATGCCATGGTACGGTATGGTATGCCATAGTACCGCATGGTATGCCATGGTACGGTATGGTATGTTATAGTACGATATGGTATGCCATGGTACGGTATGCTATGCCATGGTACGGTATGGTATGGTATGCCATGGTACGGTGTGGTATGCCATGGTACGGTAGAGTATGCCATGGTACGGTATGGTATGCCATAGTACTGCATGGTATGCCATGGTACGGTATGGTATGTTATAGTACGATATGGTATGCCATGGTACGGTATGCTATGCCATGGTACGGTATGGTATGGTATGCCATGGTACAGTATGCCATGGTACGGTATGGTATGCTATGGTATGGTATGGTATACCATGGTACGGTATGGTATGCCATGATACGGTATGCCATGGTACGGTGTGGTATGCCATGGTACGGTATGCCATGGTACGGTAGGGTATGCCATAGTACTGTATGGTATGCCATGTTACGGTATGGTATGCCATGGGATGGTATGCTAAGCCATGGTACGGTGTGGTATGCCATGGTACGGTGTGGTATGCCATGGTACGGTATGGTATGCCATGGTACGGTAGGGTATGCCATGGTACGGTGTGGTATGCCCTGGTACGGATGGGTATGCCATAGTACCATATGGTATGCCATGGTATGATATGGTATGCCATAGTACGGTATGGTATGCTATGGTACGGTATGCTATGCCATGGTATGGTGTAGTATGCCACGGTACGGTATCGTATGCCATGGTACGGTATGATATGCCATTGTACAGTATGCCATGGTACGGTATGGTATGCTATGGTACGGTATAGTATACCATGACTTATTATTGTATTTTTCTTTTTTTTTTTAATACACAATATCACCATAATAATACTATTCCAATTCCAAAGCCAAACCCGGCCCAGCAACATCCAGAACAGCAATCAACAGAGTAATTGAGAGGACACACAAACATGACACAAAACAATCCAAAAGTACGTATTTTTCGGAGTATAAGTCGCACCTGCCGAAAATGCATAATAAAGAAGGAAAAAAACATATAAGTCGCACTGGAGCCCGGCCAAACTGTGAAAAAAAACTGTGACTTATAGTCCGAAAAATACGGTACTATATATTGGATTTTAAAACGTCTAAAGGGGACTATGTGAGTGTTACGTTGTGTCGAGAGGGCTCTCATAATGTCAAAATTGTATTTTGATGGTCATAACCAGTTTTTGATGCTCTACCAGTAAAAAATATTCCTAAAAACGGATGCTGTGTACTCACTTTTGTGATATGACAGAAGCTTTGATTTTTTAATTTTTTTTATGCTAAAGCAGGATGACTATTTAAAAATCCGAGCAAAAGGTGTTTTAAAGACAGGAAGGCGTTACAGAATGATGTTTTGTTTGTACGCACAGAGAGAACGGAGACAATGGAGTCCGTTTTCTTTCTCCTCGCCATTCTCATTGAGCTCATTGGCTTTCCCTGCGCTACCCCGGCCATGCTGTTGATTGACGGCCTGAGGGTTTTAATGGGCACTGGAGTGCAGGAGCTGAGGTCGGAGTTGTCATGGCAACTAGGAGACGGGAGGCCTTTTGCTTCTGCCTCTGCTGCCGCTTGCTACCGCTTCACCTGTGTAGTGTGGAGCCTTGTGCACTGCAGGCGCGCACACAATGTAAATCTAATCCAAATAATGGACCTTTTAAACCAAGTCCCGATCCTTATATCGGCGAGCTAAAATGTCTCCACAAACATTACTTGTTCTCCATCGTGCTCTCTGCTGTGTGTGCTGTGTTTTTTTAGGCAGCCTCCTTTCTTCAGTGTTAGCTGCTAACCGCTAGCAAATAAGTGTTTAATAGGGCCAGGTTGAGGTTAGCGGGAGGCGGGGGTGCGGGGCAGTTGGCGTTTTGGCAGGAGAGCATCAATTCCGTCAAACCATAGTCTTGTATCGGTTCTTTGGCCAAAAAAATAACAATTTCTGTTATTGCTGCTTTGGACGTCTTCACGGGTCCAAAACAAACTTGAGGAAGACTTACCGAACAGGACAGTCAGACCCAATCCAAATAAGCCAAAGACGACAACGCCCATAGAGATGGAAAATAATAATAATAATAATGAAACTTTCAGACGTTTCTAAAAGTTACAATGATGGTAAGTAAGCCGAGGTCAGGGGTCGGCAACCCAAAATGTTGAAAGAGCCATTTTGGTCTAAAAAAAAATTAAAAAAAATCGGTTTGGAGCCGCAAAAAATGAAAAAGCCTTCTATAAGTGATATAATGAAGTCAACACATGATGTATTAGTTATATTAGCCTACTATCAAAATTACTTTAATCATACTTGCCAACCTTGAGACCTCCGATTTCGGGAGGTGGGGGGAGGGGGAGGGTGGGCGTGGTCGGGGTGGGACAGGGGCGTGGCTAAAAGGGGAGGAGTATATTTACAGCTAGAATTCACCAAGTCAAGTATTTCATATATATATATATATATATATATATATATATATATATATATATATATATATATAAGAAATACTTGACGTTCAGTGAATTCTAGCTATATATATATATATATATAAAATAAATACTTGAATTTCAGTGTTCATTTATTTACACATATACACACACATAACACTCATCTACTCATTGTTGAGTTAAGGGTTGAATTGTCCATCCTTGTTCTATTCTCTGTCACTATTTTTGAAACCATGCTGAACACCCTCTCTGATCATGCATTGCTGTGTGGCACGCACAAAAGTGCTTTCATCAAATGCACTAGATGGCAGTATTGTCCTGTTTAAGAGTGTCACAACATTGCTGTTTACGGCAGACGAACTGCTTTACGGTAGACGAAAAAACGTGACTGCTGTTGTTGTCGCGCTTGGAGGACGTTAATGAAACTGCCTAACAATAAACCCACATAAGAAACCAAGAACTCGCCCTCCATCATTCTACAGTTATAACGTGATTGGGCAGGTATGCTGTTTAAATTGTGGGTTAATACTCAAATAAAATATTTGTTATTATGGACCTGAGTCCGCCTGAATTTCGGGAGATTTTCGGGAGAAAATTTGTCCCGGGAGGTTTTCGGGAGAGGCGCTGAATTTCGGGAGGGTTGGCAAGTATGCTTTAATAGTCTTATACAAGTGTTATAATGAAGACAACATATGATTTTAGTGTCTATATTAGCTATATTAGCCTACTTTTATTTTTACAACATTGGAAAACATTAGTAAACCTTCTCAGAGGGTGAGATAACTCTAAATCAGTGGTTCTCAAATGGGGGTACGCGTACCCCTGGGGGTACTTGAAGGTATGCCAAGGGGTACGTGAGATTTTTTTTAAATATTCTAAAAATAGCAACAATTCAAAAATCCTTTATAAATATATTTATTGAATAATACTTCAACAAAATATGAATGTAAGTTGATAAACTGAACATCAAATCAAGTAGGCTATTCTATTCATTACCATGAACCCAGAGTTTCCCCCATGCCATGATGGTTTAACCCTCACTAAAATGTCTGTCAAAAAGAACTGTGAAAAGAAATACAACAATGTTCAGTGTTGACAGCTAAATTTTTGTGGACATGTTCCATAAATATTGATGTTAAAGATTTATTTTTTTGTGAAGAAATGTTTAGAATTAAGTTCATGAATCCAGATGGATCTCTATTACCATCCCCAAAGAGGGCACTTTAAGTTGATGATTACTTCTATGTGTAGAAATATTTATTTATAATTGAATCACTTGTTTATTTTTCAACAAGTTTTTAGTTATTTTTATATCTTTTTTTCCAAATAGTTCAAGAAAGACCACTACAAATGAGCAATATTTTGCACTGTTATACAATTTAATAAATCAGAAACTGATGACATAGTGCTGTATTTTACTTCTTTATCTCTTTTTTTCAACCAAAAATGCTTTGCTCTTATTAGGGGGTACTTGAATTAAAAAAAAATTCACAGGGGGTACATCACTGAAAAAAGGTTGAGAACCACTGCTCTAAATGACTGTCTTGGAATGGCCAAAGGTATAGATGTGTGTGTCCACGTTAAAGGAAATGGCGGGCTGTCTTCTTCTAAGGAATTTATTAGAATCTATGCAAGCTGGGTAACGTTTGCTGAGGTCTGGAACAACATGGCACACAAACAACTATCAGAAATGCAGCCATTATTACATACAGATAATACGTCATGAGAAATGCAGATAAAAATTAAATACACAGAGGACATAGGAAATTAAATGAGCTCAAATATACCTACAAGTGGGGCATAATGATGCAATATGTACATAAAGCCAGCCTAAATAGCATGTTAGCATTGATTAGCTTGCAGTCATGCAGCGACCAAATATGCTTGATAAACACTCCAACAAGTCAATAACATCAACAAAGCTCATCTTTGTGAATTCACGCACAGTATAAAACGTTTGGTGGACAAAATGAGACAAAGAAGGAGTGGCATAAAATATGTATTTCTCTGGCATGTTGAAGAAAGTTATACATGTAAACAAACTACGGTGAGTTCAAGGACCGCCAAAATGAGGACAAAACTCTCACCAGAGAATCATGTTTAATATAAACAGTAGGATTTCTAACAATTAGGGAGGATTATGTCATGTTGTCCTCCGACAGAAACCCTATTAAAACAAAAATATATTTTTCCGCCCATCATTATCTATTTTCATACATTTTTGAAAAAGCTCCAGGGAGCCAGTAGGGCAGCACTAAAGATCTAGAGCCGCAGGTTGCAGACCCCTGGCCTAGGTCGTTGGTCGGCAACACGGCTCTTTAGCGCCGCCCTCGTGGCTCCCTGGAGCTTTTTCAAAAATTTGATCACGGCATCTTCAACCTCACTTTCTGAGGGTTGTGTCGATCTCTAGCTATAAGTTTGGGAACTATTAAGCTGAAGTACCACTGTACTGTTTGTTGTTATCTGTCCTTCAAAGACTTGTTTTTGTCCCAGTGGCTTAACCCGTGCTTCCTGTGTGTTTTCTCCAGAGTGCGGCTGCCGCCCCAAGTCCAGTGATGGGCAACATGCCACCTAATGACGGCATGCCGGGAGGACCCATGCCCCCGGGATTCTTTCAAGTAAGAACTATGTCGTGTTTGTTTGTAATCTAACTCTTCTACTCCCGGAGCTCTGCAAACAAAAGGCTGAACATTAGTCAACACATGTACCTCTACTGAGTTGCCCAGGCTATTTTTTTGTTGTTGACAAATACACTACATAGTGGTGCCTTTATTATACCCCATAAGTCCGACTGTCTTGAAATTTCTCACACAATCGAGCACACTCTGTAGTTTTAGCTTAGGGTGTTTACGTAGTGGTGCTTTTATTTTACCCCATAAGTCCCATAGACTTTAAATTTCTCACACAATCAAGCATGATGTACTAGTTACTATGGTAATGTAAGTCACAGCAGCTCAGACGAGGCACCAATCAGTTTGGGTGGGGAGCGTTTCCACAGAGTGTTTGTAGCCTGAAATGCGGGTGTCAGGGACAGATGCAGAAGGAGATTTTCACAACAAAGTTCTAAAACTTAGTGATAAATCAGATATGTCAGATTGTAGGTGGGTTTTTTTTACCCTTCGCGTTCATATTTCGCTGTGTTGCATTTTTGTTGCGTTTCGCTTGATTGTAAAATATGTCGATCGAGAGGGGGTGTGACGTTCATATGTTGTCAATATTCAGTGTTTTATCCTTAATAGTTAATATTGTAAATCCCACATTCTTTATTTACATGTACATTCTCGTTCAGTAAAAAAAATTAAAATTCCATCCCGTTTTTTTTCAACTCAATCAGACATTATTGTGAGGTTTTGTATTAGTGTTCCTAGAAATCAGATATACCGGGCCCCCAGACACATTTTTTTCTCAAAATTTAGACAAACTTTATTGATCCACAAGGGAAATTGTTCAAAAAGGGCCTGCTGCTCAACTGATCAAAGCCAAACACAAAAAAACGTCCCGAAAAGAAAAGAAAAGTAACAAAAAACACACAAAAGCGCCCAAGAACCATAATTAGTGGTTGATGGAAAACAGAAATGATCAGAAAAAAAGCAAGAAAAGTGGAGAAAAATACTTAAAATGAAGGAAGTCAAAGGAGCTACTGTGATGTGATGCCACTCTTTGAGGCGCACCCCCGAGTCAAAAAAAAAATGCCCAGGTCTGCACTGCAAAAAGTCAGTGTTCAAAAAACAAGAAAAAAAATATACAAAAATTAGGGGTATTTTATTTGAACTAAGCAAAATTATCTGCCAATAGAACAAGAAAATTCAGTTTGTCAAGACTTTCCAAAACAAGTAAAAGTAACTAACCTCAATGGACCCAAAAATACCTTAAAACAAGTATATTCTCACGAATAACAAGTGCACTTTTCTTGGTAGAATTTTTATTTTTGGACCTTTTTGCTCAATTCGTTAAAAAATATTCTTAAATTAAGTAAATGCTAGTGCCATTATCTTGACATAATGATATGCGCTCGGCATCATGATTTTTTTTTTCATGCTTGAAGTAAGAAATTATTACTCTAAAGAAGTAGTTTTATACTTGTGAGTGTTGATGACACAGCTTTGCATCAGTTGATATTCTAGTTTCAAGCATGTTTTACTCAATATAGGTCATCAAGTCTCAGCAACAAGCTGTAATATCTTACTGATATCATTTAGGACCAAAACCCTTAAAACAAGTAAAACACTCGAACATAAAATCTGCTTAGTGAGAAGAATTATCTTATCAGACAGAAAATAAGCAAATATCTCCCTTACTTAGATTTCAGTTTTTGCAGTGTGGTTTATATCAACGTTGCAATCAAAAATAATTTTATAAAAAAACGTAAACAAAATTTAAAAAACTCTCTGGAGAAATGTTTTGACCGCTAACCTTCAAACTGAAAGATCATATCACGATCGGCAGGTCGTGAGTGCAAACCTCGGCCGAGTCATACCAAAGACTATAAAAATGGGACCCGTTACCTCCCTGCTTGGCACTCAGCATCAAGGGTTGGAATTGGGGGTTAAATCACCAAAAATGCTTCCTGGGCGCATCCACCGCTGCTGCTCACTGCTCCCCTCACTTCCTAGGGGTTGATCAAGGGTGATAGGTCAAAGGCAGAGGATAATTTCGCCACACCTAGTGTGTGTGTGACTATCAGTGGTACTTTCACTTTAAGATGTGTTATAAAAACATGGCTGTTGCCATCGACTAATTATTATTTTATTTTATTTTATTTATTTATTTTTTTTTATTTTTTTTATTAAATCAACATAAAAAACACAAGTTACACTTACAATCAGTGCACCAACCCAAACAACCTCCCTCCCTCATTTACACTCATTCACACAAAAGGGTTGTTTCTTTCTGTTATTAATATTCTGGTTCCTACAACAGATTGCATATAATCTATAAACAAAATTACATTTTCAAAATAAGCATTTATGTACAGTCCAGATTATGTCCAGGTCGGACTCAGCAACGCACACCTTCATTTATGTACACTCAAATTAGGAAACACAACAACAGATTGCATATAATCTGTAGACAAAATGACATTTTAAAATAAGCATTTGAGGACTTCCCATCTTTTTTTAATGTTTTTTGGCATCATTATCGGTTTCAACCGTATAACTTTCTAAAGTTAAAAAATACTGAATAAATGTTTTAAAGAGAGTAATACTAAGTGAATATCTGTTTTTGGCCTTAAAAATAAACCTTTTACCGAGTACTATAATTAAATCATGACTGTCAAAATAACAGAAACCACATCAAGCTTCATAAACAAACCAATCCTTAAACACATTTTTTCAACTTCCACCCAAATCATATCACGATCGGTAGGTCGTGAGTTCAAACCCCGGCCGAGTCATACCAAAGACTAGGGCTGGGCGATTTTTTAATATCGCGATATTTTAAGGCCATATCGCGATACACGATATATATCCCGATATTTTTGCCTTAGCCTTGAATGAACACTTGATGCCTATAATCACAGCAGTATGATGATTCTATGTGTCTACATTAAAACATTCTTCTTCATACTGCATTAATATATGCTACTTTTAAACTTTCATGCAGAGAAGGAAATCACAACTAAAAAAAATCACTATTTTTTTCATACGGTGTTGATGTGGAAATGTTTGCCTCTGCATTTTGATGGTGTGGACATGTGGCACCGAACGGAGATGTTGACGTGCGGAGTAAGCCCTCTTCCTTGTCTAGCGGGTGACTTTTCAAATGATGCTACATATTAGCAGTGTAGCCGAGTGTCCTGGGTTCGCCTATACAGTGTACTTATCTAATAAAATAATAAACGGGAGACATTAGAGCAGGTTCGGTAGCCACCGCTTCTTTAATGTCAACATCACACACCTCCTTCCACAATCACACACACCCTACGTCACAGCCATACGGCAACAACTCTGGAGGGACAAAACTCCTCCTCCTTAGTAACACACTGAACTGTTTGTTACAGCAGTAATGCTACTTTTTACAGCAACGCTTTTGCCCCACACTTGACAAATTACGGTTGTCTGTTCGACATATTCCCACTTGAAGCCAAACCACCGCCAGACGATGGACCCTGTGCTGCTTTTCTCGGGAATTAATTATTCCTTCATTTGTTACCAGATTCGCACCTTCTTTCTCTCGTAGTACCTCTAGCATCACAGCTAGCGTTAGCCATGCTGCTACCTCTCTGCTGGGAGAGGGCGTATACGTACTTGACGTATGACGTGACAGTATGTGACGTGTGTAAGAAGGTGCGCTTGCTGTCTGTGAGAAGGAGAGACAGGAAAGAGCGAGTAGAGCATGTAGGTTAATGCCCGCAGCTAAAAGCAACTGCGTGAGAACGTATACTCGATATCACGATATAGTCATTTTCTATATCGCACAGAGACAAACCCGCGATATATCGCCCAGCCCTACCAAAGACTATAAAAATGGGACCCGTTACCTCCCTGCTTGGCACTCAGCATCAAGGGTTGGAATTGGGGTTTAAATCACCAAAAATTATTCCCGGGCTCGGCCACCGCTGCTGCTCACTGCTCCCCTCACCTCCCAGGGGGTGATCAAGGGTGATGGGTCAAATGCAGAGGATAATTTCGCCACACCTCGTGTGTGTGTGTGACAATCATTGGTACTTTAACTTTAAAGGGGAACATTATCACAATTTTAGAAGGGTTAAAACCACTAAAAATCAGTTCCCAGTGGCTTATTTTATTTTTCAAAGTTTTTTTCAAAATTTTACCCATCACGCAATATCCCTAAAAAAAGCTTCAAAGTGCCTGATTTTAACCATCGTTATATACACCCGTCCATTTTTCTGTGACGTCACATAGTGATGCCAACACAAACAAACATGGCGCATAGAACAGCAAGCTATAGCGACATTAGCTCGGATTCAGACTCGGATTTCAGCGGCTTAAGCAATTCAACAAATTACAAATGTATTGAAACGGGTGGTTGTAGTGTGGAGGCAGGTAGCGAAAACGAAATTGAAGAAGAAACTGAAGCTATTGAGCCATATCGGTTTGAACCGTATGCAAGCGAAACCGACGAAAACGACACGACAGCCAGCGACCCGGGAGAAAGCGAGGACGAATTCGGCGATCGCCTTCTAACCAACGATTGGTATGTGTTTGTTTGGCATTAAAGGAAACTAACAACTATGAACTAGGTTTACAGCATATGAAATACATTTGGCAACAACATGCACTTTGAGAGTGCAGACAGCCCAATTTTCACCAATTAATATATTCTGTAGACATACCCTCATGTCAGCAGGCCAGGGAAGCTAGGGTTGATATTCTTCTCTTGATCATCTTCGGTGGCATAAGGGACAGTGTGAGCCAAGACATCCAGGGGGTTTAGCTCGCTCGTCTGCGGGAACAAACTGCCGCCATTGCTTGCCGTGCTACCGAGGTCCTTTGTCCCTGAATTGCTCACACACTCCGGCAGATTCAATGGGGGTCTGGCGGCAGATTTCTTTGACTTTATCGTTGGAAATGCATCTGCTTTGAGTGTCGCAGGATATCCACACATTCTTGCCACCTCTGTCGTAGCATAGCTTTCGTCGGTAAAGTGTGCGGAACAAACGTCCAATTTCTTGCCACTTTCGCATCTTTGGGCCACTGGTGCAACTTGAATCCGTCCCTGTTCGTGTTGTTACACCCTCCGACAACACACCGACGAGGTATGATGTCTCCAAGGTACGGAAAACAGTCGAAAAAACGGAAAATAACAGAGCTGATTTGACTCTGTGTTTGAGAAAATGGCGGATTGCTTCCCTATGTGACGTCACGTTGTGACGTCATCGCTCCGAGAGCGAATAATAGAAAGGCGTTTAATTCGCCAAAATTCACCCATTTAGAGTTCGGAAATCGGTTAAAAAAATATATGGTCTTTTTTCTGCAACATCAAGGTATATATTGACGCTTACATAGGTCTGGTGATAATGTTCCCCTTTAAGATTTGTTATAGAAACATGGCTGTTGCCATCGACTAATTATTTATTTAGTCTTTGACCATTTGCAAAAACTGGAAGACCTCTTTATGACGTGTGTGTGCTTGCATGCCTTCCAAAACATTTGGACCTCAACGCATAGGCGGCGCCACAAATACGCCTCCGCACTTCCTCTTAACATCCCTAAACCTATCCTGTCTCCTCCTCTTTTTGAGCCTCTTTAGCCTTTAGTCCTAATCCCTGTCCAGATGTGTCCCCTTCTCTGTCCCTGTTGCCTCAGACCCATATGTCGGGTTGTTGATGCTCCGTCTCCGTCAGTTGCACTTCATGGCTTTTCTCTCGCCGGCCCAAATATCCACGGCAGCTTGTAGCGTGTCAGTGAAGGGGATTGTTGTCCCTCGGTTTGTGTCGCTTTCAGTCCTCCCATCATCACTGCTGTCTCAAGGCTGTCTTTAGAGGTCACCTTCTTTCTGACACACAAATAAACACACAAACGCACACCCTTTATACAGCTCTGACCCACATCGAAATCGTCTCAAAATATCTCAGAGGAAAAGATAGGATTGGTAAGAAGTCAGTTGTATTTACAGTAGAGATGTCCGATAATATCGGCCGATAAATGCTTTAAAATGTGATATCAGAAATTATCGGTATCGGTTTCAAGAAGTAAAACGCTGTACGGAGTGGTGCACGGACGTAGGGAGAAGTACAGAGCGCCAATAAACCTTAAAGGCACTGCCTTTGCGTGCCGGCCCAATCACATAATATCTACGGCTTTTCACACACACAAGTGAATGCGAAGCATACTTGGTCAACAGCCATACAGGTCACACTGAGGGTGGCCGTATAAACAACTTTAAAACTGTTACAAATATGCACCACACTGTGAACCCACACCAAACAAGAATGACAAACACATTTCGGGAGAACATCCGCACCGTAACACAACATCAACACAACAGAACAAATACCTAGAACCCCTTGCAGCACTAACTCTTCCTGGACGCTACAATATACACCCCGCCCATCTCAACCTCCTCATGCTCTTTCAGGGAGAGCATGTCCCAAATTCCAAGCTGCTGTTTTGAGGCATGTTAAAAAAAATAATGCACTTTGTGACTTCAATAATAAATACGGCAGTGCCATGTTGGCATTTTTTTTCCATAACTTGAGTTGATTTATTTTGGAAAACTTTGTTACATTGTTTAATGCATCCAGCGGGGCATCACAACAAAATTAGGCATCATAATGTGTTAATTCCACGACTGTATATATCGTATCGGTTGATATCGGAATCGGTAATTAAGAGTTGGACAATATCGGATATCGGCAAAAAAAGCCATTATCGGACATCTCTAATTTACAGTATGTATGGAAGCAGTTCACAATAGCAGCTATCTGTTGCATCAATGAACATTCAACTGAACTCCATGTGAGTAAAGCACTTTGGTGACGGAGAGAAGGGCGAAACCTTGAGCCGAGTTCATGACCAAATCTGAATTAACACACAAAACACACTATCAACTGATAAGTGAAATACCTTAAATCAGTGTTTTGAAACCACCAGTCTGGTGTGCCGTGGGAGATTATCTAATTTCACCTAATTGGGTGAAAAATATTTTTTGCAAACCAGTAATTATAGTCTGCAAATGATGTTGTTGTTGAGTGTCGGTGCTGTCAAGAGCTCGTGTAATACTCTTCCATATCAGTAGGTGGCAGCCGGTAGCTAATTGCTTTGTAGATGTCGGAAACAGCGGAAGGCAGTGTGCAGGTAAAAAGGTATCTAATGCTTAAACCAGAAATAAACAAAAGGTGAGTGCCCCTAAGAAAAGGCATTGAAGCTTAGTGAAGGCTATGCAGAACAAAACTAAAACTGAGGTGGCTACAAAGTAAACAAAAACAGAATGCTGGACAACAGCAAAGACTTACTGTGGAGCAAAAACGGCGTCCACAATGTACATCCGAACATGACATGACAATCATAAATGTCCCTACAAAGAAGGATAAAAACAACTGAAATATTCTTAATTGCTAAAACGACTTCGTTTTAGCAATCAAGAATATTTCAGTTGGGAAATATCGCTCAAAAGAAGACATGAAACTGCTACAGGAAAATACCCAAAAAAACCAGAAAAAGCCACCAAAATAGGAGCGCAAGACAAGAACTAAAATACTACACACAGGAAAACACCAAAAAACTCCAAATAAGTCAGGGGTGATGTGACAGGTGGTGACAGTACACCTACTTTGAGACAAGAGCTATATTGATGCATGCTTGGTTATGGTTTAAAGTCATATCCAACAATTGCGACAACAACTTTTTTACTGTCAACTGAGTTTCGTTTTTAATGATTTCTGCTGGTGGTGTGCCTCTGCATTCTTTCAACGTAAAAAATGTGCCTTTGCTCTTAAAAGGTTGAAAAACACTACCTTAAATACAAGTTAAAATAGAATAAATATCATACAGTAGGGAAATTATTCATACGGCCACATTCCTGGGTGGATGAAGGGGTGTTATACATTTTGCAATACAGTCTACTGAAAATGATGGAAAGTGCCACTCTGCACAGCAACAGTCCCTGCTTGACACTTTAGCATCAAGGGTTGGAATTGGGGGTAAAATCCCCAAAAATGATTCTCGGGCGCGGCCACCACTGCTGCTCACTGCTCCCCTCACCTCCGAGGGGGTGATCAAGGGGGATGGGTCAAATGCAGAGAATAATTTCGCCACACCTAGTGTGTGTGTGGCAATCATTGGTACTTAAGCTTTTAATTGCAGCCTACACTAATCTCTTATGTTTGACTGCCATCTACTGGTCACACTTATCATTACACTATGTACCAAATAAAATAGCTTTGAGGTCGGTAAGCAAAACCAAAATTATTCCGGGTTATAAATCGCACTGTCAGGTTTTGAGGGGAAAAAAAGGATTTTAAGTGCGCCTTATAGTCCGGAAAATACGGACATTAACATTTATTTTGTGCTTTATTAGTTAAAAAAAAAAAAAAAAAAAAAAAGTACTTCATAGCTAAAAAATTACAAATTTTTAACTATTTATAGTTCCCTTTCACATAATAAAAAAAAAAGTTTAAAATGAAAAATACTTTACATAATGTGCAACTATGATGTACAGTTCCTGGCATCCTTTTTTCTCCATGAAGGCTGCACATTTCCACGTCGGAATCCAGATTAAGATTAGTGTTTGACCTGGATTAACTGTTTGTGATGTCACTAAACGTGCTTTAAACCTTGCCTCTCAATACCAAGACGGCCTTCCTTTTTACGTCTGCACTGTGACGAACAGTTAGATAAACACACTTTCTGATTTATGTTTTATTTCTCCTTGGCCGTTGGATGTATACACGCACACACCGCGTGCCGTACACTCATTTGCATGCATGTCCTTGTGCTCAGATGTGTGTGTGTGTGTGTGTGTGTGTGTGTGTGTGTGTGTGTGTGTGTGTGTGTGTGTGTGTGTGTGTGTGTGTGTGTGTGTGTGTGTGTGTGTGTGTGTGTGTGTGTGTGTCTGTTTGGGTCGTGGGGAATGTTAATGATGTATGAGCAGCGAGCAGACCCAGGGAGAAAGCTATCTGATGGCGATGGTGTTGCGTGAGTGACATGGTGTTCCATAAATAGACCCAGGGCGCATGGCAGTCAGTCAGAAAGAAAGGCAGACAGACAGTTTAGACGGACAGACAGTGTGGCAGAAGGGGAGACAGCGCAGGGACACGAGGAATGGACGGCTTTATTTCAAGCTCACTCGTAGTGTTCCCTGTTTAGCCTATTTGACAAAGCCAACAACAGAACAGACACAACCCTGGCTTAATGCCAACTTGTATTATTTGTGTATGAATGGGGAAAAAAACACATTAAAACAACCTATCGTACACAGTAAATAGTAATAGTATGTATTTGTAAAAGGTCTCTTTGCCGTGAGGGTTCTCCTGAGTCCGAAAGATCCTCCGTGAGCCCGCTAGACAGTTTGAATACAGTCTTTTATATAAACACAACAGTCTGGAATTGCTTTTCAGCAGTCTCCAGCTTCCAACTCCAACTCCGTGTCTCGTTCCGGCTGCTGCTAATAAAGGCGACAGGTGATTAGATAACAAGGCCCACCTGAGCCGTATACTCACCAGTCGCTGTCTTCGAGGCCGGTCCTTGCACACCCCGTTCCGCGGCAGGCCCGCAGGCCACGCCCCCCTCCACAGTATTATTTTCCAAAACTGTGGCTTTTCCTTGCCAGTTGTTATGGATAACCGCCACATTGCACAAGTATAAACAAAACGGTTTGAAAAATCACAAACAATTCAAAATAACCCACAAAGTCAATGCAGGGGCAGTTGCCCGCTGCCAGTTATTGATGATAACAGCCACATTGCAGTGATAGAACTAATCATTAGACAAAGCCAAAATGACTCAAAATACTCCACAAAGGGTGGGCCTGCAACCAAGTGTCATATAATTAGTAATCGCTCCCCTTGCCAGTTATTAATGATAACCACCACATTGCACAGTATAAACAAAACGATTTGAAAAATCACAAACAATTCAAAAAACTGGAGATGTTATGCGCAAAAATGTAATATCGGAAATTATTGGTATCGTTTTTTATTATTATCGGTATCGGTTTTTTTTTTTGGTTTTTTTTTTATCAAATCAACATAAAAAACACAAGATACACTTACAATTAGTGCACCAACCCAAAAAACCTCCCTCCCCCATTTACACTCATTCACACTCATTCACACAAAAGGGTTGTTTCTTTCTGTTATTAATATTCTGGTTCCTACATTATATATCAATATATATCAATACAGTCTGCAAGGGATACAGTCCGTAAGCACACGTGATTGTGCGTGCTGCTGGTCCACTAATAGTACTAACCTTTAACAGTTAATTTTACTCATTTTCATTCATTACTAGTTTCTATGTAACTGTTTTTATATTGTATTACTTTCTTTTTTATTCAAGAAAATGTTTTTAATTTATTTATATTATTTTATTTTATAATTTTTTTTTAAAAAGTACCTTATTTTCACCATACCTGGTTGTCCAAATTAGGCATAATAATGTGTTAATTCCACGACTGTATATATCGGTTGATATCGGTATCGGTTGATATCGGTATCGGTAATTAAAGAGTTGGACAATATCGGAATATCGGATATCGGCAAAAAGCCATTATCGGACATCCCTAAAAATAACCCACAAAGTCAATGCAGGGGCAGGCGCCCGCTGCCAGATATTGATGATAACAGCCACATTGCAATGATAGAACTAATCATTAGACAAAGCCAAAATGACTCAAAATAATCCACAAAGGGTGGGCCTACAAACAAGTGTCATATAATTAGTAACCGCCAGTTATTAATGATAATCACCTCCTTGCGTAATAGAACTAATCATCAGACATTTTCCACCGCTTGTCCCTCTTGGGGTTGTGGGGGGGCGCTGGAGCCTATCCCAGTTGCATTCGGGCGGGAGGCAGGGTACACCCTGGATAAGTCGCAACCTCATCGCAGGGCCAACACAGATAGACAACATTCACGCTCACATTCGGGGATCGAACCCAGGGCCTTATTATTGTGAGGCACTAGCACTAATCCCTGTTTCACCGTGCTATTTCAATACTGAAATAAACTGCAACAAAAAACAGTGCAATTAACAGTGCAATACATTTTCATAACATGGTCACTACTGCCTAGTTTCTCTTGTTATATTCTTATTTTTACTGTTGTATGATTATTCTTATTGTTGCTTTTTCTATTTTATTTCCATTTATACCCCCATTATTTACTTTTTACTTTTTAAATTGGATCTTAATTCTGTACACTGCTGCTGGAATTTAGATTTTCCTGAGGGAACTCTCCTGAAGGAATCAATAAAGTACTATCCATCTATCTAATAGAGCTAATCATTAGAAAAAACCTAAACAATTGAAAATAATCCACAAAGTCAATGCAGGGGCGGACGCACAATGTCAATGTGTCATATAATATAAGTGTTGCGATCGCTCCTCCTGCCAGTTATTGTTGGTAACAGCCACATTGCACAATAGAACTAATCAATAGACAAAACCAAAACGACTCAAAATAATCCACAGAGTCAAAGCACGGGTGGGCCTAAGTGTCAAATAATTAGTAGTCGCTCCCCTTGCCAGTTATTAATGACAACCACCCCCTTGCATAATAGACTTAATCATCAGACATTTTCTACCGAACCCAGGACCTTCTTATTGTGAGGCACTAGCACCAACCCTCTGTTCCACCGTGCTAGTATAGAACTAATCATTAGAAAAAACTTAAACCACCGTGCTAATAAAAACTAATCATTAGAAAAAACCTAAACCACCGTGCTAATAAAAACTAATCATTAGAAAAAACCTAAACCACCGTGCTAATAGACTTAATCATTAGAAAAAACCTAAACCACCCTGCTAATCGAACTAATCATTAAAAAACACCTAAACAATTCTAAATAATCCACAAAGTCAATGCAAAATTCAAGAAAATCCGGGAATTTTTTTTAGAATTGTTGAAAGAGACAACACAATTCCTGAATAGGCTGAATATTTTGAAGTTAAAACGGTTTAAATTAGATGAAAAATGTAGGAGTTGTGGAATTTTTAAAAATGTACCATTCATTTCAATGGGAATTTCATAAAAATTTGGAAATTCCGGGAAAAGAGGGAATTTTTTTGAAAATGGTAAAAAACTTGAATGTTCTGAATGAGTTAATACATGGTTGGTGTTGGAATGTTTCAAAATGGTCGAGAAATGTTGAAGTAGTAACATTTTTAGTTGAGAAATGGTATTACGGAATTCCTGGAATTACGGGAAAACTGAGATTTTTTTTCTAGTTCAAACAACTTTGTTTTTTTTTCCTGATTAAGAGGAATGTTTTCACAGTAGAACGGTTGAAGTGGGTTGAAAAATGTGGGAGGAGTAGTCGACAGAAAAAAGGGTGAAAATATGGTTTGGAAAACTAGGAATTCTGAGAATTCTTGGAATTTTTTTTTAATTTGAAAAAATAATAGTTTGACTATCTAGGATATGTGGAATATGTTGAAGGTGGAATGGTGTGAATCGGTTGAAAAATGTGGAAACGGTGGAAGTTTGAAAAATTGCCAATTCATTTTGAATGGGAAGAATGTCCCGGAAAACTTGGAAGTCTGGGAAATCTGGGAATTTTTGGAAATTGTCAAGGGAAAGCCCGCGATTCCCGAGTAGGCTGAACAGTTTGAAATTGGAGTGATTTGAATCGGATGTAAAATGTGGACGGTAGAGAGCGCCAAAATCTGGAGAAAAAGAAGAAATAGATGAATTTTGGTGTAAAAACCGTGTGTGAATGCTCCAAAGCATTCACACAATAACCGCCAATAACTACTCCAAATAATCCACTAAGTTAAACTAGTTTAGTGTCATATACAGTCGTGATCAAAAGTTTACATACACTTGTGAAGAACTTAATGCCATGGCTGTCTTGAGTTTCCAATCATTTCTACAACTCTTATTTTTTTGTGATAGAGTGATTGGAGCACATACTTGTTGGTCACAAAAAACATTCATGAAGTTTGGTTCTTTTATGAATTTATTATGGGTCTACTGAAAATGTGAGCAAATGTGCTGGGTCAAAAGTATATACAGCAATGTTAATATTTGCTTACATGTCCCTTGGCAAGTTTTACTGCAATAAGGCGCTTTTGGTAGCCATCCACAAGCTTCTGGTTGAATTTTTGACCACTCCTCTAAGCTAAATTTGTTGGTTTTCTGACATGGACTTGTTTCTTCAGCATTGTCCACACGTTTAAATTAGGACTTTGGGAAGGCCATTCTAAAACCTTAATTCTAGCCTGATTTAGCCATTCCTTTACCACTTTTGACCTGTGTTTGGGGGTCATTGTCCTGTTGGAACACCCAACTGCACCCAAGACCCAACCTCCGGGCTGATGATTTTAGGTTGTCCTGAAGAATTTGGAGGTAATCCTCCTTTTTAATTGTAAAGCACCAGTTCCATTGGCAGCAAAACAGGCCCAGAGCATAATACTACCACCACCATGCTTGACGGCAGGCTTGGTGTTCCTGGGAATAAAGGCCTCACACTGCAAAAATTGAAATCTAAGTAAGATTAAATATCTCAAATAAGGGTGATATTTGCTCATGTTCTGTCTGATAAGATAGTTCTTCTCACTAAGCAGATTCTATGTTAGAGTGTTTTACTTGTTTTAAGTGTTTTGGTCCTAAATTATCTCAGTAAGATATTACAGCTGAGATTTTATGACCTATATTGAGTAAAACAGGCTTGAAACGAGAATAAATTGAGGCAAACTGTGTCATTAACACTCACAAGTATAAAACTACTTTTTTAAAGTAATAATTTCTTACTTCAAGCATGAAAAAAAAAAAATCATGATGCCGAGCGCATATCATTATGTCAAGGTAATGGCACTAGCATTTACTTAATTTAAGAATATTTTTCAACATATTGAGCAAAAAGATCTTTTTTTTTCTAGCAAGAAAAGTGCACTTGTTATTAGTGAGAATATACTTATTTTAAGTTATTTTTGGGTTCATTGAGGTTAGCTAATTTTACTTGTTTTGGAAAGTCTTGACAAGCTGAATTTTCCTGTTCTATTGGCAGATAATTTTGCTTAGTTCAAATAAAATACCCCTCATTTTTGTATTTTTTTTTTCTTGTTTTTGAACACTGACTTTTTGCAGTGCAGCTTTTCTCCTCCAAACATATTGCTGGGTATTGTGGCCAAACAGCTCAATTTTTGTTTCATCTGACCACAGAACTTTCCTCCAGAAGGTCTTATCTTTGTCTATGTGATGTCAGATGAAACAAAAAAATTAGCTGTTTGGCCACAATACCCAGCAATATGTTTGGAGGAGAATCCCTCCTCCTAACAATTATTAACACCATCCTGTGCAGTATAAATAAGCATATCCACTCAAAATAAGCTATTGTAAAAGGTCAGGAAAAATGGTTGTGTTACAAAGTGATGGATGACACAAGCAGACATGTTGAGTTATGAATGAGAGCAGCGCAAATAAAGGATTGCATTTAGGGATGTCCGATAATGGCTTTTTGCCGATATCCGATATTCCGATATTGTCCAACTCTTTTATTACCGATACCGATATCAACCGATATATACAGTCGTGGAATTAACACAATCCATCCATCCATCCATTTTCTACCGCTTATTCCCTTTGGGGTCGCGGGGGGCGCTGGAGCCTATCTCAGCTACAATCGGGCAGAAGGCGGGGTACACCCTGGACAAGTCGCCACCTCATCGCAAGGCCAACACAGATAGACAGACAACATTCACACTCACATCCACACACTAGGGCCAATTTAGTGTTGCCAATCAACAAGTATGGAGGTGGGAGGAAGCCGGAGTACCCGGAGGGAACCCACGCAGTCACGGGGAGAACATGCAAACTCCACATAGAAAGATCCCGAGCCCGGGATTGAACCCAAGACTACTCAGGACCTTCGTATTGTGAGGCAGATGCACTAACCCCTCTGCCACCGTGAAGCCCACAATATTATGCCTAATTTGGACAACCAGGTATGGTGAAAATAAGGTACTTTTTAAAAAAAATTATAAAATAAAATAAGATAAATAAATTAAAAACATTTTCTTGAATGAAAAAGAAAGTAAAACAATATAAAAACAGTTACATTGAAACTAGTAATTAATGAAAATGAGTAAAATTAACTGTTAAAGGGGAACATTATCACAATTTCAGAAGGGTTAAAACCATTAAAAATCAGTTCCCAGTGGCTGATTTTATTTTTCGAAGTTTTTTTCAAAATTGTACCCATCACGCAATATCCCTAAAAAAAGCTTCAAAGTGCCTGATTTTAACCACCCGTCCATTTTCCTGTGACGTCACATAGTGATGCCAATACAAACAAACATGGCGGATAGAACGACATTAGCTTGGATTCAGACCCGGATTTCAGCGGCTTAAGCGATTCAACAGATTACGCATGTATTGAAACGGATGGTTGTAGTGTGGAGGCAGGTAGCGAAAACGAAATTGAAGAAGAAACTGAAGCTATTGAGCCATATCGGTTTGAACCGTATGCAAGCGAAACCGACGAAAACGACACGACAGCCAGCGACACGGGAGAAAGCGAGGACGAATTTGGCGATCGCCTTCTAACCAACGATTGGTATGTGTTTGTTTGGCATTAAAGGAAACTAACAACTATGAACTAGGTTTACAGCATATGAAATACATTTGGCAACAACATGCACTTTGAGAGTGCAGACAGCCCAGTTTTCATCAATTAATATATTCTGTAGACATACCCTCATCCGCTCTCTTTTCCTGGGGGTCTGGCGGCAGATTTCTTTGACTTTATCGTTGGAAATGCATCTGCTTTGAGTGTCGCAGGATATCCACACATTCTTGCTATCTCTGTCGTAGCATAGCTTTCGTCGATAAAGTGTGCGGAACAAACGTCCAATTTCTTGCCATTTTCGCATCTTTGGGCCACTGGTGCAACTTCAATCCGTCCCTGTTCGTGTTGTTACACCCTCCGACAACACACCGACGAGGCATGATGTCTCCAAGGTACGGAAAACAGTCGAAAAAACGGAAAATAACAGAGCTGATTTGACTCGGTGTTTGTAATGTGTTTGAGACGTCATCGCTCCGAGAGCGAATATTAGAAAGGCGTTTAATTCGCCAGAATTCACCCATTTAGAGTTCGGAAATCGGTTAAAAAAATATATGGTCTTTTTTCTGCAACATCAAGGTATATATTGACGCTTACATAGGTCTGGTGATAATGTTCCCCTTTAAAGGTTAGTACTATTAGTGGACCAGCAGCACGCACAATCATGTGTGCTTACGGACTGTATCCCTTGCAGACTGTATTGATATATATTGACATATAATGTAGGAACCAGAATATTAATAACAGAAAGAAACAACCCTTTTGTGTGAATGAGTGTGAATGAGTGTAAATGGGGGAGGGAGGTTTTTTGGGTTGGTGCACTAATTGTAAGTGTATCTTGTGTTTTTTATGTTGATTTAATTTTTAAAAAAATAAATAAATAAATAAAAAACGATACCGATAATTTAAAAAACGATACCGATCATTTCCGATATTACATTTTAACGCATTTATCGGACATCTCTAATTGCATTGTAATAATAAGGAGCCTGAGCTAGTGCGTGAGGTAACATTCTTTAAAACTGTTATTCCAACAACTTCCCACCTTGGGGGAGGTCGAGTGTCTTCAAATGCTGGGCTTCCTTTCACATATTTCTTCTTTTTTTCTGCTTCACTCACCTCTTTTTGGACCCATTATTTTCTCACACACGCTGCTTATAGTGACACATGCTTACTCACCAAACCTTGTTTGTTGTGCGTGTGTTGCGTTCGCATACACTTTTTCGTTCTTTCCCTCTTTTTTTTTTTTTCCCCCCTACCCCGCTGTGCTTCTGAGGTAATTAACATAAGCGACCCTCACGTTGTTGTTGGCTGCAGTCCTGTGTGAGGGAGAGAGGGGGGAACGACACCGGCGCACCAAAAAGGTGGATCAATGAGATGAAAATACGATGATGCGAGGGGTCTAAGGAGTGTGTGTGTGTGTGTATAAACCTACTCTCCATCACTGCTGCATCATGGCCCTCGGGGGAGGACAGGCAAAGGGGAGGCAGTGGGGAGGGGAGACTAAATTTAATGATAGCGAGCACACAAAGGCATCAGGAGACGCCTTCAAAAATGTTTTCTAGTGTTTTTTTGAAAGCTTCATCGCAATATAATGCAATGCAAATTGTACACAGAGAGGTGCAATCCAGGATTTGAACCTAGAACCTTTTTGCCATTAAACTCCATAATATCTTACTTTCCAGGTATTTAAAACCAAACACCTTATTTTCGAAGAAATAAATGTGTATATACAGTCGCGGTCAAAAGTTGACATACACTTGTAAAGAACATTATGTCACGGCTGTCTTGAGTTTCCAATCATTTCTACAACTCTTATTTTTTTGTGATAGAGTGATTGGAGCACATACTTGTTGGTGCCAAAAAACATTCATGAAGTTTGGTTCTTTTATGAATTTATTATGGATCTACTGAAAATGTGACCAAATCTGCTGGGTCAAAAGTATACATACAGCAATGTTAATATTTGGTTACATGTCCCTTGGCAAGTTTCACTGCAATAAGGCGCTTTTGGTAGCCATCCACAAGCTTCTGGTTGAATTGTTGACCACTCCTCTTGACAAAATTGGTGCAGTTCATCTAAATGTGTTGGTTTTCTGACATGGAGTTGTTTCTTCAGCATTGTCCACACGTTTAAGTCAGGACTTTGAGAAGGCCATTCTTAAAACTTAATTCTAGCCTGATTTAGCCATTCATTTACCACTTTTGACGTGTGTTTGGGGTCATTGTCCTGTTGGAACACCCAACTGCACCCAAGACCCAACCTCCGGGCTGATGATTTTGGGTTGTAATCCTCCTTTTTCATTGTCCCATTTACTCTCTGTAAAGCACCAGTTCCATTGGCAGACCCAGAGCATACTACTACCACCACCATGCTTGACAGTAGGTGTGGTGTTCCTGGGATTAAAGGCCTCACCTTTTCTCCTCCTAACATATTGCTGGGTACTGTGGCCAAACAGCTACATTTTAGTTTCATCTGACCACAGAACTTTCCTCCAGAAGGTCTTATCTTTGTCCATGTGATGTCATGAATGATTCATGAATGTATTTTGTGACCAACAAGTATGTGCTCCAATCACTCTATCACAAAAAAATAAGAGTTGTAGAAATGATTGGAAACTCAAGAGAGCCATGACATTATGCTCTTTACAAGTGTATGTAAACTTTTGACCATGACTGTATATTAGCCACACCAGAAGCCGCAAATATATACCGCTACGAAAGTCTTTGTAAATGTTTATTTAATTGTTTCCAAACGGTGCCTGTAACACGGCAGTAAAACGGCTGATCAAACAAAACAGAAGGCGTCGTCATGGACCCCACACCTGCATAAGTTAGCTCTCCAATCAGCTAAACAGACTCAATAACGTTTTGGTGGATTTACTAAACTGAAACAATGAAAAAAAACAAAAAAACATTTTAAGTTAAGAATACTAACACAGACACTAATGCTAATGATTAAATTACGATAGCACATGCAAATATGCATAAAAACACTCCTACAAACATCACACATAAAGTTAAAGTCCCAACGATAGTCACACAGACACTAGGTGTGGTGAAAGTATCCTCTGCATATGACCCATCCCCATGTTCACCCCCTGGGAGGTGAGGGGAGCAGTGAGCGCCACGCTCTGGAATCATTCGGTGATTCAACCCCCAATTCCAACTCTTGATGCTGAGTGCCAAGCAGGTAGGTAATGGGTCCCATTTTTATAGTCTTTGGTATGACTCGGCCGGGGTTTGAACTCACGACGTTCCAGTCTCAGGGTCGGACACTCTAACCTTGTGGTTGGACAGTTTAGTAAGTATGAATTGTTTTAGTTATACTGTAAAACTTACAAACGTTGCTTTTCGAGCAGAAACGATATGGACAGTTACGCTTCCGGTTCAAAAGCACAAAACAGGAAGTGGAATTTTCAACCCACAGCACCTGCCGTGAGCGATCTCGTCCAAAAGATGGTGCCATCGCACAAACTATACCACCTTTTCAGTGTCTTGGTTTGTGTTTTATAAAAACGATTTGATGAATACAAAACATCATTGTTATGATCATAGTTTATTTTGGGGTTTGATTCACTTGTTGTTTAAGTTCGGTTTCAGCACCCCTGTTTTGTGTCTCCTTGGTTGTCATAGGTGCTGATTATGTTCACCTGCCTCTGATTAGTGTTCGGGATGCTCACCTGTTCCCGAGCATTAATCAGGCTGGTGCTTTTGCTTGCCTTACGCAACTGTTAGGTTAGTCCCTTGAGCTAAGCTTTGCCTCATGCATTTCCGTGTTTAGCTATTCTGTTAGCTTTTCCTCGTGCTAGGCACACGCTCTCCTTGTGTTCGCTTGTTTTGTACGTATTGTTTTTCGTCAATGTTTTATTGGAATAACCGGTTTCCTACCTGCACGCTGTCTCCGGAGTTCCTGCTGCGTCATCTCGGAAGAACAACCCGCGCATCATCATGCCTCCCCATACGTTACGATTATGGCCATTCGCGAAGAAAAATCTGTAAGTTAGCCGCACCGTTTTGTAAGCCGCAGGGTTCAAAGCACAGGAAAGAAGTAACGGCTTGTAGTCTTGAAAATACGGTATCTTAGAATTATAGATGTCCGATAATATCGGCCGATAAATACTTTAAAATGTAATTTCGGAAATTATCGGTATCGGTTTCAAAAAGTAAAATGAATGACTTTTTAAAACGCCACTGTACAGAGTGGTACATATCCGGTAAAACACGGACATAGGGCATACTTGCCAACCCTCCCGATTTTCCCAGGACACTCCCGAATTTCAGTGCCCCTCCCGAAAATCTCCCGGGACAACCATTCTCCCGAATTTCTCCCGATTTCCACCCGGACAACAATATTGGGGGCGTGCCTTAAATACACTGCCTTTAACATCCTCTACAACCTGTCGTCACGTCCGCTTTTCCTCCATACAATTAGCGTGCCGGCCCAGTCACATAATATATGCGGCTTTTACACACACATAAGTGAATGCAAAGCATACTTGATCAACAGCCATACAGGTCACACTGAGGGTGGCCGCATAAACAACTTTAACACTGTTACAAATATGCGCCACACTGTGAACCCACAACAAACAAGAATGACAAACACATTTCGGGAGAACATCCGCACCGTAACACAACATAAACACAACAGAACTAATACACAGAAGCCCTTGTAGCACTAACTCTTCCGGGACGCTACAATAAACACCCCCCATGGTAAAGTTACATTGTTTAATGCATCCAGCGGGGCATCACAACAAAATTAGGCATAATAATGTGTTAATTCCACGACTTTATATATCAGTATCGGTTGATATGGGAATCGGTAATTGGTAGTTGGACAATATCGGAATATCGGATATCGGCAAAAAAGCCATAATCGGACATCTCTACATAAAATATTATTTTTGTGCATGCAGTGCAGTAATACCTAAATAAATAAATGCCGTGTCATGGTTCTTGACTTGTTGGACCACAAAGGCATCGCTCAAGGGCGACGAGTGTTTTTGTATCCCAGGTAATTGCAGCTCTTCTGGGGCCACGCCAACAAAAAAAGAAAAAAGAGAGAAAAAAAGCACACAACAAGAGGATTAAGTTTGATTGCACATTTTAAGAACAAGCGGTGTGAGTATCAAAGGCGACATTTAAGGAGGCGTTCATGATCAAAGAAGACGGGTGGCGTGCACGTGGCGAATTAAGAGAGACACCTGCTCTAGGTAAAGCAAAGGCGCGAATCAAAAGGCGGATGTCGGCACGGATCAATGGGATCACGAAGTGATGTGGTAACTTGTGTGGAATGATTTCACTCTGTGGATTATTTATTGTCTTTGTGTTTGTTCTGATATGCGAAGTGGCAGCCATACTTGATCATTGGCAGGAGGAGCGATTGCATTAATTAGAGCAGGGGTCAACTTTTCTACTACAGTTATTCAAATATTAAAAAAATAATGAGTGATTTTACTCTTACTTTGAATCATATTAAATAATTAGATGTGATCTGCTTACAGTTTACAACCATGTCAAATGAAATATGAAATCACAAAGATTATTATTTATTTAACACACAAACCAGGCGGATTTGAAAAATAAGTACTAACCATCAAAAAGATAAATAACTGACAAAAAATACATTTACATACAATTATGTTGGGCTAAAAATAAATACACTTAATTAACAATGAATATGTTTCTTGAATATGTCAATAAATTTAAGTGCATGAAAAAACTTCTCCACCACTTTAGCTTCGGAGTTCTTCTGTTTGTTTCGTATTGTCATTACTGCCACAAGTGGTGGAAAATTGTATTACAACCGAGTACTGAGTGCAGCCCATACAGACCACAGCTGAGAAACCGATGTATTTTGGCGGACCTTTTGGTTTAGAAACACTGAATTAGAGGATAAATACCGTATTTTACGGACCATAGGGCGCACCGGATTATAAGGCGCACTGCCGATGAATGGTCTATTTGTGATCTTTTTTTCATATATAAGGGGCACCGGATTAAAGGGCGCACTAAAGGAGTCTTTTTTTTTTTTTTTTTTCTAAATGTAAAACACTTCCTTGTGGTCTACATAACATGTAATGGTGGTTCTTTGGTCAAAATGTTGCATAGATGATATTTTACAGATCATCTTCGAGCTGCTTTCTGACAGTCCCTTCACGATGCGCCGTTTTGTGAGTGGTCTTATTTACGTGGCTCACCTTCGGCAGCGTCTTCTCCCCGTCATCTTTGTTGTAGCGGTGTAGCGTGCAAGGACGGGAGTGTAAGAAGTGTCAAAATATGGAGCAAACTGCTATAATGACATTCAGACTTTACTTCAATCAATAACGGAGCAGCATCTCCTCATCCTGAAACAACAAGAAGGCCAGAAATGTGTCCCGTTAAAAACCGTCCGACCGGAACTCTCCAATAACTAAAGTTCCTTGGGTGAATAATGTAAACTCACTGCACCGGTATGTTTTAGTGCTTTCATGGCGAGTTTACTGACAGATATAAGTAAGAACTTTACACTACTTTATATTAGACATGGCAACAGCGGAGGATGAATGTCCCATAACAAGAAGATAGAGAAAAAGAAGCTTATCGACTACAAAGGCGGACGCAGGCAATTTTTCAGGATTTATGCAGATCCCAAATACAGATCAGCAGGTACTAAAAGGTAAGAAAAGTTGCTTTTGCATCATATTGCGTAACAAAACGCCAGATAATGTCTTACCTTATACACACACCATAATAATACTCGTATGTTGAAGCACATCAAGCGGTGCGGCATACACTTATCCTCTTATGTTTGACTGCCATCTACTGGTCACACTTACCTTTACACCATGTACCAAATAAAACTGCTTCGAGGTGGGTAAGCTCAACCAAACTTATTCCTTACAATAGGCGCACCGTGTTATAAGGCGCACTGTCGAGTTTTGAGGGGGGAAAAAATGATTTTAGGTGCGCCTTAAAGTCCGGAGGAAAAACGGTATTTTGTGAAAACACAAGCGATCAGTGAGATTTGACTTTGTGGATGGTCTTTGTTTATTTCTATTATACAAAGTGCATTAATTATGTGACATGTAGCATGTGTCATGAGTGGTCAAGTGCACCTTGGGCTTTGATTTGTTGTGGAGTCTTTCTCTTTTGTTTCTGTTATGCAAGATAGTAGCAGGGGGGGAGCGATCGCACTAATTATATGACTCGTACTGTATGATTGGTGAGAATGTGGACGTGCGTGGCTTTGTTTTGGTGGATTATTTACATTCTTTCTCTTTATTTCTATTTCTCAAAATGGGCCTTATCATTAACAATACCCATTTTTTTTCCTACTACTTTCTCTTCTGTCATCACACGCGGCTTTCACCGAAACCGGAGAACCTTTACATGTTTCCCGGGGCGCGATCCGAGATTCAAAACCCAGAGGCGACGCACCCCTCGCCAACTTGCGCCGCCCAATTTTGCGTGGAAGGTTTTTTTCCGCTTTTTCCATAATGTTTAAATGCCTCTCTGTCAGCTGGAAAACAGCCCTGATAGCACGTTGTCATCTTGTCACCCCGCTATATATATTGGGACCTAGCTGGAGAGCTCTCTGGAATTTTAGCATGGAGTGACAACGTGCGTGTGTGAGCGTGTGTGTGTGCATGTGTGTGTGCGTGCGTGTGTGTGTGCTGTTCCTTTCCTCCTGGCTTTGTTTGTTGTGTTCAGTGATGCAGGCTGCTTTGTATTCTCACTGTGTGTGTGTTGGTGTGTGTGTGTGTGTTGGTGTGTGTGTGTGTGCCCCTATGTGTGCTAATAGCTTGACTGCAGCTGCACACTGCCCTCTAGTGACAACAGTTAAACATCTTTTGCGCCTTTAATAATGCAAGCGGTCCAAAATGAATGCTGTGAGTCTTCCTTAAGCTGAATCGAGGGGAGGGGAGGGAAGGTTAGGGGGGTTAGGGGGGCTTTGTGGTCCCGTGCCAAGCTGTTATCTCCTTAGCCGGGGCTAGAAAATGATTTTATTAGTTGCTTCATTTAACGCTCCTCATGTCCACACACACACACTCACACTCTTCCTACGCGAATACACAAACGCGCACACACACACAGTTGGCCCGCGTACACCTCTGTGACAGTTGAAGTGTTCTTTTTCGGCCCCCCCACCTCTCTGCAGGGACCTGTAGGGGGAACAGTGCGGCCATAAAAGCCGTATGCTGGCCCATTCACATGTAATGGCAGGAACTGGAGGCACTGTGCTCCATTATGGCACATTATGGGAAAGAGTGTGTGTGTTCAGGCTATTACTCATGCTGTAGGGCCATGAATCTGTTTGCACGGTCACATCCAGGGTCCCCCCCCCCCAAAGTTGAACCGAAAGGTACAGCGAAAGTTAGGGGACAATGAAAAGTGAGTAACAGTGTTGAGATGACATCACTTTTTTCCTTTTCTGAAAGAATTCTGTAAATGAAAGTGTTAATGTCAGCTTTTCTTCCTGTCACTCGCATACTGTACACCGGTGTTTTGCAACCTTTTTTGGAGCCAAGGCGCATTTTTTTCATTGAAAAAATCCAGCAGAAATCTTCCATCTTCCTCCGCTTATCCGAGGTCGGGTCGCGGGGGCAGCAGCCTAAGCAGGGAAGCCCAGACTTCCCTCTCCCCAACCACTTCGTCCAGCTCTTCCCGGGGGATCCCGAGGCGTTCCCAGGCCAGCCGGGAGACATAATCTTCCCATTGTGTTCTGGGTCTTCCCCGTGGCCTCCTTAGACTTAGACTTAAACAAACTTTAATGATCCACAAGGGAAATTGTTCAACACAGTAGCTCAGTTACAATGATGGAAAGGACATTCATTCATTCATTCATTCATTTTCTACTGCTTATTCCCTTCGGGGTCGCGGGGGGGGGCGCTGGAGCCTATCTCAAATACAATCGGGCGGAAGGCGGGGTACACCCTGGACAAGTCGCCACCTCATCACAGGGCATGGAAAGGACAATGCAGGTATAAATAGACTAATATAGCGATAAAAAATCTAACATATATACGAACATATGTACAGAATGATATATATGCAGATATATTATATTATGTCTATAACATATATACAATATATACCAATGACCATGTTCGTCCTACCGGTCGGCCGGGCCCTAAACACCTCCCTAGGGAGGCGTTCTGGTTGTATCCTGACCAGATGCCCGAACCACCTCATCTGGCTCCTCTCGATGTGGAGGAGTAGCGGCTTTACTTTGAGCTCCCCCCGGATGGTAGAGCTTCTCACCTCATCTCTAAGGGAGAGCCCCGCCGCTTGGCGGAGGAAACTCATTTTCGGCCGCAGAGATCATTAAAAAAATGAAACTCAGTTGACAGTAAAAAGTCGTTGGATATGACTTTAAACCATAACCCAGCATGCATCACTATAGCTCTTGTCTCAAAGTAGGTGTACTGTCACCACCTGTCACATCACGCCGTGACTTATTTGGAGTTTTTTGCCCTTTTCCCGTTCTTGTCTTGCGCTCCTATTTTGGTGGCTTTTCCTGTTTTGTTGGTATTTTCCTGTTGCAGTTTCATGTCTTCCTTTGAGCGCTATTCCCCGCACCTGCTTTGTTTTAGCAATCAAGAATATTTCAGTTGTTGCTATCTTTTTTTTGTGTGGACACTGTTGATTGTCATGTCACGTACGGATGTACTTTGTGGACGCCGTCTGCTGCTCCACACGCTGTAAGTCTTTGCTGTCGTCCAGCATTCTGTTTTTGTTTACTTTGCAGCCAGTTCAGCTTTAGTTTCGTTCTGCATAGCCTTCCCTAAGCTTAAATGCCTTTTCTTAGGGGCACTCACCTTTTGTTTATTTTTGGTTTAAGCATTAGATACCTTTTTACCTGCACGCTGCCTCCCGCTGTCGTCTGCATATTGTGATCACGACAAACCATCGTCGTCTCACACGACGTGTTCCCGACATCTACAAAGCAATTAGTTACCGGCTGCCACCTACTGATATGGAGGAGAATAACATGGTTACTCTGCCAAACACTCAACAACGGCACATTACTTGTGGAATATAATTACTGGTTTGCAAAAAATATTTTTTTGTGAGTGTGAATGTCTGTCTATCTGTGTTGGCCCTGCGATGAGCTGGCGACTTGTCCAGTGTGTACCCCGCCTTCCGCTTGATTGTAGCTGAGATAGGCTCCAGCGGCCCCGAAGGGAATATGCGGTAGAAAATGGATGGATGGATAGGTGAAACTACATAATCTCCCACGGCACACCAGACTGTATTCCACGGCACACTAGTATCAAAAAATGTTTGGTATTGGGACACCACCACAAAAAATACTACCGTATTTTCCGGACCATAGGGCACACCGGATTATAAGGCGCACTGCCGATGAATGGTCTATTTTCGATCTTTTTTCATATGTAAGGCGCACCGGATTATAGGGCGCATTAAAGGAGTCATATTCTTATTAATTTTTTCTAAATGTAAAATACTTCCTTGTGGTCTACATAACATGTAATGGTGGTTCTTTGGTCAAAATGTTGCATAGATTATGTTTTACAGATCATCTTCAAGCCGCTTTCTGACAGTTTTGTGGGCGGTCTTATTTACGTGGCTCACCTTTGGCAGGCGTCTTCTCCCCGTCATCTTTGTTGTAGCGGTGTAGCGTGCAAGGACGGGAGTGGAAGAAGTGTCAAAAGATGGCGCTAACTGTTTTAATGACATTCAGACTTTACTTCAATCAATAACGGAGCAGAATCTCCTCATCCGGAAACAACACAGGAAATGTGTCCCGTGAAAAAAACGTCCAACCGGAACTCTCTAATAACTAAAGTTCCTTGGGTGAATAATGTAAACTCACTACACCGGTATGTTTTAGCGCTTTCATGGCGAGTTTACTGACAGATATAAGTAAGAACTTTACACTACTTTATATTAGAAATGGCAACAGTGTAGGATGAATGTCACATAGCAAGAAGATAGAGTAAAAGAAGGAGCTTATCGACTACGGCGGATGCGCGCAATTTTTCCGGATTTATGCAGATCCCAAATACAGATCAGCAGGTATCAGAAAGCAAAAAAAGTTATGCGAAACACAACGCCAGATAATATGTCGTACCTTATACACACACCATAAAAATTCTCATATGTTTAATGCGCCGACAATCCATCAAGCTTTGCGGCTTCATAGCTTACCAAAGTCGTACTAAAACATTTCGATGGTTTTTTGAGCGCCGTGTGTAATGTTCTATATTTTTAATGGAACATTTAAAATGTTGGTGTTGTTTACTTGAGTCATATTGCCATCATATTGCAGTCCACACATATCTCTTATGTGTGACTGTCATCTACTGGTCACACTTATCATTCTACCATGTACCAAATAAAATTGCTTTGAGGTCGGTAAGCAGAACCAGAATTATTCCGTACATTAGGCGCACTGTCGAGTTTTGAGGGGGAAAAAAAGGAAAATACGGTAATAAGTTAGCCGTTACTATGTCAAAGTAATGTTTTTTAGTTTTGTTGATGAATGTTTATATCCTCACGCTTGTGCACGGGGTGGATGAAGCTTCTACTCGTTCGCCAGCGGCTGCTCAGTTTAAAACTATTTTTCAGTACACTCCTGTGCCTTAGTCCGCACAGGCTATGGGGAGAGGCACTTTTAAACCGAGTTGTAGTTAAATATTTGGTCACACGGAGCGAGCAGCAGAGAGGAGCTATCGTTAGCGTGTGTGCTAAATCACTAACAGAAGTGAACAACATAAACCGATGAGATTAGCGATAAAGTCGCTATACAACAGGGGTGTCAAACTCATTTTAGATGGGGGGGCCATATGGAGAAAAATGTACTCCCAAGTGGGAGTAAAATCACGGCACGATAACTTAAAAATAAAGACAACTTCAGATTGTTTTTTTTGTTTAAAAATAGAACAAGCACATTCTGAAATTGTACAAATCCTAATGTTGGGGGTTTCTTTACACTCACATGTTCCAGTTAATAGTATTCTATCTTTATGTCGTTATTTATACTTTCTGAATACATTATGTGGTAATGTTCATCAGTCAACTCATTGGTGTTCATTTTCAATCTATCAAGATAAAAAAAATTACAGGATGTTATTTATGTAGTTTGATAATTTTTCTCAACTTATGTACTAACATCATGTAGTTTATTTTGTACATATGTAGCATCATCTACAAAGATACCGTATTTTTCGGAATATAAGTCGCACCGGAGTATAAGTCGCACCTGCCGAAAATGCATAATAAAGAAGGAAAAAAACATATATCAGTCGCACTGGAGCCCGGCCAAACTATGAAAAAAAACGACTTATAGTCCGAAACATACGGTACAAAGAATTGCTATTGCGACATCCAGTGGACACATTTAGAACAGCAGTTTCTTTCATTCAAAAATTTCAGGTTATTTTTTTATACTTCGCAAACTCTTCCAGCGGGCCGGATAAAACCTGTTCGCAGGCCTGATCCGGCCCTCGGGCCGTACGTTTGACACCCCTGCTGTACAAAAAGAGAGGTTGTGAGTTCAAACCCCGGCCGAGTCATACCAAAGACTATAAAAATGGCACCCATTACCTCCCTGCTTGGCACTCAGCATCAAGGGTTGGAATTGGGGGTTAAATCACCAAAAATGATTTCTGGGCACGGCCACCGCTGCTGCTCACTGCTCCCCTCGCCTCCCACGGGGTGGAACAAGGGAATGGGTAATTTCACCACACAGTGGTACTTTAACTTTAACTTACCGTATTTTTTGGAGTATAAGTCGCACCTGCCGAAAATGCATAATAAAGAAGGAAAAAAACATATATAAATTGCACTGGAGCCCGGTCAAACTATGAAAAAAACTGCGACTTATAGTCCGAAAAATACGGTATATAGGGTCTCAAGAAAATTGGTGTATGTGTAAATAAAGCTGTAGTCACTCACCAAAAGGCAAATGCAGTCGCTGACCAACGCTTTATATCACACTCAGGGAGTCAAGAAGTCTGTACCGCGTGCCAAATGTTTTTAAAAATGTGATGCACAGCGCGTCATTGTGCATCAGAGAGGAGTCTTCACACACATGCGAGGCGCAGGGGGTGAGAGGATGCCCTGAGTTCCGCCTGTCAGGCGCAGGGAAGAGCAAACGGCCCAACAAAGGCCAGTCAAAAGATAGCGGTATGGCGTAAATCAGAGGTTAGTGTTAAAGTCAGGCGCTCAGCACTGGAAATGTCAACGGTAGTGTCCTCCCAAAGTGTGTGTGCGCGTGTGTGTGTGTAGCCGAGAAGTTGCATCTGGGTCAGTGCAGCCAGACCCTGCAGGGGTGTCTTGTTAGACACACACTGGCTGGCTTGGCAACCACAGTAACCTCTGAGGTCAGACTGAGCTGGTGCTGCATTAGCCCCAGCATGAACCTGCTGGGAGAGCGAGTGGGCCAGGACAGCAGGTGTTAACCAACCTAAACACACACACAGCAGCACGAGCATGTCACCACACTGCCAACACATCCTGCTACCCCGCATGTCCAACTAAACAAACGTTTTCATAACACAGGGGGGATAACTTTCAGTTGTTTGTCTGCCTAATAAGCGGCTTTGCCGGAGACAGCAGGTCTGCAAGGCTGAGAGGAAGCACCTGCGTTTGCCTGCAGATTCCTCGACTAGACTGCTGCTATTTATTTTTTTTTTTTCTTTGCGCGACATTGTTTTTCATCCTCGTGTGTGTGCTCATCGCTCCTGCCAAAAGCCTCCTTTTTTTACGCGGCGGCACTGGAACGTTTCCAGCTGTCACTCAGGCAGGTGGGCTTCCTGGCGGGAAAAGGAGGGGAACGTGACTGCATAAGCCAATTAGGGTCGATCCTTAAATTGCATTTTTGAGTACGAGCGCAGGGCATAATCGACTGAAAGCCCATATACAAAAAAATGCCTTATTAATTGAGCTATTTGTGTCATGATGTGGAGGTGACGAACCCCAAGATGCAGAGATGACAGGCGGCGGACAAGAAAACATGGTTTCAAATGGTCCTCAGTAGTCACGTACAAATTTGTGTGAATTATGCAAAATTATTTAAATTTGGTCCCCATGAACCATACTAACTGTTTTTCCCCAGGGTCCCCAGTAAGAATGATCAGCACATTACTTCATCAATCCAGAGATTTAAAGACGTGTATGAGCTACCTCCACAACCTGTAGAAAGGGTGGTCCCCGCAAGTGATGATCAAAAACTTGGTGCCCATTCCAAATGATAACATGTGTGTGTGTGTGTGTGTGTGTGTGTGTGTGTGTGTGTGTGTGTGTGTGTGTGTGTGTGTGTGTGTGTGTGTGTGTGTGTGTGTGTGTGTGTGTGTGTGTGTCTGAGGCAGTGGTTCTTAACCTTGTTGGAGGTGCCGAACCCCACCAGTTTCATATGAGCATTCACCGAACCCTTCTTTAGTGAAAAATGTTTTGTTTTTTTTCAAATTCAAGACAAAGTAATATATATATATCTACAAAGACATGCACCTGGGGATAGGTTGATTGGCAACACTAAATTGGCCCTAGTGTGTGAATGTGAGTGTGAATGTTGTCTGTCTATTTGTGTTGGCCCTGCGATGAGGTGGCGACTTGTCCAGGGTGTACCCCGCCTACCGCCCGAATGTAGCTGAGATAGGCTCTAGCGACCCCCCGCGACCCCAAAAAAGGGACAAGCGGTAGAAAATGGATGGATGGGTTATATGTTTTTGGTAACACTTTAGTATGGGGAACATATTCTAAGTAACAAAGACTTAATTGAGAGTTATTTGGTTATGGTTAGGGTTAGAGGGTTAGGGTCAGGGTTAGATGATTAGGGTTATAATAAGGCCATGCCGAATAAGGCATTAATACACTGCAAATAGTCAGTGTTCAAAAACAAGAAAAAAAAAAAAAAATGAGTGGTATTTTATATGAATTAAGCACAATTATCTGCCAATAGAAAATTTGGCTTGTCAAGACTTTCCAAAACAAGTAAAATTAGCTAACCTCAATGAACCCAAAAATACCTTAAAATGAGTATATTCTCACTAATAATAACAAGTGCACTTTTCTTGGTAGAAAAAAAAAGAGACCTTTTTGCTCAATATGTTGAAAAATATTCTTAAATTAAGTAAATGCTAGTGCCGTTATCTTGACATAATGATATGCATTACATCATGATTTTTTTTTTCATGCTTGAAATAAGAAATTATTACTTTGAAAAAGTAGTTTTATACTTGTGAGTGTTGATGACAGCTTTGCAACACTTGATATTCTAGTTTCAAGCATGTTTTACTCAATATAGGTCATCAAATCTCAGCAACAAGCTGTAATATCTTACTGATATCATTTAGGACCAAAACCCTTAAAACAAGTAAAATACTCGAACATAAAATCTGCTTAGTGAGAACAATTATCTTATCAGACAGAAAATAAGTAAATATCACCCTTATTTGAGATATTTAATCTTACTTAGGTTTCAGTTTTTGCAGTTTAAGTACTTAATAATGACTAATTAAGAGCCAATATGTTACTAATTTGCATGTTAATAAGCAACTAATTAATGGTGAATATGTTCCCCATACTAAAGTGTTACCATGTTTTTTTTACTGGTGCACAAAATGAACCGTGCATGAACATCACCTTGTTCAAACAACAAAACCAACACAGTGCATAAACTCACAACAAAGTATGTATCCGTAATACGCCGATAGGGAGAAGTTTTTATTTACACGATGTGTGTGGTGTGTCTTGACCTCCGCCGAACCCCTGAGCCCGACTCACCGAACCCCTAAGGTTCCATCGGACCCAGGTTAAAGGCCTACTGAAACCCACTACTACCGACCACGCAGTCTGATAGTTTATACATCAATGATGAAATTTTAACATTGCAACACATGCCAATACGGCCAGGTTAGCTTACTAAAGTGCAGTTTTAAATTTCATGCGACATATCCTGCTGAAAACGTCTCGGTATGATGACGTCAGCGCGTGACGTCACGGATTGTAGAGGACATTTTGGGACAGCATGGTGGCCAGCTATTAAGTCGTCTGTTTTCATCGCAAAATTCCACAGTATTCTGGACATCTGTGTTGGTGAATCTTTTGCAATTTGTTCAATGAACAATGGAGACAGCAAAGAAGAAAGCTGTAGGTGGGAAGCGGTTTATTGCGGCAGGTGTTGTGCATTCTACGCACCCCCGCCGTAGAATGCACCCCCTGACTGTTGTGCCGGATAACACAGCCGGTGTTTCATTGTTTATATTCCCGAAAGATGACAGTCAAGCTTTACCATTGGCTTGTGGAGAACTGGGACAACAGAGACTCTTACCAAGAGGACTTTGAGTTGGATACGCAGACGCGGTACCGTGAGTACGCATGCAGCTGCGGCTTCCAAACATTTAATCGCTTGCCCGTACGTGCGTGCCGCTATGTGCATGTCACGTACGTAACTTTGGGGAAATATATGTGCTGTATGAACTTTGGGGAGGTGAACGGTACTTTGGGCTGTGGGATTGAGTGTGTTGTGCAGGTGTTTGAGTTGTATTGGCGGGTTATATGGACGGGAGGGGGGAGGTGTTTGTTATGCGGGATTAATTTGTGGCATATTAAGTATAAGCCTGGTTGTGTTGTGGCTAATAGAGTATATATATGTCTTGTGTTTATTTACTGTTTTAGTCATTCCCAGCTGAATATCAGGTCCCACCCGCCTCTCACAGCATCTTCCCTATCTGAATCGCTCCCTCTGCCCTCTAGTCCTTCACTCTCACTTTCCTCATCCACAAATCTTTCATCCTCGCTCAAATTAATGGGGAAATCGTCGCTTTCTCGGTCCGAATCTCTCTTGCTGCTGGTGGCCATGATTGTAAACAATGTGCAGATGTGAGGAGCTCCACAACCTGTGACGTCACGCGAATATCGTCTGCTACTTCCGGTACAGGCAAGGCTTTTTTATCAGAGACCAAAAGTTGCGAACTTTATCGTTGATGTTCTCTACTAAATCCTTTCAGCAAAAATATGGCAATATCGCGAAATGATCAAGTATGACACATAGAATGGACCTGCTATCCCCGTTTAAATAAGAAAATCACATTTCAGTAGGCCTTTAAGAACCACTGGTCTGAGGTTATATTGCAAGTAATCCCATAATCCAGGTGGATTTTCACTGCCACGTTAGACACAACACCTGTTGAAGGAGCGCCAGCACCAAAATGTACACCTGGGACCGGAGTGTCTCGCTTTCACCTGCACACACCTGTAATGTCACCGGATCGCAGGGAGATAAGGTCGGTGGTCCCGGTCAGACTAGGACACGACTGCAAGAAGGTCCCCATCTAGCCCAATTTTAACACAATTCATCTGTTCCAGGGTCAAGCCTTGAGTCAAATAAGTTCTTATTGAAAACATTATAGTTTTCTGGACTGTAATTGACTGTCATGTCTTCTTCTCCAGGGTCCTCCAGGATCGCAGCCCTCCCCCCACACGCAGCCACCCCCACACAACCCCAGCAATCCCATGATGGGACCTCACGGACAGGTAAAGACCCTTTACGCACTGCCCTAGTCACACACTCATGCAACCGGATGAATAATTTAGCGGAGGCAGGCAGGCTGTGAGGGGCGAAGATGCTTTGTGGAGGGGGCTTCCTTCTCTTCTCTTCTCTTCTCTTCTCTTCTCTTCTCTTCTCTTGTCTGCTCTTCGCCGCACCACACCCCACCTTTCAGCCAGGCGCTCGCCGTCCCGTATAGTCCATCAATAGTGCATTAATATTGCAGCGAGGCCTGACAACGCCACGTCTCCGCCTGCATAAACTCACCGCCTCTTGGTCACGGAGGAGAGGAAGAAAGGAAGTTTAGAAGAAAAGAGCGGAGGGGATACAATCGTTTTAGGTGGCATTGAAGCCGCATAAGTTGCTTACATGTAAATGTATGTATTTAGATAGAATATGATACAATAAAATAAGCTTTTATTAGTCCCGCAATTTGGAAATGATCCATTTGGAACCAAAAAATATAAATTGATAAATTTTAAAAATAGCAAATAATACATTTTAAATAATTAAGTCGATAAAAAAAAAATTTTAATAAGGAAAAAATTTTTTGGTAAAAACATATACAAAAAATACATGAACATAGATATATTATAGAGATGTCTGATAATGGCTTTTTTGCCGATATTCCGATATTGTCCAATTCTTAATTACCAATTCCGATATCAACCGATACCGATATATACAGTTGTGGAATTCACACATTATTATGCCTAATTTTGTTGTGATGCCCCGCTGGATGCATTAAACAATGTAACAAGGTTTTCCAAAATAATTCAACTCAAGTTATGGAAAAAAAATGCCAACATAGCACTGCCATATTTATTTTTGAAGTCACAAAGTGCATAATTTTTTTTAACATGCCTCAAAACAGCAGCTTGGAATTTGGGACATGCTCTCCCTGAGAGAGCATGAGGAGGTTGAGGTGGGCGGGGTTGGGGGGGTGGGGTTGAAGTGGGGCAGGTGGGGGTAGCGGGGGGTGTATATTGTAGCGTCCCGGAAGAGTTAGTGCTGCAAGGGGTTCTGGGTATTTGTTCTGTTGTGTTTATGTTGTGTTACGGTGCGGATGTTCTCCCGAAATGTGTTTGTCATTCTTGTTTGGTGTGGGTTCACAGTGTGGCGCATATTTGTAACAGTGTTAAAGTTGTTTATACGGCCACCCTCAGTGTGACCTGTATGGCTGTTGACCAAGTATTCCTTGCATTCACTTGTGTGTGTGCGAAAAGTATTATGTGATTGGGCCGGCACGCAAAGGCAGTGCCTTTAAGGTTTATTTGGCGCTCTGTACTTCTCCCTACGTCCGTGTACCACTCCATACAGCGGCGTTTTAAAAAGTCATGAATTTTACTTTTTGAAACCGATACCGATATTTTCTGATATTACATTTTAAAGCATTTATCGGCCGTCCGATATTATCGGACATCTCTAGTAAATTATATAATTTATTATTATTATTATTTATTTATTTATTTATTTATTTTTTTATCTCCTTCATTGATGTGCATTTTTGATCAATAGACAATTAAACTTTAGCAACCAAACACATATTCACACACCTATGCTTAAGAAGGAACAGGATGAAGAACATCTTATTTTTCCTGCCCCCCTTCAACATAATAAGTAGTCTTCCTTAATGGATAGCCCAGATTCACAAGCATACAAACCAAACAAATACATCCAAATATAATGAAAACAAACAAAAAACACACAAAAAAATAAAAATAAAACAAGTGCAAGACTTCATGAAGTACAAACCGAACAAAAAAAGTAATATATACCTCACGGGATGATACGAAACAAATACAAAACCAGACAGAAAATAAGTAAAATAATAAATATAAAGCAAAATGTAGACACTTACGGCTGTCCATATGATCTAATAGTTCTGTCTTTATATATTTTTTTCAATTGGAATATATTTCTACAATCTTTTATCTTATTGTAAAGAGAATTCCATAGTTTAACCCCCACCACTGATATACACATTTGTTTTAAAGTTGTCCTTGAATACTGATGTTGGAAATGACCTTTTCTTCTATGCTCTTCATTCATATAATAAAGGTATATTATATGATAATATAATATATCAGTACCGTATTTTTCGGACTGTAAGTCGCAGTTTTTTTCATAGTTTGGCCGGGGGTGCGACTTATACTCAGGAGCGACTTATGTGTGAAATTATTAACACATTACCGTAAAATATCAAATAATATTATTTATTATAAGATTTCATGGGATTTAGCGATTCGGAGGGACAGATTGTTTGGTAATCGTTTAGCATGTTCTATATGTTATAGTTATTTGAATGACTCTTACCATAATATGTTACGTTAACATACCAGGCACGTTCTCTGTTGGTTATTTTTATGCCTCATATAACGTACACTTATTCAGCCTGTTGTTCACTATTCTTTATTTATTTGAAATTGCCTTTCAAATGTCTATTCTTGGTGTTGGGTTTTATCAAATAAATTTACCCAAAAAATGCGACTTATACTCCAGTGCGACTTATATATGTTTTTTTTCCTTCTTTATTATGCATTTTCGGCCGGTGCGACTTATACTCCGGAGCAACTTGTACTCCGAAAAATACGGTATACGTATATATTATGTACTGTATATATAATATGTAAATATTACATATATGTTTTATTTTATATTGCTAATATGGTACATTTTTATTGATTACAAATAGGAAGAGAAAAAATAAGCCACCGAAGTACATTGAATTTCTTTGCTAACTATAGCGCTAACACAATCCAGGGAAAAGACGAATTAAAGCTGCCGTCACTGCCCGGCGACTGTCGCTGCTAAGCTAACAAACACAGCTCAGTTAAAACGCTGCTCTGTCTGAGGTCACACGGCACTTGGCAAGAGACACCGCCTTTTAAAAACAAACACGCACACTCAGCTCTCATGAAACATCTTTTTTGCCACTGGAGTTAATAAAGTCACAGTCGGACATTAAACTTTTCTCCACAAAACTGAAAAAGTGGCTTAAGGAAATTCCGGAGTGTGAGCACTAGAACTGGGTATAGTATGGACAAATGGGGCCGATTATTTTTAATGTGTTTTTATTTTTGTACTCGTTTTACACTTTTCTCAACTTTCCTTTAAAAGCCTAACCACGGACAAGGCTTGCAAATTAGCCTGTGGCTAGAAATCTTATGTACTTTGACATCGGTTACCTGTGGGTAGCAATGTTTCATTGTACTGTCCCTGTCAAATAAATACATAAATACAAAATATTTCAAATGCATATGCCAGATGTTTTTTAAGTAATTACTTTCCCTAATAATTAATTACATTTTAAAGGGTAATTCTGTTAGTAATTCAGTTATTTTTTTGGGTAGCGTAACAACTTACTATAAATAGTTACTTTCTAAAAGTAATTTGCAGAACTCTGGTCAGAGGCGATACAGCAGCTCACCAGTTCGGTATGTCAATAGCTGCATGAGCCAGTTAGCGCTCTGTGATCACGGTGCCGCTAAAAGTAGTTCCTCAGCGTTAGCGCTTATGATACCAATATCGCTAATACTTGGTTAATATTCAGGTCAAGACATGTAAATGGATTATTTTAAGCAGTTTTTAGATTTTTTTTTGACGGCTTTATGGGCGCAATTGATGGCTCCCATTAGCTTTATTGTGAGCCACCTCGTACTTGCCGTGTATTACAAATTAGAATGCATCAAAAAAAAAAAAAAAAAAAAAAAAAAAGACATATGTGTTGTTGTCTTACATAGGGAGTGTGAATGATGGGCAAAATTGGGCAAATAAAAAGTGCAGTTCCCCTTTGACTTGTGACAGTCCTGCTATAAACGCAATTTATTTTGACTGAACATGCTCCTTTACTTGAACCGCGGATGGTTGCTTGAAAGGCTGAGGGTTGTTACACGCTCAGTGATCAGGTCAATGCACACGTCAGTGCAAAGATGAGTGAGGAGAGTCCGACTGCTGTGCTCGCTGGCAAATTTCACTTCAAAATAACCCCCGACGGTACTTTATATCAAACATTTGCCGACTTTTGCGCAAATAAATCATGTACATTTAAGTAAAACATTTTAAAAAAATGCCCCTGTATTACATTATGACAATAAAACTGCAAATATAAATTATTCTAAAGTCAGTTTTGAAATAAAGTAATTTTCTGTTACTATCAATCAATCAAGGCGGCGTTTGTGGGTGTTGTTGATAAATGGCTTTCGCTTTGCATAGTAGAGTTTCCACTTGCACTTACAGATGTAGCGACAGTGGTTTTCTGAAGATTTTCCGAGCCCATGTGGTGATATCCTTTACACACTGATGTCGGTTTTTGCTGCAGGGATTGAAGGTCACGGGCATTCAATGTTACGTGCGGTGATTTCTCCAGATTCTCTGAACCTTTTGATGATATTGAGGACCGTGGATGTTGAAATACCTAAATTCTTTGCAATAGCTGGTTGAGAAATGTTGTCCTTAAACAATTTGCTCATGCATTTGTTCACAAAGTGGTGACCCTCGCCCCATCCTTGTTTGGGAATGACTGAGCATTTCATGGAAGCTGCTTTTATACCCAATCATGGCACCCACCTGTTCCCAATTAGCCTGTTCACCTGTGGGATGTTCCAAATAAGTGTTTGATGAGCATTCCTCAACCTTCTCAGTCTTCTTTGCCACTTGTGCCATCTTTTTTGAAACATGTTGCAGGCATCAAATTCGAAATGAGCTAATATTTGAAAAAAATAACAAAGTTTACCAGTTTGAATGTTAAGTATCTTGTCTTCGCAGTCTATTCAATTGAATATAGGTTGAAAAGGATTTGCAAATCATTGTATTGTTTTTATTTACCATTTACACAACGTGCCAACTTCACTGGTTTTGGGTTTTGTAAATACTTGTAGCAATTGTTTGTTAAAAGCCAATTTAAACAAATATGTTTTGAGTTGAGATTTAAAAGCTTCTAGCGCTGTAATGGCTCACAACTCAGGTAAGAGGGAGTTCCATAACTTGGGTGCGGATGCGGAAAAAGAACGATCACCCCATGTTTTAAGTCTAGTCCTTGGTACTTCCAAAGATGTGTGTAAAAACGAGCGCGGATTCCTTGGTGGGTGGTGAACAGTTAAAATATCAGCCAAGTATGCTGGGGCCAGACCATTGATGACCTTAAAAACTAAAATATTTTTTTATGATTTTAAAATGCACCGTATTTTCCATACTATAAGGCGCACTTAAAATCATTTTTTTTCCTCAAAAATCAACAGTGCGCCTTATAACCCGGTGCGCCTAATGTACGGAATAATTCTGGTTTTGCTCACCGACCTCGAAGCAATTTTTTTTGGTACATGGTGTAATGATAAGTCAGTCAAACACAAGAGATACATGGTAAGAGGTATGCTGGCAATATGACTCAAGTAAACAACAGCAACATTTCAAATGTTCCATTGAAAATATAGAACATTACACACGGCGCTCAAAAATGTATCAAAATGTTTTAGCATGACTTTGGTAAGCTATGAAGCCGCACCACTTGAAAGATTGTCGGCGCATTAAACATACGAGTATTATTATGGTGTGTGTATAAGGTAAGACATATTATCTGCCGTTTTGTTTCGCAATATTATGCAAAAGCAACTTTTCTTTCCTTATGGTACCTGCTGATCTGTATTTGGGATCTGCATAAATCCTGAAAAATTGCGCGCGTCCGTCTTTGTAGTCGGTGCCGACAACATAGTCGATAGGCTTCTTCTTTTACTATATCTTCTTGTTATGGGATATTCATCCTCCGCTGTTGCCATTTCTAATATAAAGTAGTGTAAAGTTCTTACTTATATCTGTCAGTAAACTCGCCATGAAAGCACTAAAACATACCGGTGTAGTGAGTATACATTATTCACCCAAGGAGTTCCGGTCGCACGGTTTTTCATGGGACACATTTCCTGTGTTGTTGTTTCCGGATGAGGAGATGCTGCTCCGTTATTGATTTAAGTAAAGTGTGGTGAATTTCTGACCTTTTGTACCATATTTTGTGTCTGTCAAAGTACGGAAAGAGAGCGAGGTCGAAAAGCATTAAGGAGGACACGACAGTAGTGGAATGTCTGCTCGTTTGTCTTTTTTCTATTCTGTACCATTGGAAGAGCATATGTGGGTTAGAGTTGAACGTATGGTCGGCCTGACCATTGTACAAAATGTTTTGATTGTTTGTTATGGCTAAGGGATTCAAGGATGTTGCAGAACAAACAGGTCCAAAACAACTGGACCTTGACACACGAGGGAAACACATAAATAACCAAGTAGACCAAGTCTATGCATGATTCGGATGATTCTCGATTCTTCCAACGTCTCCGGAGACGTTGTCTGTTTACATGGCAATTCAATCCAACCTTGTACCATTTGATTATGGGTAAATAAAACTTTTGTACTAAATTCACTTTTGTTGCTGTTTAAGATTCGGACATTCCACCACAAAAGTCTGAATGTCATTAAAACAGTTAGCTCCATCTTTTGACACTTCTTCCGTCCTTGCACGCTACACCGCTACAACAAAGATGACGGGGAGAAGACGCTGTCGAAGGTGAGCCACGTAAATAAGACCGCCCACAAAACGGCGCATCCGGAAGCGACTGTCAGAAAGCGGCTTGAAGATGATCTGTAAAACATCATCTATGCAACATTTTGACCAAAGAACTACCATTACAAGTTATGTAGACCACAAGGAAGTGTTGTCAATTTAGAAAAAATAATTAAATAATATGACTCCTTTAATGCGCCCTATAATCCGGTGCGCTTTATGTATGAAAAACAATCTAAAATAGACCATTCATCGGCAATGCGCCTTATAATCCAGTGCGCCCTACGGTCCGGAAAATGCGGTATTCTAAAACATACTGAGAGCCAATGGAGAGCAAGGAGAACTGGGGTAATATGGGTATGTTTTGGAGTATGAGTGAGGAGGCGAGCAGCTGCATTTTGTAATAACTGGAGCTCGTGGAGGAGTGACTGATTTCGTCCATAATTGAGGGCATTACACTAGTCCAGACTGATGCCTACTGGATTAATAATAATTATTCATCCAAATTCAAAAGTGTTTAGTTTAGTTTAGTTTATTAAGGATCCCCTATAGTCTACACCGCAGTGGAGACTATTCTTCCTGGGGTCCAGGCAAAAAACATCACACAATCACAAAACAAAAGATTACAATGCAGTACAATATGATCAATAATAAACTTTTGAAATACAAAAATAGCAACAACAAAAACAATAACTTGGGGTTTACATAATAATGTTCATACCAAGGATAAAAAAGAGCAATATAAAAATAGATATATATTTTTTGCAAAAATAAAACAAAGAACCAATGGCCTACAATATACACATTATTATACCAAAGACGAAAAGTGACGAAAAAGTACCAAAATGAACAAAATATGACAAAGTACATACAAAATCAAGATAATATCAATATAAAAACGATAACCAGAAACAAGAATGGATTTAAGCAAAAAATAAGTAAAAAGAAGACAAATGAACCAGTCATGACATTGGGTACAATCTAGAATAATCTCTTTTCACAATACTTCTCCTCTCCGTCTAGTTTTAAAACCCACTGCGATTAATTTTACTAAAAAAAATAATCGTTTGACAGCAGAAATATTACGGAGCCCCTAAGATGACCTAGAGGGAAAAAAATGTTTTGCGAGATCCAGCAATACTTTTGCGAGATCTCGCAATAAAAGTCAATAAACTTCTCCCACGGATGATGGGAGATCTCGCAAGAAGTATTGCAAGATTTCGCAATACTTCTTGCGAGATACTTTTTGGGAGATCTCGCAATACTTTTTGCGAGATCTCGCTATACTTTTTGCGAGATCTTGCAATACTTCTTGCGAGATATCGCAATACTTCTTGCGAGATCTCGCAATAAAAGTCAATAAACTTCTCCCACGGATGATGGGTAGGCTCCTCCTTCGCGTTGTCTGTTTTACTTCCGGTTCACTGACATAGGAAAAAAAACTTTTGCGAGATCTCGCAAGAAGTATTGCAAGATCTCGCAAGAACTATTGCGAGATACTTTTTGGGAGATCCCGCAATACTTCTCGCGAGATCTCTCAATACTTCTTAAGAGATCTCGCAATACTTCTTGCGAGATCTTGCAATTCTTCTTGCGAGATCTCACAAGAAGTATTGCGAGGTCTCGCAAGAACTATTGCGAGATACTTTTTGGGAGATCTCGCAATACTTTTTGGGAGATCTCGCAATACTTTTTGCGAGATCTAGCAATACTTCTTAAGAGACCTCTCAATACTTCTTAAGAGATATCGCAATACTTCTTGCGAGATCTCGCAATACTTCTTGCGAGATCTCGCAATACTTCTTGCGAGATCTCGCAATACTTCTTGCGAGATCTCGCAATACTTTTGCGAGATCTCGCAATAAAAGTCAATAAACTTCTCCCACGGATGATGAGTAGGCTCCTCCATCGCTTTGTCTGTTTTACTTCCGGTTCACTGACATAGGAAAAAAAACTTTTTCGAGATTTTGCAAGAAGTATTGCAAGAACTATTGCGAAGATACTTTTTGGGCGATCCCGCAATACTTTTTGCGAGATTTCGCAATACTTCTTGCGAGATCTCACAATACTTCTTGCGAGATCTCACAAGAAGTATTGTGAGGTCTCGCAAGAACTATTGCGAGATACTTTTTGGTAGATCTCGCAATAGTTTTTGCGAAATCTCTCAAAACGTCTTGCGAGATCTCGCAAAAAGTATTGCGAGATCTCGCAAGACGTTTTGAGAGATTTCGCAATACTTCTTGCGAGATCTCGCAATACTTCTTGCGAGATCTCGCAATACTTCTTGCGAGATCTCGCAATACTTCTTGCGAGATCTCGCAATACTTTTTGCGAGATCTCGCAATAAAAGTCAATAAACTTCTCCCACGGATGATAGGTAGGCTCCTCCATCGCTTTGTCTGTTTTACTTCCGGTTCACTGACATAGGAAAAAAACCTTTTGCGAGATCTCGCAAGAAGTATTGCAAGATCTCGCAAGAACTATTGCGAGATACTTTGTGGGAGATCTCGCAATACTTTTTGTGAGATCTAGCAATACTTCTTGCGAGATCTCGCAATACTTTTGCGAGATCTCGCAATAAAAGTCAATAAACTTCTCCCACGGATGATGGGTAGGTTCCTCCTTCGCTTTGTCTGTTTTACTTCCGGTTCTCTGACATAGGAAAAAAAACTTTTGCAAGATCTCGCAAGAAGTATTGCAAGATCTCGCAAGAACTATTGCGAGATACTTTTTGGGAGATCCCGCAATACTTCTTGCGAGATCTCTCAATACTTTTTAAGAGATCTCTCAATACTTCTTGCGAAATCTTGCAATATTTCTTGCGAGATCTCACAAGAAGTATTGCGAGGTCTCGCAAGAACTATTGCGAGATACTTTTTGGGAGATCTCGCAATACTTTTTGGGAGATCTCGCAATACTTTTTGGGAGATCTCGCAATGCTTCTTGCGAGATCTCGCAATGCTTCTTGCGAGATCTCGCAATACTTCTTGCGAGATCTTGCAATATTTCTTGCGAGATCTCACAAGAAATATTGCGAGGTCTCGCAAGAACTATTGCGAGATACTTTTTGGGAGATCTCGCAATACTTTTTGGGAGATCTCGCAATACTTTTTGGGAGATCTCGCAATACTTTTTGCGAGATCTCGCAATACTTCTTGCGAGATCTCACAATACTTCTTGCGAGATCTCGCAATACTCTTTGTGAGATCTCGCAATAAAAGTCAATAAACTTCTCCCACGGATGATAGGTAGGCTCCTCCATCGCTTTGTCTCTTTTACTTCCGGTTCTCTGACATAGGAAAAAAAACTTTTGCAAGATCTCGCAAGAAGTATTGCAAGATCTCGCAAGAACTATTGCGAGATACTTTGTGGGAGATCTCGCAATACTTCTTGCGAGATCTCGCAATACTTTTGCGAGATCTCGCAATAAAAGTCAATAAACTTCTCCCACGGATGATGGGTAGGTTCCTCCTTCGCTTTGTCTGTTTTACTTCCGGTTCACTGACATAGGAAAAAAAACTTTTGCAAGATCTCGCAAGAAGTATTGAAAGATCTCGCAAGAACTATTGCGAGATACTTTTTGGGAGATCCCGCAATACTTCTTGCGAGATCTCTCAATACTTTTTAAGAGATCTCTCAATACTTCTTGCGAAATCTTGCAATATTTCTTGCGAGATCTCACAAGAAGTATTGCGAGGTCTCGCAAGAACTATTGCGAGATACTTTTTGGGAGATCTCGCAATACTTTTTGGGAGATCTCGCAATACTTTTTGGGAGATCTCGCAATGCTTCTTGCGAGATCTCGCAATACTTCTTGCGAGATCTTGCAATATTTCTTGCGAGATCTCACAAGAAATATTGCGAGGTCTCGCAAGAACTATTGCGAGATACTTTTTGGGAGATCTCGCAATACTTTTTGGGAGATCTCGCAATACTTTTTGGGAGATCTCGCAATACTTTTTGGGAGATCTCGCAATACTTCTTGCGAGATCTCACAATACTTCTTGCGAGATCTCGCAATACTCTTTGCGAGATCTCGCAATAAAAGTCAATAAACTTCTCCCATGGATGATAGGTAGGCTCCTCCATCGCTTTGTCTGTTTTACTTCCGGTTCTCTGACATAGGAAAAAAAACTTTTGCGAGATCTCGCAAGAAGTATTGCAAGATCTCGCAAGAACTATTGCGAGATACTTTGTGGGAGATCTCGCAATACTTTTTGTGAGATCTAGCAATACTTCTTGCGAGATCTCGCAATACTTTTGCGAGATCTCGCAATAAAAGTCAATAAACTTCTCCCACGGATGATGGGTAGGTTCCTCCTTCGCTTTGTCTGTTTTACTTCCGGTTCACTGACATAGGAAAAAAAACTTTTGCAAGATCTCGCAAGAAGTATTGCAAGATCTCGCAAGAACTATTGCGAGATACTTTTTGGGAGATCCCGCAATACTTCTTGCGAGGTCTCTCAATACTTCTTGCGAGATCTCGCAATACTTCTTGCGAGATCTTGCAATATTTCTTGCGAGATCTCACAAGAAGTATTGCGAGGTCTCGCAAGAACTATTGCGAGATACTTTTTGGGAGATCTCGCAATACTTTTGGGGAGATCTCGCAATACTTTTTGGGAGATCTCGCAATGCTTCTTGCGAGATCTCGCAATACTTCTTGCGAGATCTTGCAATATTTCTTGCGAGATCTCACAAGAAGTATTGCGAGGTCTCGCAAGAACTATTGCGAGATACTTTTTGGGAGATCTCGCAATACTTTTTGGGAGATCTCGCAATACTTTTTGGGAGATCTCGCAATACTTCTTGCGAGATCTCGCAAAACATTTTTTTCCCTCCATGTCCCTTGAGGGGCTCCATAAAAATATAATCATACATGATCTTTAAAAAAAAACCTACAACATTAAAAACCAAAATTAAAGCAGTTGGAAAAAAAATTCTGACTGAAAAATGAATGAAAAAATACACATGTATTTTGCAGTGGTACATCCATCCATCCATTTTCTACCGCTTGTCCCTTTTGGGGTTGCGGGGTACATTAAAAAAGTTAAAAAAATAAAATAAAAAAAAGTACCAATGATTGTCACACACACACTAGGCGTGGCGAAATTATTCTCTACATTTGACCCATCACCCTTGGTCATCCCCTGGGAGGTGAGGGGAGCAGTGAGCAGCAGCGGTGGCTGCGCCCAGGAATCATTTTTTGTGATGTAACCCCCAATTCCAACCCTTGATGCTGAGTGTCAAGATGGGGAGGTAATGAGTCCCATTTTTATAGTCTTTGGTATGACTCGGCCGGGGTTTGAACTCACAACCTACCGAACTTAAATGTTTATCTAAGGAAGTGCCCACTTACTGTATATATTTACATGAATCCACCTGGGGATAGGTTGATTGGCAACACTAAATTGGCCCTAGTGTGTGAATGTGAGTGTGAATGTTGTCTGTCTATCTGTGTTGGCCCTGCGATGAGATGGCGACTTGTCCAGGGTGTACCCCGCCTTCCGCCCGCGCGACCCCAAAAAAGGGACAAGCGGTAGAAAATGGATGGATGGGCATTAATACTGTGCTTCCTATTTAGGTACACTCACTTTGAATCCTCACCGTCATGGCTAAGAAGGCATTTGAATCAAATGTGTACCACTCTACTAACTGTATAACTCAATAACATAACATTATAATTTGTTTCTTTATTTTTTTTTACATGATTTTGCACATCTTTGTTGCCCTAGCCCAGGGGTCGGCAACCCGCGGCTCTAGAGCCGCATGCGGCTCTTTAGCGCCGCCCTAGTGGCTCCCTGTAGCTTTTCCAAAGATGTATAAAAAATGGAAAAAGATGAGGGGAAATAATTTATTTTTTGTTTTAATATGGTTTCTGTAGGAGGCCAAACATGACACAAACCTCCCTAATTGTTATAAATCACACTGTTTATATTAAACATGCTTCACTGATTCGAGTATTTGGCGAGCGCCGTTTTGTCCTACTAATTTTGGCGGTCCTTGAACTCACCGTAGTTTGTTTACATGTATATCTTTCTGCGACTTTCTAGGACGTGTTTTATGCCACTTCTTTTTCTGTCTCATTTTGTCCGCCAAACTTTTAACGTTGTGCATGAATGCACAAAGGTGAGTTTTGTTGATGTTATTGACTTGTGTGGAGTGCTAATCGGGCATATATGGTCACTGCATGACTGCAAGCTAATCGATGCTAACATGCTATTTAAAGTAAAGTAAAGTAAAGTTTTATTCTTCGGTCAATGGTCAACAAAATTAACAAACAGTTGTACATTCAGAGATTGAAAATGAAAATGTTGCAGACCGAAAGGGTTTAGGCTGAAGTTGAACACTTATAGCGCCTAACCCTATAAACAATGTCAAGTACAAGATGAACTTCCGAAAATTATGAAAGTCTTTTGTACAACATATGATAAATACACATTATACACAATATGAACACTGTTCAATTATATACACAGTAAAGGCATGTGAAATATCCTTATACGTGTGTTAAACCTTTGTACCAATTTATATACTATATACAAACAATTATACTTCCATTATTATTTATATCCCACATTTAGTATTTTAATTAACATTGATCATAGTATTAACTACTGTGTTGATTCAAGAGTGATATATTTTTCCAAGACATTGGTCTTAAAGTGTTTTTTAAATGTGTGAATGGACCTGGAACATTTTAAGGAATCATCCAAGCTGTTCCACAGTTGAACCCCCCTGACAGAAACACATCTACTTTTTAAGCTTGTTCTTATCTTAGCTTTCTGGAAGACAGCTGAACTTCTGAGGTCATAGGGATTATCTCTGGGTATGAACCTCTCCTGTAGACACCGAGGCAGCATGTGGTTATGAGCTTTGTACGTCACAATAGCAGTGTTGAGGTCAACAAGATCATGCAGTTTTAATGTTTTTAATTTAATAAACAGAGCATTGGTATGGTCATGATAATCTGCATAATTTACAATTCTAATCGCTTTCTTTTGAAGTAAGAATATAGAGTTGATGTTTGTTTTGTAATTGTTACCCCAGATTTCAACACAATAATTAAGATAAGGGAGTACGAAAGAATTATATAACATATTAAGAGCCTTTTGATTTACGGAGTTTTTGATTTTATGTAACATAGCAATATTTTTTGCCATCTTTGTCTTAAGTATATTTATGTACAGTTTCCAATTTAATTTATCATCTATATAGATTCCCAAAAATTTTGTTGAATACACCCTTTCTATCTCCATATCATCAATTCTTATATGACACTGTATGTTATTTTTCCTATTTCCAAAAATTATATATTTTGTTTTATTTAGGTTGATTGACAGTTTATTGGCATCAAACCATTGCTTTAGTATGTGGAGTTCGCTCTCTACAGTCTGTAAGAGTTGGCCAAGGTCTTGCCCAGAACAGTACAGACTTGTATCGTCAGCAAAGAGAATACAATTGAGTTTTTTTAAAGATTTTGCAGATATCATTAATATACAATAAAAACAATTTTGGTCCCAGTACAGAACCTTGGGGCACTCCATGTGTTATAATCTTTTTATCTGAATCTACATTGTTCATATGCACATACTGTTCTTTACCATTTAGGCTAGCTATATGTACATATTGCATCATAATGCCTCGTTTGTAGCTATATTTGAGCTCATTTAGTTTCCTTTAAGTCCTCTTAATTCAATTTATATCTCATGACACACTATCTGTATGTAATATGGCTTTTAATTTTTTTGCGGCTCCAGACAGATTTGTTTTTGTATTTTTGGTCCAATATGGCTCTTTCAACATTTTGGGTTGCCAACCCCTGCCCTAGCCTAATCTTTTAGTTTTTTTTGATAAAGGACATCATTTTTGGCAATTCATATGGACTATATCAGTGTTTTTCAACCACTGTGCCGCGGCGTGAGATACAGTCTGGTGTGCCGTAGGAGATGATCTAATTTCACCTATTTGGGTTAAAAATATTTTTTGCAAACCAGTAATTATAGTCTGCAAATGATGTGTTGTTGTTGCGTGTCAGTACTGTCTAGAGCTCGGCTGAGTAACCGTGTAATACTCTTCCATATCAGTAGGTGGCAGCTGGTAGCTAATTGCTTTGTAGATGTCGGAAACAGCGGGAGGCAGCGTGCAGGTAAAAAGGTGTCTAATGCTTAAACCAAAAGTAAACAAAAGGTGAGTGCCCCTAAGAAATGGCATTGAAGCTTAGGGAAGGCTATGCAGAACGAAACTAAAACTGAACTGGCTACAAAGGGGAAAAAAACAGAATGCTGGACGACAGCAAAGACTTACTGTGGAGCAAAGACGGCGTCCATACTGTACATCCGAACATGACATGACAATCAACAATGTCCTCACAAAGAAGGATAAAAACAACTGAAATATTCTTGATTGCTAAAACAAAGTAGATGCGGGAAATATCGCTCAAAGGAAGACATGAAACTGTTGTCGGAAAATACCAAAAAAAAAGAGAAAAAGCCACCAAAATAGGAGCGCGAGACAAAAACTAAAACACTACACACAGGAAAACAGCAAAAAACTCAAAATAAGTCAGGGTGTGATGTGACAGGTGGTGACAGTACACCTACTTTGAGAAAAGAGCTATAGTGATGCATGGTTGGTTATGATTTAAATTCATATCCAACATTTGCGACAATGACTTTTTACTGTTAACTGAGTTTTTTTTTTTTAATGTTTTCTGCTGGTGGTGTGCCTCCGCATTTTTTCAACGCAAAAAATGTGCCTCGGCACAAAAAAGGTTGAAAAACGCTGGACTATATAATATAAGAACTGATGTATTTGACATTGAAAATTGTGACTAATTATGGACACACCAATAATCAACCCACGCAATAGATAAGTGACTGTCATGTTGTCGTGTCGTGCAGCGTGTGTGTCTTCCACAAAGCTGCAGCAGCACGGTGACTAAACGACAAGTCTCGTTGACGGAGGCTGAAAATAGTGTCGCACAGCTGCTCAGGCGGCAATATGTGTTTGCACAGACGGCAAATTGTTCGAGTCCTTGCCCATTGGTTGGAAGCCAGGACTGGGAAGCAGTTTTTTTCCACAAATGATAATAGGCTCTTCACCAAACAATTTTAAAATATTCTTTATTTACATTACACATGTGTACAATACTACATATTAACTGTGCAGGACAACTTCCAGTTACTGTTCCATGGGTTTTTTTCTTATATTTGCCCTCCTTTACCTTCATCATAATGGATTTTGCCACCCCAGGTCCCAAAGCCAGATAAGTGCATCCTTTATGGGGGAATGTAAAAAATCAACAACTTCTGTGCATTGTTCTGCACTACAACAGCTCCCCCTGCTGACTCAGTGTCCTGTCCATCTACACCAGGGGTGTCCAACTCATTTCAGCTCACGGGGCTGCATGGAGGAAAATCTGTGCACTGTTAAAAATCATAGCATTAAAACTACAAAAATAAAGACAACTTCAGATTGTTTTCTTTGTCTTACTTTGGACAAAAATAGCACAAAAACACAGTCTGAAAATATTACAATAAAAAAAATGCATGAGGGAAAGAAGAAAGTGAATGAATGTTTATTAATTTATATTTTTATTAATTACTTTCCAAAAATAACACCAGCCAAAACATATAACAAGCGGAGAAAAAACAAAACAAAGCAAATAAAACCCATCCATCCATGCATTTTCTACCGCTTGTCCCCTTTGGGGTTGCGGGGGGTGCTGGAGCCTATCTCAGCTACCAAAAGTGAATTTTTATTTACCGTATTTTTCGGAGTATAAGTCACACCGGAGTATAAGTCGCACCTGCTGAAAATGCATAATAAAGAAGGAAAAAAACATATAAAAGTCACAATGGAGCCCGGCCAAACTATGAAAAAAACTGCGACTTATAGTCCGAAAAATACAGTATATAGCGCTTTTTCTCTAGTGACTCAAAGCGCTTTACATAGTGAAACCCAATATCTAAGTTACATTTAAACCAGTGTGGGTGGCACTGGGAGCAGGTGGGTAAAGTGTCTTGCCCAAGGACACAACAACAGTGACTAGGATGGCGAAAGCGGGAATCAAACCTGGAACCCTCAAGTTGCTGGCACGGCCTCTCTACCAACCGAGCCATGCCGCCCCAAACAAAACAGTCCCCCCGCCCACCCACTCACACACACATTCACACATCCATTGATAGAAGCTTACATGAACTACAGAAAATTCAAAATGAAAATAAATTAAAATAACAATAACAACAACAAAAATATAGATAATAATAATAACAATTAAAGCTGCAAGCAGCGATGGACGGGACCGACTTTGACGGCACATAAAATCCAAACCGGAGCAGTAATTAAAACTCTTTCGCCAACTTTTAATCAGAAGAGTTCAATCTCTCTTCTGTGCTAGTTTGAAGCCGACACGACAAACGCGCTCAGAGGAGATAATGTTTAAAAAAAAAGGTGACTGTTTTTAAGCCAACTTTTATTTTGAAGGGAGAATTGCAAACTTCCTGTTAATTTTTGCTGGGGGTTGTCAATATACATAGGTTTTTGTTTCATGTCTCTACGACATTCCTACTGGAAGTTACAGGCAGTTTTGTCTGAGTTTTCTTCCTCGGAGCAGTTTGTCTGTGTTTTATTCCTAGGGGGCGCTAGAGCGCAATTTTGAGTTTTGGGGTTTGCTTTTTTTATTAGATCGCAATTTTCGCCAGTCCTGATGTGTGTGTTCAGTTTGGTGAGTTTTGAAGCATGTAAAGGGGGTCAAATTACAGCTCAAAGAGTCAAAAGTGCCTGTTTTTACTAAACTTTTGTTTTGAAAGGGGAATGATTTTTGCTGAAAGATGTCAGTGTATGAAATCTAGGTCTAAGTCAGACCGACATAGAGGTTTTTGTTTCATGTCTCTACTACATTCCTACCGGAAGTTACAAGCAGTTTTGTCTGTGTTTTTTCCTAGGGGGCGCTAGAGCGCAATTTTGAGTTTTGGGGTTTGGTTTTTTGATTAAATCGCAATTTTTGCCAGTCCTGATGTGTGTGTCAAATATGGTGAGTTTTGAAGCATGTTAAGCGGGTCAAATTACAGCTCAAAGAGGCGGCCTGTATAATAACAATAAAACCTTACAATTACAATAGGGTCCTCTGTCCCAACGCGACATTGCGGTCCCTAATAATTCATACATTAACCAGCTGACCAAACCAGTCTATTGACTTTTGCTGTCAAGCTATTTCATCACAGGGCCCCAGGAGTCCTCCCATTTTCTTTGAGTGTTTGAATGAATGTTTATAACTGAATACATTTACGTATGCATAAAAATGTGTTTTCTTTAGTATTATTTTTTTTAATGCATCAAGTAACATTTATGACAACCTTTTTCCAAAAACACAATATAGAATGTGAGATATAATGCAGGATAATGCATACATTTATAATTTGTTTTTTAAAACGGATACAAAAAAGTGGGACCCCAAAAATTTACTGTGGGGCCCCATTTTTCTGACTTGATGGGGTCCCTCAGGCCCCGTTTTGAAGATTCCTAGAGCCAACACTGATGGCATATTGATTGGTGCGTGCAAAACAGCAGCAGGCGGCTGTGGCCTGCGGGCCGGTTCTAATACTAATCAAATATCATCCCGGGGGCCGTAGATAATTAATTCGCGGACCGGATCTGGCACGCGGGCCTTGATCTAAAGCAGGGGTGTCAAACGTACGGCCCACAGGTTTTATCCGGCCTGCAGGATGAGTCTGCTTAGTATAAAAATGAGCCGAAATTTTTGAATGAAAGAAACTGCTGTTCTAAATGTGTCCACTAGATGTCGCAATAGCAATTCTTTGTATCTTTGTAGATGATGCTACATATGTAAAACAAAAATAAACCACATGATGTTGGTGCACCAGTCGAGGAAAATGAGCAAACTACATAAATAACATCCTGTAATTTGATTTTGATATAATTTTTTTATCTTGATAGATTGAAAATGAACACCAATGAGTTGACTGATGAGCATTATCACATAATTTATTCATAAAGTATAAATAACGACAAATAAAAATGCTATTAACCGCAATATGTAAGTGTAAAAAAAAACCAACAACATTATGATTTGTACAATTTCAGAATGTGCTTGTTCTATTTTTAAACAAAGAAAACAATCTGAAGTTGTTTTTATTTTTAAGTTATCGTGCCGTGATTTTACCAGTCTGGCCCACTTGGGAGTAGATTTTTCTCCATGTGGCCCCCCATCTAAAATGAGTTTGACACCCCTGATCTAAACTAAATACAAAGTACCATGCAAATGTTTGTTGTTGTATTTTAGCTTGTTTAAAGAAATGTTTCTTTCATTGTTTTTTGCAGCCATTTATGTCGCCGCGGTACCCAGGTGGGCCAAGACCCGCACTTCGTATGCCAAATCAGCCGCCAGGTAGCATCCCTGGGTCACAGCCCCTCTTGCCAAACAGCCTGGACCCCACCAGACCTCAAGGTACTGTTCTAACCAACACCATGTATTTTCTCATGTAGTAGCCTGGGGGGGGGGGGGGCAGTATTACGCATCTTTTAAGTCATTAGACTTAGACTTTGACAAACTTTATTGATCCACAAGGGAAATTGTTCCACACAGTAGCTCAGTTACAAAGGATGGAAAGGGTAAGAATGAAAAGGATAATGCAGGTATAAGTGCGCATGCAGCTTAATAGGACAGAGCAGGCCGTACTTCCTGAGGAGGAGGGGGGGGTACTAGGATGACAGGGGATGCAAAACAATAACAGTGCAATACTTTTTCATAACATGGTCACTACTGCCCAGTTTCTCTTGTTATATTCTTATTTTACTGTTATATTCTTATTCTCTATGTTGCCTTTTATTTTTATTTTTTGGTAATATTTGTCTATTTTGTTTCCATTTATACCCCCATTATTTACTTTTTACTTTTTAAATTCGATCTAAATTTTGTACACTGCTGCTGGAATTTTAATTTTCCTGATGGAACTCTCCTGAAGGAATCAATAAATTACTATCTATCTATCTAAAGTAGACAAAAAATGTACCATAGTAGCAATATAAAATATAACATATATGTAATATTTACATATTATATATACAGTATATAATATATATTTATTATGATTTATTATATTATTATATTGTTATATAATATATAACAAATTCCAATTACCATGTACAATATTACAATATATGTAACAGCTGCAGCAAAAAAGGGCAGCATAAAATAGAGAGTAGTTCAAGCAGAAAATATACATTATAAACAAAGAGAAGTAGCTAACATAGGAGCTAACGTAGAAGACAGATATATATATATATATATATATATATATATATATATATATATATATATATATATATATATATATATATATATATATATATATATATATATTACTGTATGGCGAGTGATTATACAGCTATACGTGAGGGTAGTAACACTACATGTCATATAATGATATGTTTCAATATATTTATGACAATAAATGATGACATTAAATAAATAATGACATTTGTATGTTGAAAAAAAAGAGAAAAACTTTACAAAAAAATATCAATATTTCAAAAATGTGCCCGCTTCCAAGTAATATTAATTGTGATATTGATAATTGCAATGACAATAATTGCTAAATAAATAAGATAAACCCAAGACTAATGATATCATAAAACATTATTCAAAAGAAGACGAAAAAAAGAAAGTAACCAAAAAACAAAACTATGTCACCCATTGGTGATCTTGACCTTTTAAAAATCTTATTTGTATTTATTTTTTTATCTGTTCCTACATTGTTTCAATTCATCACTCAGTCCAGAAACTGATACACAAAAGCTTTTTTTTTTGCATTCATTAAAAATGTTCTCTTAAATTAAGTAAAATACACTTTTTAGATACTGCGAGAGTTAAAAATGTTTATTTATTCAGTATTTAAAATTAAATATATTTCTTTCATGAAGTGGTAAACAGCTTAATATGTTCATGAACTAATTAGATCGTGAAATAAGTCTTATATAGTTATGTCCTATTCACAAGATTTATTTACTAATTTCATGATCCTTTGGTTGATTGATTGATTGATTGATTGAAACTTTTATTAGTAGATTGCACAGTACAGTACATATTCCGTACAATTTTTTTTTTTTTTTTTTTTTTTTTTTTTTTTTTATGTCCTGTCCAGCTTCTCAGGCAAATCATATAGTTGATGTAGATGCCCATGTCGGCTGTTCAGATTTACTTTACAAAAGAGAAGTGTAGGATACTTCTCTTGTTGCCTTATTTGTATTTGACTTTATTAAATGTATTTATATTATCATTTAGTGCAGCCGGGCCGGAGCAGGAGGGGATAGAAAGAGAAAAAAAAAGAAGACAGAGGGGGAAATTGTGGGGACAAGAGGGGGATTAGACAGAGAGACAAAAACAACAACAGCAAACAACAACAACAACAACAATAGAGCAACATCAGCAAATATGACATGTACAAATATGATGGTAAAAGTAATAGCAAATAAGCAGTTAGCGAAAAATAAAAAATAATACAGAAATGACAATGAGCATTATTACACTACAAATGGATCAATACAAATACCAATAGAAATAGCGCTATTGATAATGAACAATACCAATAATTTACCTTTATTATCAACAATACAGTTGTTTAAATGCAACAATACATATACGTAATGATAACTTGAGATACGAAAGAATGCAGAAAAATGGAGGGGGAGAAAGAGAAGCAACCTACATTAACCTTGTAGATTGTTATAGTCACAATAGGTTAAGCTTTGTCAGTGTGCCATGTGTTACACCCAGTTTACCCTAGGGCAACAACGTTAATATATGTTTGATGAAACGTGATTATGTGCATGAGTGTAAGTATATATTCCGTACAATTGACCACTAAATGGTAACACCCGAATAAGTTTTTCAACTTGTATAAGTCGGGGTCCACGTTAATCAATTCATATGTATTGCACATCATACACAAATATTTATTTGTATTTTTGTTCATTTGACTGCATTTTGTTTCATGATAACGTAAATTAATGTGTCAGTGACCCATCAGTTATCTGATTGGTTGAACTGCAATGTAAGCCACGCCCACAGCACTGAGAGACGCCAACATAATAGGAACAATACTACAGCTGGTCGCTTAAATTCCTCTAAAATGGTTATTTTTTCCGTGCCGCTGTGCTGCTGTTTTGTGTAGCAACAAGGTTTCAACTCTTAAAAGAAAACTATGAGGTAAAGATAGCACCATTCTTTTTCCTGGCGGTAAAAATAATGACGTATTTAAACATGGCGTTAATAAGCATGCTGGACACCATTTGAGGAGATGCTGTAGTCTTGGAAAGCGATTTCTTCTTACTTGTTATCATTTTGATGTGTTGCTTTCTTTAAGATTGTGTCCTTCTTTCTCACCATGCACAGGACATCCAAACATGGGAGGTCCAATGAGAATGAACCCACCTCGAGGAATGGGAGGCATGGGCCCACAGGTACACACTGTCGTTAAGATTAAAGGCTGGGATGTTTATATATCTACAAAGCGCTTTGAGTACCTTGAAGGTAGAAAGCGCTATACAAGTACAACCCACATCTGTTTTACTTTTATAATAATTCGGGTGTATGAAAAAATGGAAAGGAAAATGTAGCTCTTTTGACCTTAAAGCTAGAGGTGTCCCAATCCGATATTGATATCTTATTAGACGATATCGGCTTGCATATAAAATCTCTGATATAAGTGTTTACTTGTGCAACGTCTAAATGTCCTCCACTAAGCACTCAAGTGTGTTCTTTGCTTGTATTTTAGTTAAATATTTTACAAAAGGTAAACATGGTAGGCTACAGGCTATTCTGCTTTAGCAGCTAAACAACAGCTAAGCACACAATAGCACACAAGCTAAACTATCGTAGTATTTGTCCTTAATTGAACAATATTGCAGTCCAAAACATGGCAATTGTCAATATAAACAACTATCAAATATTTATAGTTACATATTATGCATATTAAAAAGTATCCAGTAACAAACGTGTCCGCATCAATGAACTTACTACGTCATGCCTCTAGTTTAATGATTTTCTGTGGCCACTAATGTCGCCCAAACAAATTCAAAAGCATAAATATGTCATCTGTCTGTTCATTGTTTTTGTTTTTTGAGTAATTTCGCTCGATCAAAACTTTTCTAATATTAAACGTTACAAAACAATACAAGTATGTACTTTTATGCCACAAGGTTGGTGTTGTTCTCTGTTTGGCTAATTTCACTTGGTTTAACATTTTCTAACGTTCCACACCACAAAAAAAAAAAAAATATGTGTACAGTACTATGATTCTTGCTTGTATTTTAGTGAAATATCTTAAAAAATATAAACATGGTAGGCTATAGACTACTAGGCTTTAGCAGCTACACGACAGCTAAGCACACAATAGCCCACAAGCTAGACTAACATAGTACGTGTCCTTAATTGAACAATATTGCAGTCCAAAACATGACAATTGTCAATATAAACAGGTATCTAATATATATAGTTACATATTACGTGTATTAAAAAGTATACAGTAACAAACGTGTCCGCATCACTGAACTTACTACGTCATGCCTCTAGTTTAATGATTTTTTGTGGCCACTAATGTCGCCCAAACAAATTCAAAAAGGATAAATATGTCATCTGTCTGTTAGTTGTTTTTTGAGAAATTTCACTCGATCAAAACTTTTCTGATATTAAACGTTACAAAACAATACAAGTATGTACTTTCATGCCACGAGGTTGGTGTTGTTCTCTGTTTGGTTAATTTCACTTGGTTAAACATTTTCTAATGTTCCACACCACAAATAAAATAATATAGTTACATATTACATATTACGGGTATTAGAAAGTATCCAGTAACAAACGTGTCCGCATCATTAAACTTACTACGTCATGCCTCCAGTTTAATTCATTTTTGTGGCCACTAATGTCGCCAATACACAAATTCATAAGCATAAATATGTCATATGTCTGTTCATTGTTTTTTGAGTAATTTCACTCGATCAAAACCTTTATAATATTAATCGTTACAAAATAATACAAGTATGTACTTTTATGCCATAAGGTTAGTGTTTGTCATAATTGCCATTGTTCTCTGTTTGGCTAATTTCACTCGATTAAACATTTCCACATCAAACAAAATATAACTATGTGTACACTATGATTCTTGCTAATATTGTATTGGATTCATATCGGTATCGGCAAAACACTCAAGGCTCCGATATCGGTATCGTATCGGAAATGAAAAATTTATACCGGGACGTCACTACTTAAAGCCATTTATTACAAAGAATTGTGAAACAGCATTAAAGAGCATAAACGCTCAGTCAGCATTAATGCCACAGATTAGTTGACTGTAGCGTAACATGCATGAGTTTCCCATCATGTTCTAAAGCAGGGGTGTCAAACGTACGGCCCGAGGGCCGGATCAGGCCCGCGAACAAGTTTTATCCGGCCCGCGGGATGAGTTTGCGAAGTATAAAAATGTACCTGAAATTTTTGATCAAAAAAAAAACAGCTGTTCTAAATGTGTCCACTGAATGTCGCAATAGCAATTATTTGTTTATTTGTAGATGATGCAACATATGTACAAAATAAACCACATGATGTTAGTACATCAGTCGAGGAAAATGATCAAACTACATAAATAACATCCTGTAATTTGATTTTGATATATCTTTTTTGATCTTGATAGATTGAAAATTAACACCAATGAGTTGACTGATGAACATTACCACATAATTTATTCAGAAAATATAAATAACGACAAATAAAGACAGAATACTATTAACCGCAACATGTAAGTGTAAAAAGAGAACAAAACATTATGATTTGTACAATTTCAGAATGTGCTTGTTCTATTTTTTAACAAAGAAAACAATCTGAAGTTGTCTTTATTTTTAAGTCATTGTGCCGTGATTTTACCAGTACGGCCCACTTGGGAGTAGATTTTTCCTCCATGTGGCCCCTGATCTAAAATGAGTTTGACGCACCTGTTCTAAAGCCATGCGGAGGGAGATAAAGCTGCTGACCACTCGTGAAACTTAAAATGCAGCTACTGCCACCCGGTGGCGTTCATCGGAACTATATAGGAGGTCTTCTACACACACAGATGTGAATGCCAATGTTGTTGTTTTTGCTGACCATAGGAGACGTGAATCGAGCCGCTAATTGGAGCGTTTACGTTATTTGCAGCCCGTTAGGCAGAGAGGGCGGGGCTTTACCCTGTATGGTTGTCCTGGCTTTTGCCTGCAAATTTGCAAAGCAAGTGCAAACTTGCTCTCTGCGGATCAGACTATTTCCCGGTGCCAACTTGACAACTTTTTTAATATGAGCTTGGCTCCTCGCTGCTGCTGCCTGCCCACTCCACACTCTCATCCTGCCTGCCTGCCTGCTGACTCCCACCTTTTGGGAGGAATATCACACCCTGGCCAACACATTCGCCCCAGAGTCGTGCCAAAAGTGACACACTTTCCTTTTACGCGCTCTTTTTTTTTAGTGTCAGTTACTGGACAGCTGTTTGATTGTGCACCAAACCAACACCAGCCTCACCATGTGATACAAAGACTGTACCCCCCACACGCCCACTTACCAGCAAGGGGCCCCCCTCTTCTACTACATCTTCTACTATAGCTACCCTGGCTCGCTGACTCTGGCACGGAGCGCACCAGCAGCTGGTGTGGCATCTGCTGGACAAGTGTAATCGTACTGCTGAACAAATCTCTTCCCTTGCAGTGTCGTGTTTAGAAGAGAGCGTGGCCAACTAAACGAGGGGCCGCCATCTTTGCTACCAATGACGTGTGCGGCTGTGTCCGGAAGCACGCAATTGCAGTTGTTTTGATTAGGGATGTCCAATAATGTTTTTTTGCCGATATTCCAATATTGTCCAACTCTTTAATTACCGATACCGATGTCAACCGATATATACAGTCGTGGAATTAACACATTATTATGCCTAATTTGGACAACCAGGTATGGTGAAGATAAGGTACTTTTAAAAAAAATAATTAAAAAAATTCATCCATCCATCCATCTTCTTCCGCTTATCCGAGGTCGGGTCGCGGGGGCAGCAGCCTAAGCAGGGAAGCCCAGACTTCCCTCTCCCCAGCCACTTCGTCCAGCTCTTCCTGTGGGACCCCGAGGCGTTCCCAGGCCAGCCGGGAGACATAGTCTTCCCAACGTGTTCTGGGTCTTCCCCGCGGCCTCCTACCGGTCGGACGTGCCCTAAACACCTCCCTAGGGAGGCGTTCGGGTGGCATCCTGACCAGATGCCCGAACCACCTCATCTGGCTCCTCTCGATGTGGAGGAGCAGCGGCTTTACTTTGAGCTCCTCCCGGATGGCAGAGCTTCTCACCCTATCTCTAAGGGAGAGACCCGCCACCTGGCGGAGGAAACTCATTTCAGCTGCTTGTACCCGTGATCTTGTCCTTTCGGTCATAACCCAAAGATCATGACCATAGGTGAGGATGGGAACGTAGATCGACCGGTAAATTGAGAGCTTTGCCTTCCGGCTCAGCTCCTTCTTCACCACAACGGATCGATACAGCGTCCGCATTACTGAAGACGCCGCGCCGATCCGCCTGTCGATCTCACGATCCACTCTTCCCTCACTCGTGAACAAGACTCCGAGGTACTTGAACTCCTCCACTTGGGGCAAGATCTCCTCCCCAACCCGGAGATGGCACTCCACCCTTTTCCGGGCGAGAACCATGGACTCGGACTTGGAGGTGCTGATTCTCATCCCAGTCGCTTCACAAAAAATTAAAAAAATTTGATAAATAAATTAAAAACATTTTATTGAATAAAAAAGAAAGTAAAATAATATAAAAACAGTTACATAGAAACTAGTAATTAATGAAAATTAGTCAAATTAATTGTTAAAGGGGAACATTATCACCAGACCTATGTAAGCTTCAATATATACCTTGATGTTGCAGAAAAAAGACCATATATTTTTTTAACCGATTTTCAAACTCTAAATGGGTGATTTTTGGCGAATTAAACGCCTTTCTATTATTCGCTCTCGGAGCCATGACGTCACAACGTGACGTCACATCGGGAAGCAATCCGCCATTTTCTCAAACACATTACAAACACAGAGTCAATTCAGCTCTGTTATTTTCCGTTTTTTCGACTGTTTTCCGTACCTTGGAGACATCATGCCTCGTCGGTGTGTTGTCGGAGGGTGTAACAACACGAACTGGGACGGATTCAAATTGCACCAGTGGCCCAAAGATGCGAAAGTGGCAAGAAATTGGACGTTTGTTCCGCACACTTTACCGACGAAAGCTATGCTATGACAGAGATGGCAAGAATGTGTGGATATCCAGGAACACTCAAAGCAGATGCATTTCCAACTGGACTGGAAAGATCAGCTTTCAGGAAAAGAGAGCGGACGAGGGTATGTCTACAGAATATATTAATTGATGAAAATTGGGCTGTCTGCACTCTCAAAGTGCATGTTGTTGCCAAATGTATTTCATATGCTGTAAACCTAGTTCATAGTTGTTAGTTTCCTTTAATGCCAAACAAACACATACCAATCGTTGGTTAGAAGGCGATCGCCGAATTCGTCCTCGCTTTCTCCCGTGTCGCTGGCTGTCGTGTCGTTTTTGTCGGTTTCGCTTGCATACGGTTCAAACCGATATGGCTCAATAGCTTCAGTTTCTTCTTCAATTTTGTTTTTGCTACCTGCCTCCACACTACAACCATCCGTTTCAATACATGCGTAATCTGTTGAATCGCTTAAGCCGCTGAAATCCGAGTCTGAATCCGAGCTAATGTCGCTATACCTTGCCGTTCTAACCGCCATGTTTGTTTGTATTGGCATCACTGTGTGACGTCACAGGAAAATGGACGGGTGTATATAACGATGGTTAAAATCAGGCACTTTGAGGCTTTTTTTAGGGATATTGCGTGATGAGTAAAAATTTAAAAACAACTTGGAAAAATAAAATAAGCCACTGGGAACTGATTTTTAATGGTTTTAACCCTTCTGAAATTGTGATAATGTTCCCCTTTAAAGGTTAGTACTATTAGTGGACCAGTAGCACGCACAATCATGTGTGCTTACGGACTGTATCCCTTGCAGACTGTATTGATATATATTGATATATAATGTAGGAACCAGAATATTAATAACAGAAATAAACAACCCTTTTGTGTGAATGAGTGTAAATGGGGGAAGAAGGTTTTTTGGGTTGGTGCACTAATTGTAAGTGGATCTTGTGTTTTTTATGTTGATTTAATTAAAAAAACAAAACAAAAAAAACGATACCGATAATAAAAAAAAAACGATACCGATAATTTCCGATATTACATGTCAACGCATTTATCGGCTGATACTATCGGCAGGCCGATATTATCGGACATCTCTAGTTTTGATGCTAGTTTTCCTGACAAAAGTAATATGTCTACATATACAATACAGGCCAAAAGTTTGGACACACCTTCTCATTCAATGCATTTTCCTTATTTTCATGACTATAGATTGTCACTGAAGGCATCACAACTATGAATGAACACATGTGGAGTTATGTACCGTATTTTCCTGCACTATAAGGCGCACCGGATTTTAAGGCGCACCTTCAATGAATGGCCTATTTTAAAACTTTGTTCATATATAAGGCGCACCGCATTATAAGGCGCATAGAATAGACGCTACAGTAAAGGCTGGGGTTACGTAATGCATCCATTAGATGGAGCTGCGCTAAAGGGAATGTCAACAAAACAGTCATATACGGTAGGTCAGTCAAACTTTATTAATAGTTTACAAACCAGCGTTCTGACAACTCCGTTCACTCCCAAAATGAATAAACAGCTGTTTTATTATTTTCCCCGAGGTAAAGTCAGTTACGTGGTGTTTTGTTTACCTTTTAACAACAGCAAGGTATAACATGTAGTGCAACATTTATATCACATACACAGCAAAAACTGAAATCTAAGTAAGATTAAATATCTCAAATAAGGGTGATATTTGATTATTTTGTGTCTGATAAGATAATTCTTCTCACTAAGCAGATTGTATGTTAGTGTTTTACTTGTTTTAAGGGTTTTGGCCATAAGTGAGTTGAGTTGCTGAGATTTGATGACCTATATTCTTTCTTTCTTTCTTTCTTTAGTTTATTTCGAACATGAACACACTTACATCACAATACATCACACAATTTCATATCATTTCATTCTACATCATGCCCGAAAAGGAGTAGGAAGAAGCAAAGCTTATTTAATCCTACCCCTTTCTCACTTCAAGCGTTTACAAATATATAGAATCATTTACTGAGTAAAACATGCTTGAAACTAGAATATCAACTGTTGCAAAGCTGTCATCAACACTCACAAGTATAAAACTACTTTTTTAAAGTAATACTTCAAGCATGAAAAAAAATCATGATGCCGAGCGCATATCATTGTGTCAAGATAATGGCACTAGCATTTACTTTATTTAAGAATATTTTTCAACATATTGAGCAAAAAGGTCTCTTTTTTTCTACCAAGAAAAGTGCACTTGTTATTAGTGAGAATATACTTATTTTAAGGTATTTTTGGGTTCATTGAGGTTAGCTAATTTTACTTGTTGGAAAGTCTTGACAAGCCGAATTTTCTTGTTCTATTGGCAGATAATTATGCTTAATTCAAATAAAATACCACTCATTTTTGTATTTTTTTTTCTTGTTTTTGAACACTGACTTTTTGCAGTGTATAAGGCGCACATGATTATAAGGCGCACTGTCAGCTTTTGAGAAAATTGGAGGTTTTTAGGCGCGCCTTATAGTGCGGAAAATACGGTACTTAACAAAAAAAGGTGAAATAACTGAAAACATGTTTTATATTCTAGTTTCTTTAAAATAGCCACCCTTTACTCTGATTACGGCTTTGCACACTCTTGGCATTCTCTCGATGAGCTTCAAGAGGTAGTCACCTGAAATGGTTTTCACTTCACAGGTGTGCTTGAAGCTCACCGAGAGAATGCCAAGAGTTATCTTTTAATTGCTGATGCGTTTTAATAGATTTTTTTAATGCGCCAGAAAATAACCCGTTTTGTACAGTGTTGATGTGTCCAATGGTCAGTAGTGCGTAAATATGTTTCTGTATAGTATTTCTGCAGCAATGGTCATGTGGTGACATAAATGATGGTATTTTGAGAGGAAATCACTGAAGTTAGACATCACTAAAGGCCTAGGTGGGAAACGCACAGTTCTTAACTCCAAACACTTGTATCTCCAATCAACGTCTACCACTGAAATGGATTAAAATCATTTTAATTGGCGCTTGGCCTCCCAAAGCAGCACAATTTTATCATGTAACATGCCTTTTACGAAGAAAACCCAACTTTTAGATAAGAAACATTGTATAAAAACAATGCAATAGAATGTACTACTGACAACTACAGTCGTAATGTTATAATAATGTACAGAATTTACTTCTGCAGTAGTTCATTCGAGCTGCTTCTCTGTCAAACACATCATTAGCAGCTTTTTAAAATATTTTCATGCCCTTTAGATATTGTTTTTACATTCTTGGTTGACGTTAGACTCATTCTGTTTCAAAATGTTGCAGACTAGCAGTGATAATAGTTGCTTCGTAAAGTTTGCAACAGGATCGATCACATTTATGATGATGATTTATTTATTTAATTCAATGAATGTCATCCGCTTTTTCTTCTCAGCACTGTCCTTTTACTCTCGCTTTCAGCTTTTGCTATATTTGGAAAACAAAGTTATGTCGATCTCTAGCTATAAGTTAATGCTCGCGGGTAAGACCAGATGTTTTGAGCGGATATTACGGGGTTCACTGTGAAATTTGCTACGCCAACTGATGGCGGGGATGCTTGGAACTCAAAGTTTTGTTTAATTAAAGGATAACAATTAGCCGAGACAGAGCTCTTATCTCAAAACACATTTTTAAGTTGAGGTACCACTGCATGGCACTGTTTGACTTTACGTGAATCAAAACCCAGTAGTACTGGTGGAATTCGGTCTGTACCTATAAAAGTATTGAATTCAGTGCCCATCCCTATTATTAACAGTGTTTAACTTCTGTATGTTCTGATGAGAGAAGGACATAATAATACATTAATTATTCGGTCAGTCTAAAAGGAAGGAAAGGTTGCCTATAGCCACATACACTGTATTGCCAAAAGTATTTGGCCACCTGCCTTGACTCACATATGAACTTGAAGTGCCATCCCATTCCTAACCCATAGGGTTCAATATAATGCGGGTCCACCTTTTGCAGCTATTGCACCTTCAACTCTTCTGAGAAGGCTGTCCACAAGGTGGCTGAGTGTGTTTATAGGAATGTTCGACCATTCTTCCAAAAGCACATTGGTGAGGTCACACAAATCTCTCAGTCACCGTTCTAATTCATCCCAAAGGTGTTCAGGTCAGGACTCTGTGCAGGCCAGTCAAGTTCATCCACACCAGACTCTGTCATCCATGTCTTTATGGACCTTGCTTTGTGCACTGGTGCACAGTCATGTTGGAAGAGGAAGGGGCCCACTCCAAACTGTCCCCACAAGGTTGGGAACATGGAATTGTCCAAAATGTTTTGTTATCCTGGAGCATTCAAAGTTCCTTTCACTAGAACTTTGGGGCCAAGCCCAACTCCTGGAAAAACAATCCCACACCATAATTCCTCCTCCACCAAATTTCCCACTCGGCACAATGCAGTCCGAAATGCACCGTTCTCCTGGCAACCTCCAAACCTAGACTCGTCCATCAGATTGCCAGATGGAAAAGTGTGATTCATCACTCCAGAGAAGGCGTCTCCACTGCTCTAGAGTCCAGTGGCGACGTGCTTTACACCACTGCATCCGACGCTTTGCATTGGACTTGGTGATGTATGGCTTAGATACAGCTGCACGGCCATGGAAACCCATTACATGAAGCTCTCTGCGTACTGTACGTTACAGGTTACATGAAATTTGGAGCTCTGTAGCAACTGACTGTGCAGAAAGTCGGCGACCTCTTTGCACTATGCGCTTCAGCATCCGCTGACCCCTCTCTGTCAGTTTACGTTGCCTACCACTTCGTGGCTGAGTTGCTGTTGTTCCCAAACTCTTCCATTTTCTTATAATAAAGCCCTGACAGTTGACTTTGGAATATTTAGGAGCGAGTGGATTTCTTGCACAGGTGGCATCCTATGACAGTTCCACGCTGGAAATCACTGAGAGCGGCCCATTCTTTCACAAATGTTTGTAGAAACAGTCTCCATGCCTAAGTGCTTGATTTTATACACCTGTGGCCGGTCCAAGTGATTAGGACACCTGATTCTGATCATTTGGATGGGTGGCCAAATAATTTGGCAATAGAGTGTATCTTAATTACTTTTTAGGCGCTAGTTAGGTACGTGAGATTATTTGCTTTTGCAGACCATAACATTTATTCCTCGAGGTTTTCTCCCAACAGAATTACGGGGGAGGGATGAGGCCGCCTCCAAACTCCATGGGTCCAGGGATGCCCGGCATGAACATGTTAGTAGGCTGTAAAAAAAAACACGTTGAAAATGTGTGACCGTGCTTATCAAGACATCATGTGTTTGTCCTGTTTCCAGGGGTCCCGGTGGAAGAGGTCCATGGCCTAATCCCAACAACAACTCAGTGAGTTCCCTCTCTCACGTCTTTATCTTGTGTCTGTGTGAGTGTGTTGACATGAGCTGGCCTCTCTCCCCCACAGATAGCGTACTCGTCTTCATCTCCAGGCAACTATGTGGTAAGTGTCCCACTGTGGACTCCTAGTGTTTTGTTTTTTTACATCAACCCATAAAAGGATCCATCACTCCTACTGAGATATGTAAGAAGAGGCGCGCCGCCGTCGTGAAGAACTCACTTAACTCCGCTTCTCTCTGCCTGTAACCCTCAGGGCCCCCCAGGGGGAGGAGGCCCGCCAGGAACTCCCATCATGCCGAGCCCCGGAGGTGAGTTATACACTTCTATGGTTTCCCCTCTTATTCCTGCTTTAAAAACACCGCACACTGATTCATATTGTATGTGGTGTCACGTCAGACGTACACCGTGGCTCCTAGGCATGCTTGAGGTTATTGGACAAGGAGCCATATTTGCTACTTAAGTGAGTGTTCTCAACGGACAAAGTGATAGTAATGAAAACACTGATAATGATTATACAATAAATAATGGATTATGTAAACTGTTCTGTAAAATAAACGGCAAAGCTTCCCGTATAAAGGGTTAAAAATGAAGATTAAGTTGCATATATTGATCATGTTTTGTATTTGAAATATTTTTATTAAAAGTGAATCAGAATAATTGTTATATTTTAATAGTAATTAATTAGTAATATTATTTAGTTTCAATTAAATAAGAAGATAAATGATTGTCATATTTAATTGTAAATGAATTAGATCACACATTAGTAAATAAATTAGATTATAGGTTAGAAATTATTATTACATGTTAATCAACTAACTAAATAAGTTGTTGTATTTCAATACTAATTGAATTAATAAATACATTACTGTTTCTATCAAATAAGTGGCGACATTATCATTATCTTTTAATAGAAATATTGATCATGTTTTTTATTTGAAAATTCATTTAAAAAGTGAATCAGAATAATTGTTATATTTTAATAGTAATTAAATTAGTAAATAAATTATTTTGTTTCAATTCAATAATAAGATAAATGATTGTCATATTTCAAATGTAAATGAATTACATAACATATTAGTAAATAAATTCGATTATACGTTTAAAATGATTATATTTTAATCAACTAACTAAATAAATTGTTATATTTCAATACTAATTAAATTAGTAAATACATTACTATGTTTCTATTAAGTAAGTGACAACATTATCACTATATTTTAATCGAAATATTGTTCATGTTTTTGTATTTGAAAATTAATTTAAAAGTGAACCAGAATAATTGTTATATTTTGATAGTAATTAAATTATTTAAAAAAAAATGTTTTCAAATAAAAAATAAGATAAATGATTGTCATATTTAAATCGTAAATTAATTAGATAACACATTAGTAAATAAATTAGATATAGGTTAGAAATTATTATATTTTAATCAACTAACTAAATACATTGTTATATTTCAATACTAATTAAATTAGTAAATCCATTACTATGTTTCTATTAAATAAGTGATAACATTATCATTATATTTTAAGATAAATCATATTAGTAAAAACGCTTTTAATATTATATTTCAATTAGATAAGTTAATGCAATATTATTATATTCAATAGTAATTAGATTTTTTTTTTTTATTATTATATTTTAACCAAATAAGTAAATAAAGTACTACTTTATTTCAATTAAGTAAGCAAATAAATTATTATTCTATTTCAATAGTAATTTGATTACTAAACAAATTATTATATTCCAATAAAATAAGTAAATAAATGAGTATTATATTTCATAGATAAGTTAATGCATTATTACTATATTTCAATAGTAATTACATTTGTAAATAAATTATATTTTAACCAAATAAGTAAATAAAGTATAATTACATTTCAATTAAATAAGCAAATAAATTATTATATTTCAATAGTAATTTACTTACTAAATAAATTATATTATATTTCAATTGAATAAGTAAATAAATGATTATCATATTTCAATAGTAATTATGTAAGTAAATAGATTAGTATTATATTTCACTTAAATAAATGAATACATTATTATTATATTTCAATAGTATTTTAATTACTAAAATTATAGTACATTTCAATTAAATAAGTAACTAAATAATTATTATATTTCAATAGTAATTATGTTAGTAAATAGATTAGTATTTTGTTTCACTTAAATAAATGTATACATTATTATTATATTTCAATGGTAATTTAATAAGTAAATCAATCATTATATTTCAATTAAATAAGTAGATGAATAACAAACGTAATATTAATATATTTCAATAGTAATGAGATGTACTAATGATTTATGAAATTACTGTATGTGATTTTTTTTTTCAGTGTGGTGTGTCCTTTAAAGAAGTGTTATTGCAAATAATCAGGTGTCGACCCATTTGTACTTTGACCCCCTCGGTCTGATGTGTTTATAGAGACCTGTTGCTACATATTCTGTGTATTCCCTTCTATGTGTTATTTATACGCACGTCACAATTGTGATTGGTTGCCCAGGAAACTTTTGCGGCAAAATGTTCCTCTTTAAATATGTCGCAAAAGAGACGTATTTTCCACTCTAATCGCCAAAACGACACACACTCCAAACTGTACACCTCCCACTCAGCATTGGCCCCTCCCAGTCACAACAAACCATTTAACCATTCACACATCCAGCATGCAGACACATGCCATTTTTCTCTTTTTGTGGTGTTTTTTTCCCTTTTTTCCCTTTTGTTCACAACATACCGTTTGCAATGTCAGATCGAGGTCACCTCATCCTCCTGAGGGGCGCCGATGCAAGAAGCACTTGTTGCTAAGTTGCCAGGGAGTCCATTCATGTCATGTCATGTCATGTAGTGACACGGCCCGCTCATAATGGCTTTTGTTGCGTCCTTGTACGATGCAGAGCGCATTATGTAATAAAGCTGGTGCACATAAGGTTACCTACCACAGAGGACGAGGGCAAAAGGGATAAAACATTACCATAGTTAAGACAACACTTTGCAAGATAACAGTTGTGATAGTCGGACAAAAATGCCATTGTGGAAGTCGCTTCCTAGCGGTTCCGCTGATCACACACGTCACAGGAGACCGGCGTCCAGAGTTGAACAAAGTTTTAATATACATCAATAGTTTTGCGCTATTTGACTTTTCAGTCTCTCAAAAGTCTCTCCAACTCTCCCTGCACCCGGCCGCTCACTGTTAAAGACAACAGATGATTAGATTAACACGTACCACATGTGAAATCTAATCACCTGTGTCTCGCCGTCAGCACATGCCCCGCACCTACCCGATGGTGCTCGTCCTCAGCACCATGGACAGCGGCGGTGACCTTTGCTCCTGCAAGCGCGCTGGCCACATCTCCCTCCACAGCCATGTTACGAGAAAAATATGGTTGTAACAGTTTAGTATGGGGAACATATTCACCATTAATTAGTTGCTTATTAAAGTAACAAAGACTTAATTTAGAGTTATTTGGACAGTAGGGGAACATATAAGGGTTAGGGCAGTGGTTATTAACCTGGGTTCGATCGAACACTCGGGGTTCAGTGAGTCGGCCTCAGGGGTTCGGCGGAGGTCAAAACACACCCGACTCATCATGTAAATACAAATTTCTCCCTATCGGCGTATTACGGATACAGCGACAGCTGACTGGTTTGCAGGTGTGTAGATTGTTGAGAGTTTATGCACTGTGTTGGTTTTGTTGTTTGAACAAGGTGATGTTCATGCACGGTTCATTTTGTGCGCCAGTAAAAAAACATGGTAACACTTTAGTATGGGGAACATATTCACCATTAATTAGTTGCTTATTAATATGCAAATTAGTAACATTTTGGCTCTTAACTAGTCATTATTAAGTACTTATTAATGCCTTATTCGGCATGGCCTTATTGTAACCCTAACCCTCTAACCCTGACCCTAACCCTAACCAAATAACTCTAAATTAAGTCTTTATCACTTAGAATATGTTCCCCTAGTGTCCAGAAAACTCTAAATTAAGTCTTTGTTACTTATAATATGTTCCCCATACTAAAGTGTTACCAAAAACATATAACTTTGTCTTGAATTTGAAAAAAAAAAACATTGTATTTTTCACTAAAGAAGGGTTCGGTGAATGCGCATATGAAACTGGTGGGGTTCGGTACCTCCAACAAGGTTAAGAACCACTAAGCAATCATTCTGAGGTTATTGAATGAAGACTCTTACTTAATGGCTTACTGGTTGTATAATAAGGCCATGCAGAATAAGGCATTAATAAGTACTTAATAATGACTAATTAAGAGCCAATATGTTACTAATTTGCATGTTAATAAGCAACTAATTAATGGTGAATATGTTCCCCATACTAAAGTGTTACCAAACTTGTAATGTAACGGAAAAAAGTACCATAGGGCGCACCGGATTATAAGGCGCACTGCGGATGAATGGTCTATTTTCGATCTTTTTTCAATAAAGGAGTCATGTTATTATTATTATTTTTTCTAATTAGAAAACACTTCCTTGTGGTCTACATAACATGTAATGCTGGTTCTTTGGTCAAAATGTTGCATAGATGATGTTTTACAGATCATATTCAAGCCGCTTTCTGACAGTCGCTTCCGGATGCGCCGTTTTTATTTACGTGGCTCACCTTCGACAGCGTCTTCTCCCCGTCATCTTTGTTGTAGCGGTGTAGAGTGCAAGGACGGGAGTGGAAGAAGTGTCAAAAGATGGAGCTAACTGTTTTAATGACATTCAGACTTTACTTCAATCAATAACAGAGCAGCATCTCCTCATCCGGAAACAACAACACCGGAAATGTGTCCCGTTAAAAAAAGTCAGACCGGAGCTCTCTAATAACTAAAGTTCTTTGGGTGAATAATGTAAACTCACTACACCGGTATGTTTTAGCGCTTTCACGGTGAGTTTACTGACAGATATGACCTACTCAGTGGCCTAGTGGTTAGAGTGTCCGCCCTGAGATCGGTAGGTTGTGAGTTCAAACCCCGGCCGAGTCATACCAAAGACTATAAAAATGGGACCCATTACCTCCCTGCTTGGCACTCAGCATCAAGGGTTGGAATTGGGGGTTAAATCACCAAAAATGATTCCCGGGCGCAGCACCGCTGCTGCCCACTGCACCCCTCACCTCCCAGGTGGTGAACAAGGGGATGGGTCAAATGCAGAGGACAAATTTCACCACAACTAGTGTGTGTGTGACAATCATTGGTACTTTAACTTTAACTTTAACTTTAGGACATAAGTAAGAACTTTACACTACTTTTTATTAGAAATGGCAACAGCGGAGTATGAATGTCCCATAACAAGAAGATAGAGAAAATGAAGAAGCTTATCGACTACGGCGTCGACACGAACTACAAAAGCGGAAGCGCGCAATTTTTCAGGATTTATGCAGATCCCAAATACAGATCAGCAGATACCAGAAGGCAAGAAAAGTGGCTTTTGCATAATATTGCGAAACAAAACGCCAGATAATATGTCTTACCTTATACACACACCATAATAATACTCGTATGTTGAAGCACAGTACAATCCATCAAGCGGTGCGGCTTCATAGCTTACCAAAGTCGTACTAAAACATTTCGATAGATTTTTGAACGCCGTGTGTAATGTTTTATATTTTCAATGGAACATATAAAATGTTGGTGTTGTTTACTTGAGTCATATTGCCATAATTTTGCAGTCCACACGTATCTCTTATGTTTGACTGCCATCTACTGGTCACACTTATCATTAGATTGGTCAGATCTAGTCTTTGTCTTAGATTGGTCAGATCTAGTCTAAGAGTTAGATTGGTCAGATCTAGTCTTTGACTTAGATTGGTCAGAAGTAGTATTTGACTTAGATTGGTCAGATCTAATCTTTGACATAGATTGGTCAGATCTAGTACTAGACTTAGATTGGTCAGATCTAGTCCTAGCCTTAGATTGGTCAGATCTAGTCCTAGCCTTAGATTGGTCAGATCTAGTCCTAGCCTTAGATTGGTCAGAACTAGTCCTAGACTTAGATTGGTCCGATCTAGCCTTAGACTTAGATTGGTCAGATCTAGTCTTACACTTAAGATAGGTCAGATCTAGTCTTAGCCTTACATTGGTCAGACCTAGTCCTAGACTTAGATTGGTCAGATCCAGTCTTAGACTTAGATTGGTTAGATCTAGTCTTAGACTTAGATTGGTCAGATCTAGTCTTTGACTTAGATTGGTCAGATCTAGTCCGAGACTTAGATTGGTCAGATCCAGTCTTAGACTTAGATTGGTCAGATCTAGTCTTAGACTTAGATTGGTCAGATCTAGTCTTTGACTTAGATTGGTCAGATCTAGTCTTAGGCTTAGATTGGTCAGATCCAGCCTTAGACTTAGATTGGTCAGATTTAGTCTTAGACTTAGATAGGTCAGATCTAGTTGTAGCCTTAAATTGGTCATATCTAGTCTAAAACTAATAATTTTCTTTACTTTTTCTCCCAAAAAATAATCATATTTAAACTCATAACTTAGTGTAATTATGAATGTTTCAGTGCGGATGTAGTACTCCTTTGTAGTTTATAGGCTGAATATATTATAATATTTATTGTTAAGGGGATTCAATGAAGCTAAGACGACAAAAAATATATATTAATTGTTTGTTGCATTTTTTTTGTTATGTATTTAACATCGTCCTGCTGTTTCCTGCCAGATTCAACAAACTCCAGTGAAAACATCTACACAATGATGAACCCCATCGGCCCTGGTGGAAACAGACCTAATGTGAGTGTCGAAGACAAAATCATTTATTAATAATAATAATCTTAACTCTTTGATTATCTTGTTTTTGCGGCAGTTCCCGATGGGACCAGGTCCTGACGGGCCTATGGGCGGGATGGGTGCGATGGAGCAGCATCATATGAACGGCTCGCTAGGTGAGGAGACCAAATAAGAATGAATAATAATTACATGTAAGAGTGCGCCCTCCAGTGGTGAACTGAGTGTTCAGCGCTGCCCACTTAGCCATGACAAGCAGATTAGCGAGGCAGCGAAGCATCCTATTGATCTTGTCGATAGGTGAGACGCCATTGTTGCTGCCAGAAGTGTTTATGCTCATCTGTGACGAATTAAAGCCCATCAACGCTCAATTAGTAGCTGCGTAATCATTCAATTTTCCTCCATTTCTCTGCAAACAGGCTCTGGTGACATGGATGGGTTGCCAAAGGTAAGATGATCTATTTTTTTATATGCGCATGTCAATCAACCTGACAGCATTATACTGACTATTGTTTGTTTTATTATCTTAGAATTCTCCCAACAACATGGCAGGCATGAACAATCCCCCTGGCACTCCACGGGATGACGGCGAGATGGCAGGCAACTTTTTAAACCCATTCCAAAGTGAAAGTGTGAGTATAATAATAAAAAAATTTAAAAAATAAAAAAATAAACAAAAAAAAATATTAAAAAAAAAAAAAAATATATATATATATATATATATATATATATATATATATATATATATATACACATATATATATATATATATATATATATATATATATATATATATATATATATACATATATATATACATATACATATATATATATATATATATATATATATATATATATATATATATATATATATATACAGTATATATATATACAGTATATATATAAATACATGATCATTTTTAAACAGACGTCAAACTATTTTCTTTTTTTTCTTTATATTGTGTGTTAGAACACAGCATTCAGGCCGCAACACAACATGTGTGCATACAAAGTCATTGAGAGTGACTGACTTGCAGTATATAAAGTGTATTTATTTAATGCATCAATGTTATGTTATGCATCAATATTATGTTATGCATCAATATTATGTTGTTATGCATCAATATTATGTTACATTATGCATCAATATTATGTTGTTATGCATCAATATTATGTTACGAAATGCATCAATATTATTTCATGTTATGCATCAATATTATGTTACGTTATGCATCAATATTATGTTACATTATGCATCAATATTATGCTGTTATGCATCAATATTATGTTACATTATGCATCAATATTATGTCACGTTATGCATCAATATAATGTTACGTTATGCATCAATATAATGTTACGTTGTGCATCAATATTATGTCATGTTATGCATCAATATTATGTTATGTTATGCATCAATATTATGTTACATTATGCACCAATATTATGTTACATTTTGCATCAATATTATGTTACGTTATGCATCAATATTATGTCATGTTATGCATCAATATTATGTCACATTATGCATCAATATTATGTTGTTATGCATCGATATTATGTTGTTATGCATCAATATTATGTTACGTTATACATCAATATTATGTTGTTATGCATCAATATTATGTTGTTGTGCATCAATATTATGTTGTTATGCATCAATATTATGTCATGTTATGCATTCACATTATGTTACGTATGCATCAATATTATGGTATATTATGTATCAATATTATGTTGTTATGCATCAATATTATGTTACGTTATGCATCAATATTATGGGACGTTATGCATCAATATTATGTTTTCATGCATCAATATTATGTTACATTATGCATCATTATGTTACGTTATGCATCAATATTATGTCATGGTTTGCATCAATATTATGTTGTTATGCATCAATATTATGTTGTTATGCATCAATATTATGTTATGTTATGCATCAATATTATGTTGTTATGCATCAATATTATGTTACTTTATGCATCAATATTATGTCACGTTATGCATCAATATTATGTTGTTATGCATCAATATTATGTTACATTATGCATCAATATTATGTTGTTATGCATCAATATTATGTCATGTTATGCATCAATATTATGTCACTTTATGCATCAATATTATGTCATGTTATGCATCAATATTATGTTGTTATGCATCAATATTATGTTGTTATGCATCAATATGTTACGTTATGCATCAATATTATGTTGTTATGCATCAATATTATGTTATGCATCAACATTATGTCATGTTATGCATCAATATTATGTCATGTTATGCATCAATATTATGTCACGTTATGCATCAATATTATGTCATGTTATGCATCAATATGTTACGTTATGCATCAATATTATGTTGTTATGCATCAATATAATGTTGTTATGCATCAACATTATGTCATGTTATGCATCAATATTATGCCACGTTATGCATCAATATTATGTTACGTTATGCATCAATATTATGTTGTTATGCATCAATATTATGTTGTTGTGCATCAATATTATGTTGTTGTGCATCAATATTATGTCATGTTATGCATCAATATCTATCACTGCCACTTCCCTAACATTCCTCTATGGGCTGCATTACTACCACTTCAATGCACTACAGTTATTGCTCTGCTTGCTGCTGCCATACTCACATGTTACGTAAAAACAAAAGGTACTTGAATGCGCCACAGTTATATCTCTGCCTCCTGCCGCTATACTCGCATGTTATGTAAGAAAAAAAGAGGTTAGCTGGCGCAATGCTTTTGTTGCTTGGAATCTTTAAATTAAGTATCTACCTTTTCTTTTCTCCCCTTCCTCTCTCTGTATTCTCTCTCTTTACAGTATTCACCCAACATGACGATGAGTGTGTGATTTTATTTTATTTTATCTTTTATTTTACTTTTTTCCATCTCCCTCTGTCCCACCCTCCCTCTCTCCCTCCCCGGTGTGTCTTGCATTGCCATTACATCCTGTCCTCATCCTCTCTGGACCGATGTGTGTGGGTGTGATGGCGCCCACCCAGCCCCTAGGGATGCCCATGGACAGCAGGACTCCCCTCAAGGGCCCTCACCCCAACATGTGTAAAATGGGTGTAAGAACATGAGACTTTCTCCCCGTCCCCGCCCTCGTCATGAGCCTCAAAGCCCAAATCTCTCTAGGTGAACTCCCCCGGCCCGCCAACCCATGATGCACCTCTCCATGGTCGCTACCTGCTAGCATGGCGGGGGACCTTTATCCACACAGACTTTATCCAAACTTTTTTCTTTCAATGTTTGTATTTTTGTTGTATGGTTTTTTCCTTAAAGGGCATTTTTTTAACAATAGTGCCTGTGAATCATTTTTGATTCTCCCCTAAATCAATAATCTGTCCTGTTTTTGTTGTCTCCTTTGAAGCACACTCACAAGGCCTCATTCAGCATCAAATGCGACGACAATGCGGTCTTTAAAGCATTAGGAACGCCGTCTTTCTTAATAAGGCCATGCTGAAAAGAAACAAGAATAAAGTCATCTTTTGCCCTGACAAAATACATCTTTACTCACTATTATAACTTTTTTCTCTAGATTTCTTGTCATATTATGACTTCATTCTTACAATATTTTTATTGTAATATTATCAATTTATTCTATCAACTTAGACATTTTTTGGGGCCTTTTTTGTGCACTTTCTTTTTGCAAGAATACACATATTTTCCTCATATTATTGCGAGTTTGTTTTCATAAAATTCCGGCTGTTTTCTTGCAGGATTAAGACTTTTGTTTTGTAATCTGACAACTATATTACATTAAAACTTTTTTTTCTAGCACTAAATTTTTGTCGTTATGTTACGACTTTCTTTTTGCAAAATACGACTTTTTCCTCATAATATTGCGATTTTGTTTTTATAACATTTTGGCTGTTTTCTCGCAGGATTAAGACTTTTGTTTCGTAATCTGACAACAAAATTACATCAAAAAAAAATGTATAGCACAACATTTTTCTCGTTATGTCACAACTTTCTTTTTGCAAAATACGACTTTTTCCTCATAATATTGCGATTTTGTTTTCATAAAATGTTGGCTGTTTTCTCGCAGGATTAAGACTTTTGTTTTGTAATCTGACAACTATATTACATTAAAAAAAAAATGTATAGCACAAAATTTTTCTCGTTATGTTACGACTTTCTTTTTGCAAGAATACAACTTTTTCCTCATATTATTGCGCGTTTGATTTAATAAAATTCCGGCTGTTTTCTTTCAAGATTAAGACTTTTGTTTTGTAATCCGACAACTACATTACATTAAAAAAAAAATGTTTGTAGCACTAAATTTTTCTCGTTATGTTACGACATGACTTTTTCCTCATAATATTGCGATTTTGTTTTCATAAACATTTGTTGCAGGATTAGGACTTTTGTTTTGTAACTGTACAACTTTATTTGCAAATTTATTACATTAAAACTTTTTCTTGTAATACTAAATTCTTCTTGCTTTGTCACGACTCTTATTTTGCGAGTTCACAGCCTTTTCCTCTTTATTCTCACAAGATAATGACTATTCCGACCGTACTTGTGCATTTTTTACTCGTAATGTTCCATCTTTTCTGTAATATTTAGACTTAAATTCGAGTATTTTCCCTGTAATATTGCCACTTTCTACTCACAAGTTTACCATTTGTTGCTTGTAATAGTACAACTTTGTTTACGTCACGCTATGATGTCTAACGTTTTTCTTATAATGTTACAATGTCATTCTCTGTAACATTGCTTATTTGTTCCCTGAAAGACGACAACTTTTTTCTTGCAAGTTTACAATTTGTAATACTGTATCACCATTTTTTTTTTCTCTGAAAAAACCCAATAATTTTTCTTGATAATACTTAGCAAAATATTACATCAAAAAGAGACTTTATTCTCATAAACTGACTTTTTTGTAATATTACCACATTTTTTCTTGGAAGAAAATGCACAATAAGACCTATTGTAATTTTATGAGGGAAAAAAATACTTTATTTTCATGACATTGTGACTTTTCCATGGAATATTTGGACTTAAATTTTTCTTGAAAAACATACACTCTTGTCGTAATATGAAGACACAAGACTGCGACTTTATTCTTGCTTTACTTTACAGGGTGGCCCTGATTTTTTTTCCCCGCCCAAGCGTACATAGACTATTAGACCACTGATAGGAACTCAGTTGGGGGCAAAGGTCGCACCATTATGCTAATTATGTATTGTTTGTATCTGTTTTTGTTGTCTTTATGTTCAATATATTCGCCTGTAAGAGGAATAATGAAAGCCCATTGAAACTGCAGACGTTGACAAGCACACTGTCATGTTTTTAATGGATAAATTATATTTTCCATGATATTGCAATAGTTTCATAGCTGCCGGGTTATTAATAATGACGTCAATGTGACTTTTATTACCAGGATTTGGCTCTGAGGGTCAATATGGGGACACCCACACTCCCTTTCTTCCCTCGAGTTCTATCCCTCACCCCCATCAATCCTTTTTTTTTTTTTTTGTGTAAATACTGTACAATGCATTTTGATATCATGGACATGTTTTGATATGTCAGTCACTACCGATGAGTACAGCTGAGAGTAAATTATTAATAATAATAATAAAAACTGTCCATGTTTTCCATAGAGAAATTATGGCTGGCGTGGCTGAATGTCCACTAAAAATGTTGTTATAGGACACAGAGACGACACAATGTTACTTTACTATGAATAATCATTCACCTGACCTCATATTGCAGTTTTTTGATATGAAGGATTTTTCTTGTTTTAGCAATTCAAGATCACTTTTAAAAAGGATGCCTGTTTGAAATTAAGATCTAAAAGTGTAGGGCGTTGGAACTGTCCTTTTGCTATGGAGTCCTGTATAGAATCTCTCTCAGTCCTCTGTGTATATGAATCGTTGGCCATCTCTGTACTTCTATTGTGATGTATTATACTGTACCATTAGGGAGGTTTGCTGGTCATGTTGAGTGTGGGAGGGTAGGGAATTATTATTAAAAAAAAAAAAGAAGATTCTCCTGCAGTATTCAATATGAAGCAGTCTGTCTCTTGGGTTTGCTTTGTATTTCATGCTAGGATAGTTTGGAATCTTGTCTTCTTAGGGACTTAGATGTCTTGTGTAGCTAATAAAGATGTTCTTTGTATGTTTCTTTATATTGTAAAGTTTCTTCAGACTGAAGGGGGGGGAAAAAACTACATTTGCTTATCAGAAAAGAAACAATGCATCAATAATAAATGTCATTTGATTTTTTTTTTCCTCATTGCTTGAATTTCTTCCTCTGAATTCACTCAAAATATGTTAATATTATATAATATATTATAAAATATTGTATACATGTAAAAATGTAATTATATATTCATAACAAAAACATCTAATCTATATAAATACAATTTCATAAAATGATAGCTTAATATTTACAAAATGTTTAAATGTTACAACTGGGCAGGACGTTATACATATGTCTATATATATGTGTGTGTGTGTGTGTATATACATATGTATATGTGTGTATATATACATATATTTATATGTATATATACATATATTTATATGTATATATACCTATATGTATGTGTATATATATATATATATATATTCAAATTTAAAAAGGCAAAGCAATAATCATAATCAAAACCAATCTATGATTAAATATGATAGTAATATTTATAATATATTATACATACAATTTCATCAAATTAGAGATTACGCAATATTTTTTCGTGAAATGTTACAACTGTATTCTCACAATTTTACACCTTCATTCTCTTGAAATTGGGACATTTTCTTGTAATATTACAACGTTCTTCCATATTACAACTGTAAGAAGTCTGGGCTTATCTGCTTAGGCTGCTGCCCCCGTGACCCAATTTAGAGTAAGCGGAAGAAGATGGATTGTATTTCCGTAGCTATTTATTTTAGTAAAAAAGCAATTTTATTTGACTATTACTTTATTCTCATGTATTTATTATTGTCACTATCCATCCATCCATTTTCTACCGCTTATTCCCTTTGGGGTCGCGGGGGGCGCTGGAGCCTATCTCAGCTACAATCGGGCGGAAGGTGGGGTACACCCTGGACAAGTCGCCATCTCATCACAGGGCCAACACAGATAGACAGACAACATTCACACTCACATCCACACACTAGGGCCAATTTAGTAAAAACATTTAAATGAAAAAAAAAAAGTACACATTTAAAGTATTAATACTCATTCATATTGATATCAATATTGGTTTATTACCTCACAATCTAAATGTGTTCCAATTGTATTTGTCTCAGCATAGTATTTACTTTGCATGCCAACTGTTCAGTAAGGCAGATTACATTATATACGTGAATGTGATAACTTTTATTTTTGTGATTATTATTTTAATTTAAAGAAAGGAAACGAACGTTTAAAATAATGCCAAACTAAAGCTAAAATGTAAAAAGTGTAGTATAGTGTTATGGCTAGCGTCAGCCATATTTTTATTGTAAGTATCACGGGAAACTGCTGCTTGAAAGAGCCAACTTCAAAGTAAAATGTACGGTGTGGGGCGGTGACTTTTCGATTTTAAAGGTAAGTTCTTATTAATAGTGTCACCCTTTTATGGAAGGCTTATAAAACCAAAGTCATTTAGGCAGAAATGTAAACGAAGACTCAATGATGTCCAGCAGAATTGGTCGGACTTTATTTTGAAACAAATCAAAGTCGGTTCTTAAGCTTTACCGGAAATGGAGGCGATAGCATAGTTAAGTGTTTGTTTGGGTCCGTATGACGCTGTTAGCCATCTCGACTGGATGGGGAGATTGCTTTGTAGCATAACAAGTCGCCGTTTTCAAAGGTAAAACGTCTAAAAAGTGAATGTTTACTCCAATAAAATACAGAATTTAACAATAAGAGTTGGTTCATTTTAAACCTGGTTAACATTAGCCGCGTTAGCTAGCTGTCAGCATCTTGTCGAAGCCTGAATGGGAAAGCTAAAGGAACTTTCGAGAAACATCTCAAAACGGCAAGCTAGACCGTCAATAATACGTAGTTTTGCATATTCAATTAATTTACATCTTATTAATCTACGAAATAAAAAAAAAACATACCTTTGTAGATGTTTAAAGTCGTCATGAGTGGCGAGACGTTGGACAGTGACGTCATGCTAAACAACTCCGCATAGTTGACAGTTTAAAATGTCTTCCATCGTTATTAGGTCACACTATGGACTCTGCCGACTTGCACGCAGCCAAGCGGAGGAGGAGTGGAGGGACGACGTTGCTGGACAGCGGTGAAGATTTTGAGGTCCTGGATGAAGATGACCTTGACGACGAGCCACCTCCACTGGAAGATGCCAGGGTTGGGAAGGAGAAAGAAAATGATGCACAAAAGTCCGTGAAGGAAGCTGTAGAAGAGGCTGTCCCAGCGGAAGAATCTCAGGAGTGGCTTGATGTGCTTGGTAGGTGCTTTGTTAGAACAGTGTTTTTCAACCTTTTCTGAGCCAAGGCACATTTTTTTCCCGAGGCACACCACCAGCAGAAATCATTAAAAAATGAAACTCAGCAGCCGATATTGACAGTAAAAAGTTGTTGGATATGAATTCAAACCATAACTAACCAAGCATCACTATAGCTCTTGTCTCAAAGTAGGTGTACTGTCACGCCGTGACTTATTTGGAGTTTTTTTGGTGTTTTCCTGTGTGTAGTGTTTTAGTTATTCTCTTTCGCTCCTATTTTGTTGTTGATTGACATGTCATGTACGGATGTACTTTGTGGACGCCGTCTGCTGCTCCACACGCTGTAAGTCTTTGCTGTCGTCCAGCATTCTGTTTTTGTTTACTTTGCAACCATTCCAGTTTTAGCTTCGTTTTGCATAGCCATCCCTAAGCTTCAATGCCTTTTCTTAGCGGCACATGCCTTTTGTTTATTTTTGGTTTAAGCATTAGATACCTTTTTACCTGCACGCTGTCGTCTGCATATTGTGATCACGACAAACCATGTTCCCGACATCTACGAAGCAACCTGCTGGCACATTATAGCGTCTTTGGTGCTATTTGTTGGCACCAGAAAATATCCTTAATAGTATTAATAAACTAGATGAATAAATCTCTCTTAGGCTCAACAGTCCATACAAAATCTTCATATTGCTAGCAAACATCGCTGAACAGCAGTGACATATACAGCTAAATAATGAGACAAAATATGAATTTCACAGCATAAAAACATGACAATGTGTTTATCAATATAACATCAAATGTTATACTAGGTCCCTTTCAGGTCGTTCTTATGTGTAATGTATAGTTGGCACTTAATAGCGCTTATGCTTTAAAAGGGAACTGGAATTTTGCCCATCATTCACGATTCCTATGTAAGACAAGAGAACACTATTTTTTTCCGTCAAATAGTTTTGTTAGTTATGATTGTGCCTGTCAGCCCAGGTACCGTGGTTATCTCTTTTATAATCTTTAACAATATCATATAAAAGATTACATGCCAAACTAAAGAAACGGTACTTAAGAATACAGTATTTATTTTGAAACCGTACAGAAACCTGAACGATGTGCTTGGCATCCTTAAAATGCACAGGACAGCACGGTGGGCCAGAGGTTAGTACGTGTGCCTCACAATACAAAGGTCCTGGGTTCTGTGTGGCGTTTGCATGTTCTTCCCGTGACTGCGTGGGTTCCCTCCGGGTACTCCGGCTTCCTCCCACCCCCAAAGACATTCACCTGGGGATAGGTTGATTGGCAACACTAAATTGGCCCTAATGTGAGTGTGAATGTTGTCTGTCTGTGTTGGCCCTGTGATGAGGTGACGACTTGTCCAGGGTCTACCCTGCCTTCCGTCCGTGTGCAGCTAGGATAGTCTCCAGCACCTCCTGCGACCCCTTAAGGGACAAGCGGTAGAAAACGAATGGATGGGCATTCTAAGTCGTAAAATACGACAAGTATGAGGTGGCTAGCAATGTAGCTAATGGGAGTGCACTATCTTGCCCATAAAGCACTCTTAAAAACATCCCAAAACTGCCAGCAATACTCAATTTACATCTTATGACCTGAATATTAACCAAGTAATAGCGATATTGTTATTATAAGACCTAACACAGACAAACTATTTTAGTGGCGCTGTGGTCACAGAGAGCTTGTGCTGGTATCGGGCTCAAAGTCCATGTGATTTTACAAGGCAATGTGGGGATAAAGGCTTTGTTTACAATGTGAAAGCAAGCAACAAACTGGATTAAAATGGATCGCACAAAATTAAAAAAAAAAACTAGGGACCGTACCGAGACAAACCGTAACCTATTTCAAAGGCTCGCGACCTGTAAAAATTATAAAAAATTGTGGAATTGACTTATATGAGCTAAGAGCACGTCCAATGCATGAGAGATTTGAATCATCAAGTAAAGGATCCGCCAAACGTGTCTATATTACGTCAACAAAGTCAGTTTTAATACTGGTGAAGAATTTCAGAATGCAAAGTTTAAGGCACATTGTCCTCTGTTCAAATTGTGCATAATCTGCGGCATTCATCTCTTATGTGTCCGAGATGCGTGAGGTCCCCCGGCCTCCTTTCCTGAGCAGGTTCCCCCAAAAAACAAGCCCATTGTTACTGTACATTGATTGTCGCCCGCAGCTAGCTTGGCTAATGCTAACATGTGTGAATCTGAATAAAACATGCTTTGATTCAAACTTACCAGCCTGAAAATGCCAACATGTACCAGGTGATGGTGTTAATAGTGAAGTTTGATCATCTCAGTGCTTTCCAGGCTATTCGCTGTCTCTTTAATAGCTTTATAACCCACATCCTTTGGCTTTGCTTTCACGCTGGAAATGAGAAAAATCTCACCAAATCCTTATTTTTCCCTGAAGCGATCATGAACACGGTTGTCGCAGTTTATGATGTTGCAGGTTTGCGCCATCTTTTGAACTTGTTAAAGAAAAAAAAAGAAAACTTAGGCACATAGTCTTGCATTTACCAATATAAATAGCTATTCAGAGTCCAGCAAGACCCCGTTTCCACGTCACACTTTCAAGCCCTATATTGACATATGGGCCAGTGAATGGCTTCATCGCCGCTGATTATAAATCATGCCTGTCCCCTGAAAAGTAGAAGGTTGTGGCCATAAACCGAGAAATTGGTCAACTTTGACATTTACCCTAAAGCCGAAGATGACGAGAAAGACACACAAAAAACGCTCGTTTGTGGCCACCTATTTTTGTTTGTTGTTTTTTTTTGCCTGCGTGTGGATTATGTTTGATCCTTCATCTAAACGGGAAATAAATTAATATGCCATCAGTCGGCATCCCAGTGAAAGCAGACATTGTACAGTAAGTGATTGTTTTATTATGTTTGTAGTTTGTATTTCTTGTTCAGCACTTAGCAATAGTGTTACATGATGCTTACTGTTTAAGTAGAGCTGGCTCTCTTTATCGCACAGCTTCTAAAACTTGTAGCCCATCCTCCTTATAGTTAGGCTCACAAATATAAGGTTGCGTATCATCATTTGTCTCAAAGTAGTCATTGTTGGCTCTTATTAAGTCTGCAAGATTAGTAGTGTTGTTGAAGGGAAAACAAACATTGTGATGCAGGTGTGAAATTAATACGCCACAGTATGCTTAAAAAATTATCAAAATACCTAAATATTACATGTTATCATAAATATGCCCGTTACCACATTGCATATAGTTACAGCATGTACAGGTAAAAGCCAGTAAATTAGAATATTTTGAAAAACTTGATTTATTTCAGTAATTGCATTCAAAAGGTGTAACTTGTACATTATATTTATTCATTGCACACAGACTGATGCATTCAAATGTTTATTTCATTTAATTTTGATGATTTGAAGTGGCAACAAATGAAAATCCAAAATTCCGTGTGTCACAAAATTAGAATATTACTTAAGGCTAATGCAAAAAAGGGATTTTTAGAAATGTTGGCCAACTGAAAAGTATGAAAATGAAAAATATGAGCATGTACAATACTCAATACTTGGTTGGAGCTCCTTTTGCCTCAATTACTGCGTTAATGCGGCGTGGCATGGAGTCGATGAGTTTCTGGCACTGCTCAGGTGTTATGAGAGCCCAGGTTGTTCTGATAGTGGCCTTCAACTCTTCTGCGTTTTTGGGTCTGGCATTCTGCATCTTCCTTTTCACAATACCCCACAGATTTTCTATGGGGCTAAGGTCAGGGGAGTTGGCGGGCCAATTTCCAAACCATCACTGATGGTGGAAACTTTACACTAGACTTCAGGCAACGTGGATCCTGTGCCTCTCCTGTCTTCCTCCAGACTCTGGGACCTCGATTTCCAAAGGAAATGCAAAATTTGCATGGTTGGGTGATGGTTTGGGGTGCCATGTCATCTGCTGGTGTCGGTCCACTCTGTTTCCTGAGATCCAGGGTCAACGCAGCCGTCTACCAGCAAGTTTTAGAGCACTTCATGCTTCCTGCTGCTGACCTGCTCTATGGAGATGGAGATTTCAAGTTCCAACAGGACTTGGCGCCTGCACACAGCGCAAAATCTACCCGTGCCTGGTTTACGGACCATGGTATTTCTGTTCTAAATTGGCCCGCCAACTCCCCTGACCTTAGCCCCATAGAAAATCTGTGGGGTATTGTGAAAAGGAAGATGCAGAATGCCAGACCCAAAAACGCAGAAGAGTTGAAGGCCACTATCAGAGCAACCTGGGCTCTCATAACACCTGAGCAGTGCCAGAAACTCATCGACTCCATGCCACGCCGCATTAACGCAGTAATTGAGGCAAAAGGAGCTCCAACCAAGTATTGAGTATTGTACATGCTCATATTTTTCATTTTCATACTTTTCAGTTGGCCAACATTTCTAAAAATCCCTTTTTTGTATTAGCCTTAAGTAATATTCTAATTTTGTGACACACGGAATTTTTGATTTTCATTTGTTGCCACTTCAAATCATCAAAATTAAATGAAATAAACATTTGAATGCATCAGTCTGTGTGCAATGAATAAATATAATGTACAAGTTACACCTTTTGAATGCAATTACTGAAATAAATCAAGTTTTTCAAAATATTCTAATTTACTGGCCTTTACCTGTATATAAAATGTTGATGGAAGTTTTTAAAGATTTTTTAGAGTGCTGTAAAGGCGGAATAGAACGAATCCGATTACCTCCATTGCTAGCGGACTTTTGCGAAAGTTTGTGTGCGAGTTAAAATGCATTAAAAAAGTATTGTGAATGATAGGCAAGATTTAAAAAAAAGTGTTTGTTTGAGTGTGTCACGGTAATGACGTGGAAACATGACACAGGGGGGAAATTATCTTAAATCACAGTAATATATTGCACATGCTTACCTAATGTAATGTCCTCTATATGTATTTTTTTGTTTATTGTTTGTCTCAAGGTAATGACCAACTGAAGAAAAAGGTCCTGGAGGCTGGCCAGGGCAGAGACAGTCGTCCAGAGAAAGGACAAAATGTGAAGATTTGTCTGAAGACATTCCTGAAGGATGGGACACTGGTGGATGAACAGCAGGTGCTCTCGTTCACGCTGGGAGATGGTGATGTCATCCAGGTATTTTATTTCGAATGTTCTATTTGTGTACTGTACATTCATGCTTTCCTCAAAGGGGCTACTTGCAACCTTTATGCAGATGCCCAGAAGGCGCTAACTTTGGATTTTAAGCATTTTTTTCCCCGCCCTCTTATGACTTTTAGGACATAATGACGTAACTATGCCCGTGCTTAACACGTGCATGGGCATTCGTTTGTGTTGTTAGCTAATGATAGTGATTTGAATATCTAACACTAGCTATCATCATAACATCACTGCAAACTGTTTTGAAATGTTGAAAAATTAATACCTTGTTATGGTAAAATAAGATAGCCAGTGGTGGTGTTATATTCTTTGGTTTAAACAATGTAACTAAGAGCTTGTTGCAAACAGCCCCTTTAACTCTGTGAGACGTTTGTGCATTTATAGCAGTTCTTGACCGCACAACATGGTCCTTCACTTATTGACAAAGCTATAGTATTTGTTTGCTAAGGGTTTGATAATATCTGTAATTAAGTAGTTTCCCCTGTCGGTGGAGAGACTGTGCTTTAAAGGGGAACTGTACTTTTTTGGGGATATTGCCTATTTTCACAGTCATTATGAAGATGAAGATGGATGGTTTTTTTTTTTTAATTCTAAATATTAAATAAATGTGATCAAAAGTTTGCTTACATTGGAGCCTATGGGAGCCATGCAATTCCGCCTATGAAGCCCTTAAATAAAGCATCCAAACTAGAGATGCGCGGTTTGCGGGCACAACCGCGGAGTCCGCGGATTATCCGCGGATCGGGCGGATGAAATTTAAAAAAATTAGATTTTATCCGCGGGTCGGGTCGGGCGGTTGAAATTAAAAAAAAAAAAGATTTTAAATAGATTCAGGCGGGTGGCAGTTAAACCAATTCGGAAATATATATACATAGTTAAATGTTGTTACCCACATACGAAAAACGAGCAGGCACCTGCAGCATATGCCACAACAGAAGAAAAAAAAAAGAAGAGATGGACACTTTTACGGAGCGGAAAAGGGACGCCTCGCCGGGGTCCGGGACCGAGGCCCCTTCCCCCGAGAGGGCCCCACCGGGAGCCGTAGCTGAGGCGATCCGCGAGAAGGGCCCGACGCACGTCCAGGGTCACCACCGCGCCCACCGCACCGACACCCCGCCTCGTCCGCCTTCGCCGCGGCCGGCGTCACGCGCAGCAGGTAAGCAGCTTACCTGCCCGCCACCCCCGTGGCCGGGGGCTCGTAACAGGGGTCACTCCGCGCTCTCCGCCCGCGCAGCTTACCTGCCCGCCACCTCTGTTGCCGGGGGTGCGTAACAGGGGTCACTCCGCGCGCAGTGCGCTCACGAAAGGGGTGGGGCTCACCCTGGTTGATATAGACAGCAGGACGGTGGCCATGGAAGTCGGAACCCGCTAAGGAGTGTGTAACAACCCACCTGCCGAATCAACTAGCCCTGAAAATGGATGGCGCTGGAGCGTCGGGCCCATACCCGGCCGTCGCCGGCAGCGAGACGCGCTTGGAGGTGCGCTCAGCGCGGCTCCCATATGATTGCGCACTGGTGTGCGTCTGGGCCGTGACAGCGTGGCACGCAAATGTCTGTGCTGCATTGGATCAGTCTCCTTTCTTTAACAGGCAAAAGCTTTATAACCTCACTAATGCCTTGCATCGTCTATATTAGATATATAACAACGGGCGGGTGCGGGCGGATGCGGTTCTGATTAAATGTTAGATCGGGTGGATGGCGGATGGTTGACGACTTTCTGATGCGGTTGCGGATGAAATAATTGCCTATCCGCGCATCTCTAATCCAAACACCTCCATTGAGGTCAATGGACCTACATGATGTATGTATATATGTAATGTAGTAACGGGCACATTTTTAATACAATTTAATATTTACGTATTTTGGTCATGTTAAGCATATCAAACATTGGTACTTTAATTTTAACTTTAACTTAACATATGCGGCGCATTCATTTAAAAAACGCATCACGACGTTTACTTTTTTTTTTTTCTTCATTACTGATTATTACTCACTGCAGACTTTATGTGAGCAGACAAACATAATAAAAGGTCTGCTGTCATTAGGATGCCGACAGCTAGGATGTTCATATATTCCCATTTAAAGGAAGAATGACTACAGCGGTGGGGGGACCAAGTGTCTTTTCGTGTCTTTGTCACTATTTCCGGGTCCTAAATGGCTGTCAAAGTGTACCAACTTGTCAGATTACCTCCTCAGATGCATGATTTATGATCTACAATAAACTTCCAAGGAGCAAGGAAGCGAGAAAGCAGCAGATCACTCGATGATGTACACATAGACACACCTGGAAGTGATCACGGCGCCGCTATAAATAGTTTGTCTGCGTTAGCGCTTATAATAACAATGTCACTAATACTTGGTTACTATTCAAGCCACGAAATGTAAATAGAGTATCGTTGGCTGTTTTTCAATGGTAATTTATCAGATTTTTTGGGCGTAATAGTGGAGCTCCCATTGGCTCCGCTGAAAGCTGACTTTATTTAATATTTAGAATGCATAAAAAAATAAAATCCATCCGTCATGTCTTTCATAATGATTGTGAACGATAGGCAAAATCCCCAAAAAGTGCAGTTTCCATTTATTGCATTCTAGTTGGTCACAAGAATGCAGGAGAAAAAACTGCAGATGTCTGGTCAGTGAATTAACCATTTTGTACTATACTTTCAGGCACTGGACCTCACAGTGCAGCTCATGGAAATAGGAGAGAAGGCCCTCATCCTAACTGATGCAAAATATGCGTATGGTACACGAGGAAGGTAGAAATGTTGTTTTTTTTATTAAATTTAATGATGACGTTTATGAATGTTCTAATTGAAACTTTGGAGTATTTTTTTTCTCCAGTTCGGAACCAGAGGTCCCCCCTAATGCTGAGCTGTCCCTTGAGGTAGAACTGATGGAAGCCACTGATGCACCAGACCTAGAGCTGTTGGCTCCGATAGAAAAAATAGCCCTGGCCAGCCGTAAGAGAGAAAGAGGCAACGTGCATTATCAGCGGGGTGACTACGCTTTTGCTGTCAACTCTTACAGCATCGCCCTGCAGATTACGGAGTCCAGCTCTAAAGGTAGGGTAACAAAGCTGTTGGTTGTTTTCTGGACAAAAGCTCTTTTTTCCATCTCTTATATGTTTTCATCCACAGTCGATATAAGCCCAGAGGAGGAAAACGAGCTGGTTGACGTGAAAGTGAAGTGTCTGAACAACATGGCCGCCTCGCAGCTCAAACTGGATCACTATGAGGCGGCTTTCAAATCGTGCGTCTCAGCCCTCGCTCACCAGCCAGATAACATCAAAGCGCTTTTCCGCATGGGCAAGGTACTTTCCCTACTGTGCCTTTGCCCCTGGCATTGTTTTAAGCTTACCATCTTGTGCTTGCACCCAAGGTGCTGGCCTTGCAAGGCGAATACGCAGAAGCCATTCAGACTCTGAGAAAGGCACTGAAGCTGGAACCAAGCAACAAGGTACTTTTCACTTTGCAGCAAAGTGCTATAGAACACAACTCAAAGTTACAGAGTGTTCCCAAACATTGTCAGCCATGTTTTTAATATTTTAGTCAACTAAATTTACTTAAATTTGAGCTGACGAAATAAAATGTTATGTATTTTCGTTGACGAGAACTAAATCAATTTAGATGACTAAAATAATTTTTTGTCAAAAGACTATGACTAAAACTAAATTAAAAACTGCTGTCCAAATTTAACACTGGTGTGGTCTTACTTGTTTTTTTACTATTGGTTGCCACCAGATGGCGCTGTGAGGTAACCTATCATGTCCCGACCTACAGTTAGTGGTACTGAGCTGCTGATTCATCATTTCAGAGGATCTGCTTTCGTGTGGCTTTAAATAGTTCAGTTTCTCTTGCACCACGGTCAGATCTTGTGCCTCCTGTTCAGCTCCAACAGATGGACATACAAGGTTCTTATGTCCTCTGTGTGTGGGATCCATGGCCAGAATCCACTCATTCCTACACCAATCTGTCAAACAGCACTTGGCCTTTTTGAGCTTTCTGTTCAACACATAAAGTGGAAATTACAAAGAACAGCACACTTGAAAAATGAGAGTCATTATTGATGTTGACTAAGTAGTGTCTGAGAATGATTGAGCTTCTGTAATTATTCTGTGCACAAATCATCCCTGAACCTCCTGAGTCTTTATGTAAAGATTTTGTCTTTTTTAAATCTGCTTTCGCGAGGGTGTACCAGTTTCCAGTGTATAACTTAATTATGTCCCTGGTTTCTATCCTGCAAAGACAATCCATGCAGAGCTGTCCAAACTGGTGAAGAAACACTCTGAACAGAGAGGAGCAGAGCAGGCCATGTATAAGAAGATGCTGGGGAACCCCACGAGTAGCATCCCACAGAAATGCTGGGCCAAATCGTCATGGGTGAGTTTTGATGCCCAATCAAGTCAGAGCCAATCATAGCACATTACATTTGGTAAGAATCAGGATCAATGTACAGATCCAGTGTTTATTTTTAAACCTTAAAGTCACTATAGCGCAAATGAAACAGTCTGTCTGATTAGATATCTACCTATTTTGGCTTTGGTTGAGGTTTACACGATGAAGCAAGCATTTACATTTATTTTCTACTGTGAATTTATATTAACACACTTGTTTTAAATATGTATGCTCTCTGCAATCCTCTTACTTGGCTATGGGGATAGTTTATGGATTAATTTTAATTTAGAATATTCTGAGCTACTGTTTTGAGGCCAATATATTTAGCAGAATAATTCAACAGCGCCTTTAGTCTTGAGTTTATTAAGATCCTTTTTAGCAGCTATTCTTCCTGGGGCCCAACAAAATTATACATACAAAAACACCTTAAACAGCAAAAACAATTATAAGACATTCTAAAATAAAACAAAGATCCAATACTTTATATACATATATACGTGTGTGTGTGTGTGTGTGTGTGTGTGTGTGTGTGTGTGTGTGTGTGTGTGTGTGTGTGTGTGTGTGTGTGTGTGTGTGTGTGTACAAACTACAAAATATTTGACATGTTATATCACATACATTTATAATATATCTGCTGGTTGCAGGCCATTAATGCATTCCACTTTGCCTCAACTGCTTAATCAACAATCAGTTTCACACATTTTACAGTATTCTTAACCATCAAGAATTTAACCATCCCTGGTTGTAACCAAGTTGTGCAGTTAAACTCCACATGAAAGCAAGTGTGTGTTTTCACAACTTTTGACAGTGGAAGGAAAGAAGCTGTTACACAAACAATTGACTTGCATTGCATTATTGACACACGCTCTTCTCTTTATGTTCCCCGTTTTCATCAGGGTCTTAGCTGGAAGTGGTTATTTGGCGCCACTGCGGTCGCCATCGGCGGTGTGGCGCTATCAGTGGTCATGGCTGCCAGAAATTGAAGCGATCGAACCAAGATGCACATCTGGCAGCAGTGCCTTCTGACCTTTTTGGGTAAAAGTGGGGGCGGACATGTCATTCCGTTGCCTCTTCACGTTCCTGACTGTTCTGTTCTGCTTACTGGCAGCTTGGTTCATGCATATTGTTCATACACACTTAGACTATTTTTTTGTCTTCACTACTTGAAAGTAGGGCTGCAATATTCTGGGAAAAAATGACAATCCTAATTTGTCTTTTTGACGATTCCAATTCTTTTGGACAATTTCGCACACGTTATCTTAATTATTAGACTCCTTACTGCTTTAAAAAAAAACATGGTCTTTCTTTGGTTTTTTATACAAGGTCCCTGTCCTTCCAAAACCTTTTAATAGAAATGAAAACAATAAGCCAACATAATTATTTCGGGAGCTGATTGATGATAGAACCAGGGCAGCAGAGCCAACCTGCCCTGGCCGGCAGTGCTCGCTGGAGAACATGTGGGCTGACAGGGCTGCGAGTCCTTGAGTAAAATAACTTTTTGTGATACAGATTCAGTTTTTTTTTTGTTTTTTTTTCCGTCAATTAGAAATTAAATATTGTGTTAGTGTGTATCCCTGTCATGATTTGTTTCGCAACAATTGTTTTTTTTTTGTGCAGCGTTGAATGCATCGCTGAAAGCTAGGTGTGGGCTCAATGTTAAAAGACAATTGACTTAGGCTGCAGTGACCCCCCCCCCCCCGTGACCCCGAAAGGGATAAGCGGTAGAAAATGAATGGATGGATGGACTTTGTAGTGGTTGTTCCACATTTGATCATTCCAAGTACATGTAGTGATAGTAGTAGTAATCACCATGACGACAAGGGTGGAGTACGGCTACATTGAGGTTTGACACTGCAGAAAGAAATAATTATTTTTTTACATTCCCGTCACTTATTACCTCAGGTTTATGTCGATTGTGACCAAATGTTGAAAAAGTCTAGTATGGATGGTGTTTTTTTTTTCTTCTTTTAAACTATTACTTTGGTTGTTAATTTAATTCCAGCTACATAGCTTGTTGTGTTGCAGTTATGCACCCCTGCTTGAATGAGAGTCCTAATAGATCTAGTGGTCATTGCAACTAAGATTCGCTGTGTATTTATTTGATTTTCACCTGAATAAAAGTTTATCTGTCATCACAGCAGTGTAAATGTTTATTTTGGGATTTTGATTCTTAACACTTTTAATCATATCAGTGGCCTTGTGGTTAGAGTGTCCGCCCTGAGATCGGTAGGTTGTGAGTTCAAACCCCGGCCGAATAATAGCAAAGGCTATAAAAATGGGACCCATTACCTCCCTGCATCAAGGGTTGGAATTAGGGGTTAAATCACCACAATTATTCCCGAGCGCGGTCACCACTGCTGTTCACTGCTCGCCTCACCTCCCAGGGATAGGTCAAATGCCGAGGGTAATTAAAACTCATTTGTATACACTAGCCTTTAAATAGACCCCCCCCCCTTTTAGACCAGTTGATCTGCCGTCTCTTGTCTGCTCTGCCCCCCTCTCCTGCGTGGAGAGGTTATTAGGTGACCACAGATGACGCGCCAGCTTTTCAAAGTCGGGACCCGGGGTGGACCACTCATCAGTTGGTGACGTCTCTGCGCAGCTGACTTGTCTCCACTCAAGATGATCTCCTGCTGGCCCCACTATGGACTGGACTCTCACACTATTAACGAGATCCACTCGACGTCCATTGCACCGGTCGCCCACGGGGGAGGTCCCCTCCAAGGTTTCTCATTGTATCCCATTGGGTTGAGTTTTTTTCTTGCCCTGATGTGGGATCTGAGCCGAGAATGTCGTTGTGGCTTGTGCAACCCTTTGAGACACTTGTGATTTAGGCCTATATAAATAAACTTTGATTGATTGAATTTCACCACACCTAGTGTGTGTGTGACCATCAGTGGTACTTTAACTTTATAACATTGTTGTGCAAATACAAACTAAACCATTAAGGTAAAGATAAGTTGCAAAATGGTGGTACAGTACAGTTAAGAGTTCAAACCCCGGCCGAGTCATACCAAAGACTATACAAATGGGACCCATTACCTCCCTGCTTGGCACTCAGCATCAAGGGTTGAAATTGGGAATTAAATGTGAAGTGAAGTGAATTATATTTATATAGCACTTTTTCTCTAGTGACTCAAAGCGCTTTACATAGTGAAACCCAATATCTAAGTTACATTTAAACCAGTGTGGGTGGTACTGGGAGCAGGTGGGTAAAGTGTCTTGCCCAAGGACACAACGGTAGTGACAAGGATGGCGGAAGCGGGAATCGAACCTGCAACCCTCAAGTTGCTGGCACGGCCGCTCTACCAACCGAGCTATGCCGCCCCAAAATCACCAAAATGATTCCCGGGCGTGGCCACTGCTGCTGCTCACTGCTCCCCTCACTTCCCAGGGGGTGGAACAAGGGGATGGGTCAAATGCAGAGGGTAGTTTCACTACACTTAGTGTGCGTGTGACTTATCAGTGGAACTTTAACTTAAATCCCCAAGATGACTCTCGAGCGCGGCTGCTGTTCACTGCTCCCCTCACCGCCAAGACAGTGGAACGAGGTGATGGGTCAAATGCAGAGGGTAATTTCACCACACCGAGTGTGTGTGTGACTTATCAGTGGTAATTTAACTTGAACTTAAATCACCAAAATGATTCCCGAGCGCGGCCACCGCTGCTGCTCACTGCTCCCTTCACCTCCCAGGGGGTGGAACAAGGGGATGGGTCAAATGCAGAGGGTAATTTCACTACACCTAGTGTGCATGTGACTTATCAGTGGAACTTTAACTTAAATCACCAAGATGATTCTCGAGCGCAGCCACCGCTGCTGCTCACTGCTCCCCTCACCTCCCAGATGGTGGAACGAGGGGATGGGTCAAATGCAGAGGGTAATTTCACCACACCGAGTGTGTGTGTGACTTATCAGTGGTACTTTAACTTGAACTTAAATCACCAAAATGATTCCGAGCGCGGCCACCGCTGCTGCTCACTGCTCCCCTCACCTCCCAGGGGATGGGTCAAATGCAGAATGTAATTTCACCACACCTAGTGTGCGTGTGACTTATCACTGGTACTTTAACTTTATAACATTGTTGTGCAAATACTCACAAACTAAACCATTATGGTAAAGACAAGTGGGACGGTACATTTAAAAGCTAAACATTTTGTGTGTTCAAAAAAGCATCTTTGGATTGGTTTTGGTGTTTACAGATTGACTCTTCCCACACAGATTTAGAGTGACGTAATAGAATGATCTAATACATCCTTCCTTGCAGTTAAGCCAGCCTCTTCTTTGAACTCACATCAAACTAGTTTTTTCCCCAAAAGCATGACGGTAAAACAAATGCTATAATTAGCAGTATTACAGTGACTAAGATATAGACATACAAAACGCATTTGACAAGAACATTTCCAAAATGGATTGTGCGATATATCGACATTGCCATCTAGTATCACGTGACATTATTACTGTAAGTGTTGCTCATGTAATTGCGCACAACACACACCTTGGCACTTGGCCTCAGAATTTAGGCGTTTCGTTACAAACTCCTCCTTAATTTATTTCGCCATGGGAGTGTCGGGGCGATACGTGACCGGATGACGACTTTAGCGTTTGACGCTTGACGCCAATTTGAACCACAGAAAACGGGAATTGTCCGTCCGCGGCACACAAGTGCGTGTGCGAGGGAGCGCGTGTGCGCGCATGGTGGGGGTGAACGGCGAGCAAAGATGGCGGCGCTGAAAGAGGAGCGGAGCTACGCGCTGTCCTGTGGAAGAGTGAGCAACGGCAGCAACGTCTCCGTCTTCCACGTCAAACTCACTGACAGCTCGCTGAGGGCCTTCGAAGGCTACCGGGGCGGCAAGGTAAGACCGGACGAGACATTCTTCGCGGGTGGGGAAGTGAGCCCTCGCGGTTGTGACAGGCGGCGGTGTGGGGAGTGGGGAGTGGGGGGTACTCCAGGCAACTCACTAACCCCACTTTTGGGTCCCGACAGGCGGCCACGCCAAGCTAGGTCCACCTGATAGTTCCCCAGCAGTCTGGTGGTGTGTGCGAGATAGCTTGTTCTGGCAGCTACACCCAGACCTCCAATGCACCTTTTTTCTCTTTACTACTCAAGTTGTATTTAATTTGCGTGTCGTTTCCCCCTCGAAATGTCAAACTTAGATGTTTTCCAGAAAGTTTTTTAAGCTGTCAAAACAAGCCAGTGAAGCAGCTTTGCTTCAACAGTGCCATTTATCAACCTTATGTATCAGGGGTGTCAAACGTACGGCCCGAGGGCCGGATCAAGCCCGCGAAGAGGTTTTATCCGGCCCCGCGGGATGAATTTGCCAAGTACAAAAATTAACCTGACATTTTTGGAATGAAAGAAACAGCTGTTCTAAATGTGTCCACTGGATGTCGCAATAGCAATTATTTGTATCTTTGTAAATCAGTGGTTCTTAAAGGGAAACATTATCACAATTTCAGAATGGTTAAAACCATTAAAAATCAGTTCCCAGTGGCTTATTATATTTTTCGAAGTTTTTTTCAAAATTTTACCCATCACGCAATATCCCTAAAAAAAGCTTCAAAGTGCCTGATTTTAACCATCGTTATAAACACCCGTCCATTTTCCTGTGACGTCACATAGTGAAGCCAACACAAACAAACATGGCGGAAAGAACAGCAAGCTATAGCGACATTAGCTCGGATTCAAACTCGGATTTCAGCGGCTTAAGCGATTCAACAGATTACGCATGTATTGAAACGGATGGTTGTAGTGTGGAGGCAGGTAGCGAAAACGAAATTGAAGAAGAAACTGAAGCTTTTGAGCCATATCGGTTTGAACCGTATGCAAGCGAAACCGACGAAAACGACACGACAGCCAGCGACACGGGAGAAAGCGAGGACGAATTCGGCGATCGCCTTCTAACCAACGATTGGTATGTGTTTGTTTGGCATTAAAGGAAACTAACAACTATGAACTAGGTTTACAGCATATGAAATACATTTGGCAACAACATGTACTTTGAGAGTGCAGACAGCCCAATTTTCATCAATTAATATATTCTGTAGACATACCCTCATGTCAGCAGGCCAGGGAAGCTAGGGTCGATATTCTTCTCTTGATCATCTTCGGGACGGTGTGAGCCAAGACATCCAGGGGGTTTAGCTCGCTCGTCTGCGGGAACAAACTGCCGCCATTGCTTGCCGTGCTACCGAGGACCTTTGTCCCTGAATTGCTCACACACTCCGGCAGATTCAATGGGGGTCTGGCGGCAGATTTCTTTGACTTTATCGTTGGAAATGCATCTGCTTTGAGTGTCGCAGGATATCCACACATTCTTGCCATCTCTGTCGTAGCATAGCTTTTGTCGGTAAAGTGTGCGGAACAAACGTCCAATTTCTTGCCACTTTCGCATCTTTGGGCCACTGGTGCAACTTGAATCCGTCCCTGTTCGTGTTGTTACACCCTCCGACAACACACCGACGAGGCATGATGTCTCCAAGGTTCCGGAAAACAGTCGAAAAAACGGAAAATAACAGAGCTGATTTGACTCGGTGTTTGAGAAAATGGCGGATTGCTTCCCGATGTGACGTCACAACGTGATGTCATCGCTCCGAGAGCGAATATTAGAAAGGCGTTTAATTCGCCAAAATTCACCCATTTAGAGTTCGGAAATCGGTTAAAAAAATGTATGGTCTTTTTTCTGCAACATCAAGGTATATATTGACGCTTACATAGGTCTGGTGATAATGTTCCCCTTTAACCTTGTTGGAGGTACCGAACCCCACCAATTTCATATGCGCATTCACCGAACCCGAACCGTAATCATAAAATGATGTTATTATATTAAAGAAATACCTAATAGAGATATATTTTACAAACGGAAAGTTACAGGAATGTACACATGATCCCATGTTTACATCTCATTGTGCAACATGTGAATATTTTAGTGGGAAGTAAATGCGATATCTGAAAGGGGTACACATTATTTCCAAAGAAGGACCCACCCACCCAGACATATAATACTAGTACACAGCACATGTTAGCTACTTCTCTTTGTTTATAATGTTTATAATGTCTATTTTCTATTTCCTGCTGGATCTACTCTCTATTTTATGCTGCTGCTGTCACATATACTGTATATACTGTAATATTGTACATGGTCATTGGTATATATTATATATATCTTATAGACATAATATAATATATCTGTATATATATTATTCTGTACACATATGTATATATTCGTATATATGTTAGATTTTTTTATCGCTATATTAGTCTATTTATACCTGCATTGTCCTTTCCATCCTTACACTTTCCATGAGGTACTGTGTTGAACAATTTCCCTTGTGGATCATTAAAGTTTGTCTAAGTCTAAGTCTATGAAAAACAATATGTTATAGTCATTGTAAGTGACTTTGTAAACACTTATATTAGAAAATAATCTGGAAATGACTGCTGTCATTTGATTACAATAATAAAACATTGAACTTGTTATTTAGTCAGGTTTGGGACAGGTGTGCTGCAGGTGTGGCCACAGTGCATGTGCACGTCTGACGTCGCTCACATGTGCTCCACATGAATGCTCAATGAGTTTTTGCGTTTGCTCACACATATGGAAAATTAGAGGGAACATTGTTTGGTGGTATCCATAATACGCCGACAGGGAGAAGTTTTTATTTACACGATGAGTTGGGTGTGTCTTTACCTCCGCCGAACCCCTGAGCCCGACTCACCGAACCCCTAGGGTTCGATCGAACCCAGGTTAAGAACCACTGTTGTAGATGATGCTATATACAGTCACGATCAAAAGTTTACATACACTTGTGAAGAACGCATACTTGCCAACTAAGGCTGAAACGACGCGTCGACGTAGTCGACGTCATCGGTTACGTAAATACGTCGACGCCGTTTTTGTGCGTCGGCGCGTCGCATATTTACGTCACACTACTGTCATGGCGGAGCGCAAAGCAGACGATGCGAGCGAGGGGAAAAAAGCACGCCAAAAGTGTCGGAGTATTTCAATAAACGGCCTAATAATGTTGTTGTATGCACACTGTGTCGAGCGGAAATGGCCTATCATAGCAGCACAACGGCTATGAACGAACATTTGAAAAGAAAACCCCCGACAGCGTTCTTGCCATCACCATCAACAAGTCAATCGTCCGCGTGCGTATACGTTGTCATTATTACACAAAAACATGAATGTGTCATTTGTATCTGCGTTGTAAATTCATAAACTAAAGCACCGTTTGCTCTGAGAGGCGCGTTTGGCGTGCCTGTTCAGTGTTTACAAAGACGCGCTCCTCTTTAACGCTGTGGAGAGGCGGCGAGCGAGCGGCGAGGCGGGGCGCGCCGGGAGCGACGCCGCAAGAGACAGGGGACGACGAGCGAGCGAGGAAGAGGAGCTGAAAAGCGAGGAAAGAAAGAGAAAAGAGTTGGAAGAGAAAAGACTTTGTGTAAAATTAAAAGATTGTAAACCTGGCAAAGCCGTCTGGCGTTCAGTCTGTCGGTCCTGAAAGAACCCCACGGCACAAGACGTGTCACAAACGCTAACGTTAATTAGTTGTGCAAATACCTTTTACAACATTAACAGTTACATATACTATGTACAAACCAACAATTAACTTTCACTTTAATCATACTATCATTGTTGTGTTATTAAGCAAAATAAGCAATACTTTTACTTTTGCTGAAATGTTTACACTGTACACTTTTTTGTATTGGATGTTTAGCTTTATTTTTGCACATTTTAGCAAATAAGCAATACTTTTACTTTTGTTGAAATGTTTACACTTGTTACAGAATATTTCCGTTTTGCACTTTTTTGTATTGGATGTTTATCTTTATTTTTGCACATTTTAAAGCAAAATAAGCAATACTTTTACTTTTTAAATGCTTATACTATTCCAGAATATTAAGATTTGCACTGGATGTTTACTTTTATATTTGCACATTAAAAAGCAAATAAGCTACTTTTAATTTTGTTAAATGTTAAAAGTTTTAAATGTTTACATTGTTACAGAATATTTTGTCATGTTGTTGTCAATGTTGACTGAGTGGCCATACTTTTTTTTTTGGTAAATAAAAGCCATGCCTTTTGAAAAAACTGGCCTACATTTATTTTTTCCTCTTCATTTTAAATAAAAAAAATAATCGGTAAAAGGAAAAATAATCTATAGATTAATCGAAAAAAATAATCTATAGATTAACCGATTAATCGAAAAAATTATCTATAGATTAATCGATAGAAAAATAATCGTTAGCTGCAGCCCTATTGCCAACCCTCCCGATTTTCCCGGGAAACTCCCGAATTTCAGTGTCCCTCCTGAAAATCTCCCAAGGCAACCATTCTCCCGATTTCCATCCGGACAACAATATTGGGGGCGTGCCTTAAAGGCACTGCCTTTAGCGTCCTCTCTCACCTGAAAAGGAGACTATTATATATGTCTCCGTTATCCATAGGTTTATCTATAACCCATAAAGTAGGCAGGCACGGAGCTATTTCTCAGCTTGTGTTTATTCCAGCCGGCACGTTAATACACTGACACACAACATCCGGATTCCCATCATGCATTGCTTCAAAACTATGGCAAGTAGTAATGTCCAAAAACATAACAGAGACGAAGCAGAAGAACGAAGAAGAGACATGGCGACGACGAGTAAGAAGAAGTACGCTTGCAAGTTCCAAAATGCTTTCGGAAAAAATAATTTCAGTTCATCCAGGACAGCTCGAAGGGGAAGGGGTATGCTGCCTGCAAATTTTGTAGATCAGACTTCTCCATTGAACACGGTGGCTGAACGGATATACTCATTCATGAACGGATTTTATATATATTATATTATATTTATATATATATATATATATATATATATATAATACTTGAAAATATATATACCCCCGTTACCCCCCACCCCGAAATCGGAGGTCTCAAGGTTGGCAAGTATGGAAGAACATAATGTCATGGCTGTCTTGAGTTTCCGATCATTTCTACAACTCTTATGTTTTTGTGATAGAGTGATTGGAGCACATACTTGTTGGTCACAAAAAACATTCATGAAGTTTGGTTCTTTTATGAATTTATTATGGGTCTACTGAAACTGTGACCAAATCTGCTGGGTCAAAAGTATACACACAGCAATGTTAATATTTGGTTACATGTCCCTCACAATACGAAGGTCCTGAGTAGTCCTGAGTTCAATCCCGGGCTCGGGATCTTTCTGTGTGAAGTTTGCATGTTCTCCCCATGACTGTGTGGGTTCCCTCCGGGTTCTCCGGCTTCCTCCCACCGCCAAAAACATGCACCTGGGGATAGGTTGATTGGCAACACTAAATTGGCCCTAGTGTGTGAATGTGAGTGTGAATGTTGTCTGTCTATCTGTGTTGGCCCTGTGATGAGGTGGCGACTTGTCCAGGGTGTACACCGCCTTCCGCCCGAATGCAGCTGAGATAGGCCCCAGCACCCCCCGCGACCCCAAAAAGGGACAAGCAGTAGAAAATGGATGGGATGGATGTCCCTTGGCAAGTTTCACTGCAATAAGGCGCTTTTGGTAGCCATCCACAAGCTTCTGGCAAGCTTCTGGTTGAATTTTTGACCACTCCTCTTGACAAAATTGATGCAGTTAAGCTAAATTTGTTTTTGTTTTTGACATGGACTTGTTTCTTCAGCATTGTCCACACATTTAAGTCAGGACTTTGGGGAGGCCATTCTAAAAAATGATTTAGCCATTCCTTTACCACTTTTGACGTGTGTTTGGGGTCATTGTCCTGTTGGAACACCCAACTACGTCTTAAGAACCAACCTCCGGGCTGATGATTTTAGGATGTCCTGAAGAATTTGGAGGTAAACCTCCTTTTTCATTGTCCCATTTAAAGCACCAGTTCCATTGGCAGCAAAACAGGCCCAGAGCATAATACTACCACCACCATGCTTGACGGTGGGAATGGTGTTCCTGGGATTAAAGGCCTCTTCTTTTGTCTTTCAAACGTATTGCTGGGTATTGTGGCCATACAGCTCAATTTTTGCTTCATCTGACATCACATGGACATTTTTGTCAAGAGGAGTGGGCAACAATTCAACCAGAAGCTTGTGGATGGCTACCAAAAGCGCCTTATTGCAGTGAAACTTGCCAAGGGACATGTAACCAAATATTAACATTGCTGTATGTATACTTTTGACCCAGCAGATTTGGTCACATTTTCAGTAGACTAAAATTAAATTAAATTAAATTCATAAAAGAACCAAACTTCATGAATGTTTTTTGTGACCAACAAGGATGTGCTCCAATCACTCTATCACAAAAGCATAATAGTTGTAGAAAGTATTGGAAACTCAAGACAGCCATGACATTATGTTCTTTACAAGTGTATGTAAACTTTTGATCACGAATGTATGCACAAAATAAACCACATGATGTTAGTACATCAGTCGAGGAAAATAATCAAACTGCATAAATAGCATACTGTAATTTGATTTTGATATATATTTTTAATCTTGATAGATTGAAAATTAACACCAATGAGTTGACTGATGAAATTATTTCATAATTTATTCAGAAAATATAAATAACAACAAATAAAGATAGAATACTGTTAACCGCAACATGTAAGTGTAAAAAAAACAAAAACAACAACATTATGATTTGTACAATTTCAGAATGTGCTTGCTCTACTTTTAAACAAAGAAAACAATCTGAAGTTCTCTTTATTTTTAAGTTATCGTGCCGGCGATTTTACCAGTCCGGCCAATTTGGGAGTAGATTTTTCTCCATGTGGCCCACCATCTAAAATGAGTTTGACACCCGTTCTGTATTAACTGTAAATAAAATATGGACAAATTATATCCCTTGTTTAGAGTCAACAGGATGCATTCCCATGCTACTGTTGAAGTGAGGATTGCCGTCTAATATTTCAGCCTCTATAAATATTTGAAAGGGAAAACCTGGCTGGTTAGGAGAAGGAGGCCTTATCTCCAATGCAGTGTTTGTGTACAGTCCCCCACTGTCCAACTACTGGAGAAGACCCAAAAAACTACAAATTGCCATAAGTAATTAACTTAGTATGGCACATTGTACACTATTGCCTTTTTTGGGGGGATATTTGGTATATATTTTGGTAGCACTGTAAACATGTATCAGGATTTCACAGCATTTAACTGTATTTTTTCACAGTGAAAATACGGTGATCCAATTTACTGTAACATTAATAGAAATTATTGTAAAATGTATATTTCACAGTAAAATACTGTGGAACCTCCAGTTTTACGAATTTAATTGGTTCCCAAACATGGTTTGTAAATCGAGGCGTTTGCAAAGTGAAGCAGAGATGTTCCCATAAGAATCAATGTAAACATGAACAATTGGTGCTAGCCTCGACAAAAATCCCAATTTCAATAATAATAAAAAAAGCTCACTTTGAAGACACTATACTATATATATATATATATATATATATATATATATATATATATATAGCTTCAAGAAGTAGACACCTTAAATGGTTTTCACTTCACAAGTGTGCTTAAAGCTCATCGAGAGAATGCCAAGAGTGTTCAAAGCAGTAATCAGAGCAAACGGTGGCTATTTTGAAGAAAGTGGAATATAAAACATGTTTTCAGTTATATCACCTTATTTTGTTAAGTGCGTAACTCCACATGTGTTCATTCATAGTTTTGATGCCTTCAGTGACAATCTACAATAGTCATAAAAATAAAGAAAACGCTTTCAATTAGAAGGTGTGTCCAAAAGTAAACAAGACACACGCTATTTTCTGGAGCATAGGCAGCACATTTGCAATGTGGACGTAACTTTAATATATACCAGATATACCCGCGGACAGCCATCTACAAAATGTGCAAATATTAAGAGAACAGTGGGGCAGCAGCGCCAAGCAAGTGTGACGTCATGCTTGCTCAGCTCGCTTTTCGTCGTGGACATTAAGCAACTGAAGTAGAGTCACTAAACACGAGTACATTCTATAATGACACCAGAAAAAGATGCAAGATTTGTTGCTCGTCGTTTTTAGTAAAGAAAAAGTCACTAAAAGTCTCTAGACTTGAAAAATTCAGCAGCAACAATTGAAAAGAGAGCAAAACGATATATTCTGAAACATGTTTGTTGATACTAATTAGTAATAACACAGATTTGTTTTTAAATGGATGAACCGTACATTCCAGGCTATAAGCAGCTACTTTTTTCCGACACTTTGAACCCTGCGGCTTATAAGACGAAGCGGCTAATTGATGGATTTTTCTTCACTGGGGGCAATAATAAAAAGAGTTACACAAAAAACAAGCCAAAACACTGATAGTGTTTAATTGTGCTATGGCGCCATCTTTTGGACAAGTTTGCTCTCTGCAGGGGCTGCAGTGTCCTTCAATTTACATGTAGTGCTTTCAACCGGAAGTGCTGTGTTGTTCAGTCTTCTAGCCGTATGTAGTGTACCAACTCGTATGGATTCTTCATTAATCATTCCAGGCAACGCTTGTAAGTAGGGATGTCCGATAATGGCTTTTTTTATTCCGATATTGTCCAACTCTTTAATTACCGATACCGACATCAACCGATATATACAGTCGTGGAATTAACACATTATTATGCCTAATTTGGACAACCAGGTATGGTGAAGATAAGGTACTTTTAAAAAAAATTAATAAAATAAGATAAATAAATTTAAAACATTTTCTTCAATAAAAAAGAAAGTAAAACAATATAAAAACAGTTGCATCAAAACTAGTAATTAATCAAAACTAGTAATTAATGAAAATTATTAAAATTAACTGTTAAAGGTTAGTACTATTAGTGGACCAGCAGCATGCACAATCATGTGTGCTTACGGACTGTATCCCTTGCAGACTGTATTGATATATATTGACATATAATGTAGGAACCAGAATATTAATAACAGAAAGAAACAACCCTTTTGTGTGAATGAGTGTAAATGGGGGAGGGAGGTTTTTTGGGTTGGTGCACTAATTGTAAGTGTATCTTGTGTTTTTTATGTTGATTTAATAAAAAAAAAAAAATAAAAAGATACCGATAATTTCTGATATTACATTTTAACGCATTTATTGGCCGATAATATTGGCAGGCCGATATTATCGGACATCTCTACTTTTAAGTTTTACAGTATAACTAAAACTATTTATACTTACTAAACCGTCTCATGTGTGATGTCTGTAGGAGTGTTTTAATGCATTTTTGTACATGCTATCAAAATGTAATGACGCTAGCATCATTAGCATTAGCTAATATGCTAACTCTTTTACGAGGGTCTGTGTTAATATTGTTAACTTAAGACTGCATTCTATTTGTATTGTTTCAGTTTCACAAATTCCTCAGTAAATTCACCCAAATGTCACTGTGGCGTTGTTAAGTCTGTTTAGCTGATTGGAGAACTAGCTTCCGCAGCTCGTGGGTCCATGACGATGACTTCTGTTTTGTTTGATCAGCCGTTTTACAGCTATGTTAAAAACACAGTTTGGAAACAATTAGGCATGTATATAAACATTTACAAAATCTGTCTGTGTAAATAACTCATTTGGCAACGTATATATCTGCGACTAATATACCTATGCGCTCTATAGTCTGGAACATATGGTATACATTTTTGTAGCCTTTTAAAGAAAATCATATCCTCGCAAATTATATGACATCATGGTGACCACGCCCCCAACATCACAAGTGTCTTGGCAATCTAGGGGAAACCCTGATCTATATCTGTCTATGTGTCTAATATATTAGGGGTAATTGATCAAACAAGTCTTTATTATCAAAACAACACAACAACAACAACAACGTCACGATAAACTTTCAATGTGCGCACACACACAAAAGTCCCTTTGGTGCTCTCGAAAACATTCACAACCATGATGCTATAATTAAGAAATGGATGGGATGGATAGATTAGACGAAGGCAGAAATACGAGGCAGAAAGGAGCAGTATGTTACTGCTCCGAAAGAAAGTCCTCTTCCTCCGGTGTTCCCTCTGCTCTCTAAATTTAAGTCTTCAGCCATTCCCTCCTTCCTTCCAGGTTGTTTTGTTGTCTTTCTTCTTTTTATTTTGGACCCATATTGAATAAGCAAAATAGACACAATGTGGTGAATGGCGAGAAAAGAAACACACGCTGAAGCACTGAGAAGTGGCAACCGAGTAATTGACTGCATTAACAGTCGCCTTTGGCTCTCATGAAGTCTGCATTAGTTGTTGTTGTTGAAAGGAAACGTGAGCGTTGTGATGCGTCTGTGAAATTATTATGCCACCGTAGGCTGAAAATGAGCAAAATACGTAAATATTCTGTAGACTATATTGCCAAAAGTATTTGACCACCCATCCAAATGATCAGAATCAGGTGTCCGAATCACTTGGCCAGGCAACAGGTGTATAAAATCAAGCACTTAGGCATGGAGACTGTTTCTACAAACATTTGTGAAAGAATGGGCCACTCTCAGGAGCTCAGTGATTTCCAAGCGCATAGGATGCCACCTGTGCAACAAATCCAGTCGTGAAATTTCCTCGCTCCTAAATATTCCAAAGTCAACTGTCGGCTTTATTACAAGAAAATGGAAGCGTTTGGGAACAACAGCAACTAAGTGGTAGGCCACGTAAACTGACAGAGGGGTCAGCGGATGCTGAAGCGCATAGTGCAAAGAGGTCGCCGACTTTCTGCACTGTCAGTTGCTACAGAGCTGCAAACTACATGTGACCTTCTAATTATCACACGTACAGTACGCAGAGAGCTTCATGGAATGGGTTTCCATGGCCGAGCGGCTGCATCTAAGCCATACATCACCAAGTCCAATGCAAAGCGTGGGATGCAGTGGTATAAAGCACGACACCACTGGACTGTAGAGCAGTGGAGACACGTTCTCTGGAGTGATGAATTACACTTTTCCACCTGGCAATCTGATGGACGAGTCTGGGTTTGGAGGTTGCCAAGAGAACGCTGCATTTCGGACTGCATTGTGCCGAGTGTGAAATTTGGTAGAGGAGGAATTATGGTGTGGGGTTATTTTTCAGGATTTGGGCTTGGCCCCTTAGTTCCAGTGAAAGGAACTTTGAATGCTTCAGGATACCAAACATTTTGGACAATTCCATGCTCCCAACCTTGTGGGAACAGTTTGGAGCGGGCCCCTTCCTCTTCCAACATGACTGTGCACCAGTGCACAAAGCAAGGTCCATAAAGACATGAATGACAGAGTCTGGTGTGGATGAACTTGACTGGCCTGCACAGAGTCCTGACCTGAACCCGATAGAACACCTTTGGGACGAATTAGAACGGAGACTGAGAGCCAGGCCTTCTCGACCAACATCAGTGTGTGACCTCACTAATGCACTTTTGGAAGAATGCTCGAAAATTCCTATAAAAACACTCCGCAACCTTGTGGACAGCCTTCCCAGAAGAGTTGATGCTGTAATAGCTGCAAAAGGTGGACCCACATCATATTGAACCCTATGGGTTAGGACTGGGATGGCATTCCAAGTTCATATGTGAGTCAAGGCAGATGGCCAAATACTTTTGGCAATATAGTGTATTATGAATGTGCTTGTTACTGCATTACATATTCAGTATATTGACAGCATGTACTATATAAAATGTTGATGGAGGTTTTTTTTAAAAGCGCTTTATAGGCGGAATGGAGCGACTTACTTAATTTTGCCAGCGTTTAGTTTTTGCATAAAAAAAGAAAAACATACGTGTTCTTGTATTACAAAAGGATTGTGAGTGATAGGCACAATTCCCCCAAAAGTGCAGTTCCCCTTTAACAAGTTACATCACGTAGTTACATTTGCACAAATCCACATGTCCAAAAAGGAGTATGAGGAAGGGAAGATTATAGTTAATCCTACCCCTTCTCCACGTCTATTACTGATCATTAATTTACACCATAATGTTTACATGTTCGCTTCCTTGCTGAAAGAAAGAAAGAAAGAAATTTGTGCTGTCAAACGATATTATTTAATTAGATTAATCACTTTTTTGCATTCAGATTAATCACAATTAATCACAGTAGATTACTTTGACAGCCTTACAGAAATATAACATTTCAAGTAATTAACCATTTCAATGATTATATTAGTACATAGTTTCATACTTTGTACTTTACTTTCTTCTAATACAAATGTGTGTGCCACTTAGAAATTTACACATTTTATAGTTATCAACATTTAGATGTTTATTTGTGAATTTAGTCATTAATAGAGCACGTTAGTTTAGTTGACTATTGTTCATGATTTTTATATGACTATTTTGTTGAAACAAAAGGTTAAAAATATGTTACATTGCAGTATTTTCCATATTTTGCATAAACAGTGTATTTGTGAAATGTATCCAGTATCCATTAATTAGTTGGAAACAAAACTCAAAAAGTACAGGCACAATTTGATTAAACTTTCAGGAATTGTGCGAAATGGAATAAGGAACAACTGATTAGATTTTGGCCGTGATCCTGATGATAAGAGGAGCTGAACTCCTCTGTGTGTGTGCTAGCGGCCCAAGCTCCCGCCTCCACCCACAGAGACAAAGAGAGTGAACGACTGACAGGAGGGTTTACTCGATAGATATAATTGGTCTGTTCGTTAACAACATAACTCAAAAAGTTTTGGGCGGATTTTTATAAAACTTTCAGGAAAAGTCTTGAATCAAAATAAGGAAAATGTAATAATGTACCTTAGAGAGCGGAATTATACGGTGTCTCCTTCAAACTGTTTTTCCATAATGCTTACCATCAGCAGCTTTGCCATATTTTCATGGATAAATGCTTGTGGACTGTATGGTGCAGTATTGCAGCACTGCTGTGCTTGCACTGCTTTGCCAAGTTGGCTACACACACCTTGGTTTCTCAGTGATTTATTTTTTAGTTCAATTAATATCATCCACATCAGACTGTATAATGCATATGTTCCTTCTTGACTGCACTTAAATGTAGAATATATGTAGTATATGTAGAATATATTTATATTATTTATATATTATATATATATTATATATATATTATATTATTTATTATTATTCTTGTGTACTGTGAGCGAACTGTGGTGCAGAATTTCCCCCAGGGATCAATAAAGTACTTTCTATTCTATTTTATTCTATTCTATTCTCAGCCCGGTCCTTCACATGTTTTAGCAGGATTCTCTGGCATTTGCTACACAAGCTAGGTATCTAAAGCTTGCTCTTAACCCACATTTTTCCTCGCAACTTAAAGGGGAACATTATCACCAGACCTATGTAAGCGTCAATATGTACCTTGATGTTGCAGAAAAAAGACCATATATTTTTTTAACCGATTTCCGAACTCTTTTTTTTTTTTTTTTTTTTTTTTTTTTTTTTTTGTGTCCTGTCCAGCTTCTCTGGCAAATCATATAGTTGATGTAGATGCCCATGTCGGCTGTTCATATTTACTTTACAAAAGAGAAGTGTAGGATACTTCTCTTGTTGCCTTATTTGTATTTGACTTTATTAAATGTATTTATATTATCATTTAGTGCAGCCAGGCCGGAGCAGGAGGGGATAGAAAGAGAAAAAAAGAAGACAGAGGGGGAAATTGTGGGGACAAGAGGGGGATTAGACAGAGAGACAAAAACAACAGCAAACAACAATAGAGCAACATCAGCAAATACGACATGTACAAATATGATGGTAAAAGTAATAGCAAATAAGCAGTTAGCGAAAAATAAAAAATAATACAGAAATGACAATGAGCATTATTACACTACAAATGGATCAATACAAATACCAATAGAAATAGCGCTATTGATAATGAACAATACCAATAATTTACCTTTATTATCAACAATACAGTTGTTTAAATGCAACAATACATATACGTAATGATAACTTGAGATACGAAAGAATGCAGAAAAATGGAGGGGGAGAAAGAGAAGCAACCTACATTAACCTTGTAGATTGTTATAGTCACAATAGGTTAAGCTTTGTCAGTGTGCCATGTGTTACACCCAGTTTACCCTAGGGCAACAACGTTAATATATGTTTGATGAAACGTGATTATGTGCATGAGTGTAAGTATGCATATGTACTTGTATATGTACAGAATGTGTATATGTGTTTTTACAATGAATGTATATGTACAGAATGTGTATATGTGTTTGTACAGTGAATGTATATGTACAGTATGTGTATGTGTATGTTTGTATATTGAATGTGCGTGTGGATGTACGAACATTAGGTAGGTAAATATGTACTGTATTTGTGTATGTATGTGGGAGCGTAGGTACCTATGTACGTATGTGAGCATATGTGAATTTGCATGTACAATACATTCGACTCCCAGAGTGCGTGGGAGCCAGAGCACGGCCCGAACTCTAAATGGGTGAATTTTGGCGAATTAAACGCCTTTCTATTATTCGCTCTCGGAGCAAGACGTCACATCGGGAAGCAATCCGCCATTTTCTCAAACACATTACAAACACCGAGTCAAATCAGCTCTGTTATTTTCCGTTTTTCCGACTGTTTTCCGTACCTTGGAGACATCATGCCTCGTCGGTGTGTTGTCGGAGGGTGTAACAACACGAACAGGGACGGATTCAAGTTGCACCAGTGGCCCAAAGATGCGAAAGTGGCAAGAAATTGGACGTTTGTTCCGCACACTTTACCGACGAAAGCTATGCTACGACAGAGATGGCAAGAATGTGTGGATATCCTGCGACACTCAAAGCAGATGCATTTCCAACGATAAAGTCAAAGAAATCTGCCGCCAGACCCCCAGGAAAAGAGAGCGAATGAGGGTATGTCTACAGAATATATTAATTGATGAAAACTGGGCTGTCTGCACTCTCAAAGTGCATGTTGTTGCCAAATGTATTTCATATGCTGTAAACCTAGTTCATAGTTGTTAGTTTCCTTTAATGCCAAACAAACACATACCAATCGTTGGTTAGAAGGCGATCGCCGAATTCGTCCTCGCTTTCTCCCGTGTCGCTGGCTGTCGTGTCGTTTTCGTCGGTTTCGCTTGCATACGGTTCAAACCGATATGGCTCAATAGCTTCAGTTTCTTCTTCAATTTCGTTTTCGCTACCTGCCTCCACACTACAACCATCCGTTTCAATACATGCGTAATCTGTTGAATCGCTTAAGCCGCTGAAATCCGAGTCTGAATCCGAGCTAATGTCGCTATACCTTGCTGTTCTATGCGCCATGTTTGTTTGTATTGGCATCACTGTGTGACGTCACAGGAAAATGGACGGGTGTTTATAACGATGGTTAAAATCAGGCACTTTGAAGCTTTTTTTTAGGGATATTGCGTGATGGGTAAAATTTTGAAAAAAACTTCGGAAAATATAATAAGCCACTGGGAACTGATTTTTAATGGTTTTAACCCTTCTGAAATTGTGATAATGTTCCCCTTTAAAGTAAAAAATTTAGCCGAAAGACTCGTCTCTCAAAAGATTCATAAAATGGAGGCACATGTAACTTTCTTGAATTCCTTCACCTTATTTTTCAAAGTGCTGGCACTTGCAACTTTCTTTGCCCCCTTGGTGGTTTATTTTGCAGTTGTACTGTACTAGACACATTTCAGTCCGTTGATTGGTCAAGAGATGGTAGTCACGAGGGCTGCACGATTTATCGACATCAATGTTTAAATTAGTGCGATAAATAAGTGCAAGAAGCCATGTTTTTTTTTCTTCTCTCCGCCGTCACCGGCATTTGAGTGGCAGACATGTTCACTAATCAGAATTGTTGAGCCCCGCGTTTGTTCATCTCTCGCTTTAAACAAGGGTGAAAGACGTCTCACTCAAAGCACCTGAACGCGTTTATTTAACAGTAGAATTAACTGAACGCAGTGAGCCCTCTCTTCAGTCATCCACAATCTTTGTTTCAGTGGAGGGGGGAGCTCGACTGCTTGCTAACACAGACAGGAAGCACAGACAGCATCCTTACTCGCAACTCGCCAGTAAGTAGTGCCGCAAAGTAACCACAATTAGGAGGAACAACATAATACAAAGCTAAATGTCCCGTTGTGGTAATATTTCAGCTTCATATTGGATGGGGAATACGGACGAATGAGCGAGAATGCTGTGATCACGTGATGGCAATAAACAAAAAGACAACTTTAAGATGTTAAATATTTAAATTAAATTTTGGCCTACAGAAATGAGTCCATGTTATGTTTTTTTACGTTTGTTTTTGTTTATTTACCTTCCACAATGATAAACGAGTACAATGATAAACAATTCTACAGTAATGAGAAATACAAGATGATATCCTTTTAAATGGTTACTTGCATATAGTATATATTATGAATACATTACATTATAAACACTGTATAGTTTTTATCATTATTTCTTCAGTTAAAGAGCATGATGTTGACAAGAGCTCTGCGTCTGTCTGCATAAAGCCAAATATTTTTTTAAGTAAATTAATTCATATTGTTCTTGTGTGTAGCACCTTGAGGCAATAATATGTTGATTGACAGTCTAAAAGTAACATGTCTTCCTTCACTCGTTATTTTCGCAATTTTATGCATTTTTATGTATTATATATACAAATTGCAAATCGTGCAGCCCTACTAGTCACTTGTGTGCGAGAATAGGAGAGGAATAGGAAGAACTCAACATTTCAATTTCAAATGTGGAATGAATGCACTGTTTTGAATAAATACACGATTCCCTATCAGTCTACTGCAAAGGCAAATGCTGCAAAAAATTTGACTTGTATTTTGACTAAAATAATGGAAAAAGGCATCGTTGTTGTTGCAGTTCACAGCCCAAATCAATTTTCTTATGCATAGTTTTGACCAAATTAGATTTTTTTTTAAATCTAAAAACTGATTAGCACATTTGTAAATAAGAGTGTACCTCATTGTATGTCTTTGTTTGCTATAATATGGAACATACTGTACATGCATTATTACACCAATCGTTACCAATAAATGTAGTCTTTGTGGTGGTATTAATACATGTATTGTATTAACATTGAAACAGTTCCAGTGTGTGGTAACTAAAAGCTTCATATATCTCTGAACACAAAGTGGACTCTGTGACCCTTAAATAGATTTGTGTATTGGTGATTATGCCAAATGTGCAACAGTCATCAGGCAGAGGTTGGATGCTTCCTGTTTGAGACGTGACTGTCAGCTGGTGCTCTCTTGTTCCGTCTCGTGGACAGATTGAACGAGAGCGACACGAAGCATCGGCCGAGGAGCTTGTCTCCGTCTTCTAACCAGCTGTGACGTAAGCGAAAACTTGACGAGTGAGATCAAGCTCAAGGAGAGTTCTGATCAAGCTTTAATTTGCTTAAAATGTTTACAAGGTGTGTTGCTGCCCACGGACAGTTCAGTTCATAGCTTGGCTGTTTTATCACACTGCTGTGAGCTGAGTCATTCATTTGTTTAAACTCACACAGGCCCAACTTTTGTCTTGTGGTAAGATATCAAATTGCTGACATGCATGTTCTTTAAAACTGACATAATTATGGTCGTCTTAAAAAAACAAAAAACATATGTGCATTCAGGAGAAGCCCAGACTTCCCTTTCCCCAGCGACTTGTCCAATTTTTCCCTGGGGGATCCTGAGGCGGACACAGTCTCCCCAACGTGTCCTGGTTCTTCCCCGTCTGGTCAAACAATAATTTCTTATATGATCTTATGCACATGTTTGACTCCACAACTTGATTTTAACTTCTTTTCAAATGCTATTATAGTAAATTGTAACAAATGCGAATAAATGACTTAGGATATATTATTTAATTTAATACAAAATATATTACCAGTAGTGAAATGTGACTAAAGACTTCAACGCTGTAAACATGACATTCAGTGCAAAATACAATAAAAGGTTAGGATAGGACTTTTATCCATCCCACAATGTAGACTTTCCAAGGTTGCAATGCAGGTTTACTTACAAAAGTTAGTAGTAGAAACTACAGGAAACAAGTCTTTTATTGCACACATAAGTAGTACACTTTTTGTAAAAAAAAAAAAGTTTTTTTTATCCCGTACTGTCAGTTAGGATTGTTAAATTGCAAGCCATAATTTACATAAAGGAATAACATTACAAGAGTATCCTGCTTTAGCTGAGCAGAAGTGTAAAAATGAACTTACCTTTGTATTTAAAAGTAGTGGGCGAGACTAGAAATATGATCATCAATGCATACCAAGTAGTAGGGATAGGAATTGACAAGTTTTTCTGGTTCTAAATTCCACTTTCAGTTGTGTTCTTTATTGGTTCTCTTATCGTTTCTTATTTGGGGGTGGGGGGAAGAAACGTTGTTACTTTACAGGTTATATGACCTTACAAAGCCTACAGTGAAGTCTTAAGAGGCATACATAGCATAGAAAAAAACCTTTTTGAAAAATAAATATAAGAAAAATCTCCTGTTTCAAGCAAATATTATGAAGAATAACTGACAGTGGATGTCTTCAAAGTAACAATGTAAACATCCAGTGTAACAAGTGTAAAACAATGTAAAGTTTAGTGTCTTTTAACTTTTACATTATGGGAAGTAGTGTCCTCTACAGTGGTAATATTTTATATCAGTCTGGAAAATGTTGTTTCTCAGAAAATTTAACTAACAATATAACTTTTAATAATGTAAATACATCATAAACTGATGTTATGCTTTGCTGGCTTCACATATCTTTTCTGTGTGACGGATTATGAGGTGGCGACTTGTCCAGCCCTGCTTTCTGCCCGAGTTTAGCTGGAATAGACTCTGTGTCGCCTTGGAAACGCTGGAAACTGAAGTGGTGCGTTTCACTTTACCAAATGCAGTCTTTCTTACCTCCGCCAAAGAGGTTATGTTTTGGCCTGGGATTGTTTGTCTGTTTGTTAGCAACATAACTCAAAAAGTTATGGACAGATTTATTTTCCAAAAAACAATTCCTTTTATCTACGACAAGTACGAACACACTTCACTTTCTTATTACGACGTTCCACGCCTCCATCTTGCCAGTCCCACGCTTTGCAAAGGATTCTGGGAGACTTTGTTTTTTTACAGACTCGGCCAAAGCTAAAAAAACAGAAGAAAACTACACTTACCAAGTTTTTGTTTGATACCGTCTCACATATTATTGAGAAGACTTTGAAATTGAAATACAGCGGTATTTATAATACCCTTATATCCCTACTGACTACTCTAAAGTACACAACCCAAAACCAGTGAAGTTGGCACGTTGTGTAAATCGTAAATAAAAACAGAATACAATTATTTGCAAATCCTTTTCAACCTATATTGGGGGTACCGAACCCCACCAGTTTCATATGCGCATTCACTGAATCCTTCTTTAGTGAAAAATAAAATGTTTTTTTTTTTTCAAATTCAAGACAAAGTTATATGTTTTTGGGAACACTTTAGTATGGGGAACATATTCTAAGTAACAAAGACTTAATTTAGAGTTATTTGGTTAGGGTTAGGGTTAGAGGGTTAGGGTTATAATAAGGCCATGCCGAATAAGGCAACAATAAGTACTTAATAATGACTAATTAAGAGCCAATATGTTACTGATTTGCATGTTAATAAGCAACTAATTAATGGGGAATATGTTCTCCATACTAAAGTGTTACCATGTTTTTTTTACTGGTGCACAAAATGAACCGTGCATAAGCATCACCTTGTTCAAAGAACAAAACCAACACGGGGAATAAACTCACAACAAATTACACACCTGCAAATCAGTGTGACTTCTGCTGTTGCCGTATTTGTAATACGCCGATAGGGAGAAGTTTTTATTTACACGATGAGTCTGGTGTGTCTTGACCTCCGCCGAACCCCTGAGCTCGACTCACCGAACCCCTAGGGTTCGATCGAACCCAGATTAAGAACCACTGGAATCGACTGCAAAGACAAGATACTTAACATTCAAACTGGAAAACTTGGTTATTTTTTGCCAAATTTTAGCTCATTTGGAATTTGATGCCTGCAACATGTTTCAAAAAAGCTCGCACAAGTGTCAAAAAAGACTGAGAAAGTTGAGTAATGCTCATACACTTATTTGGAACATCCCACAGGTGAACAGGCTAATTGAGAACAGGTGGGTGCCATGATTGGGTATAAAAGCAGCTTCCATGAAATGCTCAGTCATTCATAAACAAGGATGGCGCGAGGGTCACCACTTTGTGAACAAATGCGTGAGCAAATTGTCCAACAGTTTAAGAACAACATTTCTGAACGGGAAGGAATTTAGGGATTTCACCATCTACGGTCCGTAATATCATCAAAAGGTTCAGAGAATCTGGAGAAATCACTGCACGTAAGCGATGCTATTACAGACCTTCGATCCCTCAGGCAGTACTGCATCAAAAACCGACATCAGTGTGTAAAGGATATCGCCACATGGGCTCAGGAACACTTCAGAAAACCACTGTCAGTAACTACAGTTCGTCGCTACATCTGTAAGTGCAAGTTAAATCTACTATGCAAAGCCAAAGCCATTTATCAACAACACCCAGAAACGCCGCCGGCTTCGCTGGGCCCCAGCTCATCTAGGATAAACTGATGCAAAGTGGAAAAGTGTTTCTCAGTTCGAACATTAAATATATTGTTTGTGCAGTCTATTCAATTGAATATAAGTTGAAAAGGAGGGAATAAGCGGTAGAAGATGGATGGATGGATGGATTTGCAAATCATTGTATTCTGTTTTTATTTACGATTTACACAACCTGCCAACTTCACTGGTTTTGGGTTTTGTACATTATATATATATCCAAGTTTACTTTCTATCGTACTGTCACTTGAGAAGATGTGCTGTAATAAAATAGTATTGGTTAATGAAATTCAATGAATTAATGAAGGTGTAGCGTATGGAACTTGGACAACTTAGTTTTGTTTGGCCTTGCCAGGGGTCGGCACTGAGCACTGTTCTTTTTGTCCCTGTCAAGGAGGTTATTCCACAAAACCCTTTGTTACTACATGACAAGGGAGCTTTTTTGGGCATTTTGCAGTGACTAACATTAACTTACATCTTAATGACAAATGGAACAAATATGCAAGATGTGGGTACGTGTCCTCAACTGCTTGTCCTAATGGGAATTGTTTGGCCTTGGCAAAGATCTGCATGCAGTGCATGACATACAAAATGTGTCTTCATTCACGGGTGTCATTGGCTACACCCGGCATTTTTGTCTTGTTGTAAATCTGGACTTTTCCTGTATATTCTAATTAGTCCATATTACCCCCGGTTCCCCTTTCTGGAGACACAGAGTGGGAGATTTTGCAGCTTGAAGCTGGTTCGCCCGTACCACTGCGATGGTTATTTAAGGAATGCAGACTCTCCAGTTTCAGTAGATCATGGGACGCTTCGACTGAGAGAACCATATACCCGCTGGGGCCAAATATGACTCGAAATGTCACAGTGCTTCTCGGTCTTGTATGGCCACTTTGCCATCAGTTGATCACGTCACCTGTGGTGTCACAGCACGGGGCAGTAGGACTCCCTGACCCACATAAAGTAATCCGTTGTTGCATAATTTACGTCACACTTTCGGACTTGTAAGCGTTACGTGGACCGGTTTGTGCAAACACTGGGTTAGTCTTTAGTGATGAGCTGTCAGTCATGAGGAAAGTAATAATGAAACAATCAATGCTTAGACTCCATGTATTCAGAGATTCCGTATCTCTAATTAGCTTGGAAAGAATAGATTAGATTAGTAATAGGGATGGTCTTTGGCCAAGACAGTGTATGCCAGTGTCTCTCTGGAAAAAGGCTAATAAGTGCGAAAAGGTGAATCTGGACGAGGTTTTATTTTTATTTTTATTGTAAATGCCCCAAACTGCTCAGTGATGGTTACATTTGCAATGTAATGCCGCGTTAAAAGGGAATTGCACTTTATTTGGAATTTTGCCTATCGTTCACAATCATTATGAAAGACATGACAACAGGTGTATTTTCTTTTTAATGCATTCTAACTCGTAAATAAAAGTCTGCTTACAACGGAACCAATAGCAGGTCCTCTATTTTGCCCATAAAAACCCAATAAATAGCCACTAACAATACTCCATTTACATTGTGTGACTTGAATATTAACCAAGTCATAGTGATATTATTATTATTATAAGCGCTAACAAAGACAAACTATTTATAGCGGCGCCGTGACCACTACCGTGTGTCCCTATGTTTACTTCATCAAGTGGTCTGCTGTTTCCTCCGTTCCCTGCTCCTTGGAAGCTTATTCTAAAACGTAAATCATGCATCTCACCTAGAAAAGAGATGGCTGAGGATGTAATTTGACAAGTTGGTACACTTTGACAATCATTTAGGACTCGGAACTGGCAAGGATGACACAAAAAAACTCTTGGTTCCCAGCCCCCCACCCCATTTCTTTGAGAGGATTATGAGTCATTCTTCACCTAAATGGGAATATATGAACATCCTAGCTGTCGGCATCCTAATGACAGCAGACCTTGCACAGTAAGTGGTGTTTTAATGTGTTTGTTGGCTCTCATGAAGTCTGCAGTGAGTAATAATCAGTGATAAAGAAAAAACAAACGTGAGGAGTTTTTTAAATGAATGCGCCGCATATGCTTAAAACGATCGAACTACGTACATTTTGAATGTTATAAATGTGGTCGTTACTACATTACATACCGGTATATACTTAAGTCATGTATACAAAACATTAATGGTGGTGTTTTTTAAAGGTTTTATAGACTGAATAGAGCGGCTCCCATAGGGACCATTGTAAGCGGACTTTAGATCGCATTTATTTAATATTTAGAATCCATCGTCATGTCTTTCATAATAGTTGTGAAGGATAGGCAAAATTCAAAAAAAAAAAAAGTGCAGTTACCCTTTAAATCATCTCAAATTAGTCTCTAGTTGTCGTTTTCTTTTGTTGTTTTTTTTTTTTTTTACAAATAAACACCTCAACTCAAAACACTAGGATGAAACAATATGCAATTCATGAATAACTCATAAATACAACAATATAAAACTAACAAAAGATTAGTGAATTGTGTAAAAAATGTATTGTAATTATTGTGTTTACCGCTAGTATACTGCCGAAAATATACTGTGTTAAGCCTAATTGAAAGTGAGCGAACTGCATTAAGAAAGGTGTCAAATTTAGACATGTTTGTCCTTTATTTTCCCATTACATAACACGGCGGAAGGCCAAACAATTGACGACATTTTGCACAGATAAAGGGAGCTACCATCAGTATTGCGCGATATACGATATAAATGATATGATCCGATATAATATGGCTATTGATAGTTTTTAATACTATTGTGATAATGCATGTTGAGGATACACTTTAGCTTTGTCTGCAAATTGGACCGTGACAAACCAACGAACACGCCCTAAATGTACTGTAGCATTCTACCTAGCGGCGCAAAGCCACTTCTAAGCCAGCACTTCTCGCCTCCATGGCGACAAAAAAACTAAGTTTCTTACAAGTATCATCCCTGGAGGACGAGGAATAGCTAGCTAAACAAGCTACACTACACACTGTAGGTGGATAAGCTAACCGCATGCTCGAGCTCTTGAATGTAATCAAAGATGAACGGATCGATACAGATAGTAACGATACCAATTATAACATTATTTGGTCGATATTACAGTGGTTAGATTGATATTTTTTTATTCAAAAAAATATTTTGTCGTTTTTTTGGAGGACTTTAAGGGCAAAAACCAAATCATTCAAATCAGAGCCAATAGTAAGAACTGATTTAAATATTTAATTGCTATTTTTACACCGCCGCCCTATGTTTTTGTCTTATTATTGTGATCAAAATTGGATTTTGGATTGATAAGAACTTGTAGTATCACGGCGTGGCAAAGTTGGTAGAGTGGCCGTGCCAGCAATCGGAGGGTTGCTGGTTACTGGGGTTCAATCCCCACCTTCTACCATCCTAGTCACGTCCGTTGTGTCCTTGGGCAAGACACTTCACCCCTTGCTCCTGATGGCTGCTGGTTAGCGCCTTGCATGGCAGCTCCCGCCATCAGTGTGTGAATGTGGAAATACTGTCAAAGCGCTTTGAGTACCTTGAAGGTAGAAAAGCGCTATACAAGTACAACCCATTTATCATTTATTTATTATAGTATCAACCAAAACTAATGTAGAGTATCCAAACAAAATAAGTGCTTACAACATATTAATAGAAGTGTAAATTGAAAGTAACCAGTTATTAACAGTAAATTGACAAGTAGATTAATAGTAGTTTTGAGAAAACTAATACAACTTGAAATGACGCAATCAGCAGCCAAATTAGAAGCCTTTAACACATTTTGAAATGGTTCTCTTATACCAAATAAATGTAATTGTTGCCGTTGGTTTGTCTGTCGGTTATTTATTCGTTTATTTTTTAGTTAGTGAGCAAAATAACTTAAATAATTGAGTACATTTTTATGAGCCTTCCAGGAAATAAGATAATGAACATCTAGTTAGATTTTGGGTCTAATCCAGATCATTTCTTTTACGTTACCTTACGTTTCTGCGTCTGCGTCTGTGTGTGTGTGTGTGTGTGTGTGTGTGTGTGTGTGTGTGTGTGTGTGTGTGTGTGTGTGTGTGTGTGTGTGTGTGTGTGTGTGTGTGTGTGTGTGTGTGTGTGTGTGTGTGTGTGTGTGTGTGTGTGTGTGTGTGTGTGTGTGTGTGTGTGTGTGTGTGTGTGTGTGTGTGTGTGTGTGTGTGTGTGTGTGTGTGTGTGTGTGTGTGTGTGTGTGTGTGTGTGTTTTCAGTTTATTTTATTCCGCTATGAATACCTCAAAAAGCTATCGATGGATTTTTCATCGCCCTTTCAGGAAATAGCCAATCAGGTATAAGGAGCAAACAATTCATTACATTTTGGAGATGATTCTGAGGACTTTTTTACAATTGGCACATAGAGCAGCAATATAACCCCCACTGTACCACTGAGCTAATTTACAACCGGCTGAGTGTTGCACGCGAGTCGTTAAGTTGTTTACTATTGCAGTAAAACGTCAAGTTACAGAAAACTGTCATTCTGATATTGCCCGAGGTCATGTTATCACAAATAGTCACTCGTTTGTAATCCGGCAACTACGGTTTCTGCAGCCTTATCGTTGACCCACAATCCCGACCTGTACTCTGTCCCTAAGGTTAGTTCAGTGGAACATTCTGGGATTTGGTCCCACAGAATAGTGACATGTCAGCAGCCTATTCAAATGAACGGGCTGATGGTAGCACTATGTTGCCGTCAGGTGCAGTGGAGTGGACAGGATGTGCTAAAAGTGCTGCTCCATGAAAGGTCTGGTGCTCCTGGATAGGTTCTTGGTGCAAGTGTGCAGAGTTCAGGACCAGTGTAAATCAGTCCGCTGAGAAAATACATCATCGTGTGTACAAGTAGACCTCTCGGTACTGCAAGGTCCATACTTTTAGTACACTATATAAAGTGAGTTGTGAAAAGAGCTCTCACAGTAGTGAATTGGAAGTGTGTTGTCCAAAATGTAGCCTTGATGCTGGAATTTAGACAGTTTAATTTAGTAGGCTCTACTCTTTTGTGTGTCTTAGCTTTAATGCTAATGAACTGTGTTTGTCTGTTTGCAACAGTGTTTCCAAGAAGTTCTATTTTACTTCACTGGGTATGTAAAGATGCCTAAAATGTACGAGTCATGATATATACCCCAATCATTGTATAAGGGTGTGAAGTTAATGTCATTTTAATGTATTTCCTATATAGAGCTTGATCACAAAAGTAATTTGATGCAGGTCTATACTTGTCCTTTTAATAGATAAACTAAATAACTTAACATCTGATTTACACAACATTTTATTTATTTTTGTACGTGGTCGCGTGTTTACAACACCTTGTGTGCTCTCTATCGTGTGCGCGGACACAATCAAATTCATTAAGTGACATGTCTTGTATTTTGACTTTGTGGACTCATTTGAAGTCCTATTATTGCTATCTATTATTCACCCCATACCCTACCACGTACACACACAACACTGCTCAAACATCTGCTCCACAGATGTAACTGTATTGCCAGCATCACTATTAGAAAGTGGGCAATTCATGAATCGATGGAGAAATGCCCAATACATTGATTATTCATGCACGTTAAATAAAGAAATACAGACGGTTCTAAAATACGACATTAATGCTAATGGTCTCTAAACGTTAGTTCTAGCTTTGGTTCTAACCAAAACAGAACTATTAGCTACAGGGGTTCCTCTAGATTGCCAAGATACCTGGGGCCGTGGTTAGGGCTGTGGTCACCATGACATCATCATATAATATACATAATTTGCTACGATATGATTTTCCTTATAAAGGCTCAAAAAATGTATACATACATTTTAGAACAAATCTGTGTTATTAATATTTAGGATTAACATATATTTGTATATTATTTCATTTTGCTATATTCCCAATATTGTTGCTGCTTATTGTACAATGTGCTTTGTTGAGAAGTATTCAGTTGCTTAGAGACTCTTAGTGACATTTTCTATATTAAAGAGGAATTGCCCTTTGGAATTTTGCCTGTTCACAATCATTATGAAAGACATGACGACTGATGTGGTTTTTTTTCCCCAATGCATTCTAACTCGTAAATAAAGGTACCGTATTTTCCGGACCATAGGGCGCACCGGATTATAAGGTGCACTGCCAATGAATGATCTATTTTCAACCTTTTTTCATATATAAGGCGCACCGGATTATAGGGCGCATTAAAGGAGTCATATTATTACTATTTTTTCGAAATTGAAATCACTTCCCTTTGGTCTACATAACATGTAGTAGTGGTTCTTTAGTGAAAATGTTTTCTGACAGTTGCTTTCTGACAGTTGCTTCCGGATGCGCCGTTTTGTGGGCGGTCTTATTTACGTGGCTCACCTTCGGCAGCGTCTTCTCCCCGTCATCTTTGTTGTAGCGGTGTAGCGTGCAAGGTCTGGAGTGAAAGAAGTGTCAAAAAATAGAGCTAACTGTTTTAATGACATTCACAGACTTTACTTAAATCAATAACGAAGCAGTATCTTCTCATCAGGAAAGCAATGTGTCCCGTGAAAAAAAGTCCGAACGGAACTCTCTAATAACTAAAGTTCCTTGGGTGAATAATGTAAACTCACTACACCGGTATGTTTTAGCGCTTTCATGGCGAGTTTACTGACAGATATAAGAAATAACTTTACACTACTTTATATTAGAAATGGCAACAGCGCAGGATGAATGTCCCATAACAAGAAGATAGAGAAAAAGAAGAAGCTTATTGACTACGGTGTCGGCACAGACTACAAAGGCGGACTCGCACAATTTTTCAGGATTCATGCATATCCCAAATACAGATCAGCAGGTACCAGAAGGTAAGAAAAGTTGCTTTTGCAAAATATTGCGAAAAAACCCGCCAGATAATGTCTTATCTTATACACACACCATAATAATACTTGTATGTTTAATGCGCAGACAATCCATCAAGCGGTGCGGCTTCATAGCTTACCAAAGTCGTACTAAAACATTTTGATAGATTTTTGAGCGCTGTGTATAATGTTCTATATTTTCAATGGAACGTATACATTGTTGGTGTTGTTTACTTGAGTCATATTGCCATCATAGTGCAGTCTACACTATCTCTTATGTTTGACTGCCATCTAATGGTCACACATATCATTACACCATGTACCAAATAAAATTGCTTTGAGGTCTTGAAGCAAAACCAGAATTATTCCGTACATTAGGCGCACCGGGTTATAAGGCGCACTGTCGAGTTTTGAGGGGAAAAAAAGGGTTTTAAGTGCGCCTTAAAATACGGTAAATAAAAGTCTGCTTACAGCGGAGCCAATGGGAGGTCCTCTATTCCGCCCATAATACCCAATAAACAAAACATCCAAAAAGCGGCAACAATACTCCATTTACATTTTGTGACTTGAATATTAACCAAGTATTAGTGATATTGTTATTATAAGCACTAACGCAGACAAACTATTTATAGCGGCGCCGTGATCACAAGCTTATGTGCCAATGTTGACATGATTGACTGATGAGCTGCTTCTTCGTTTCCTTCCTCATCAAACTTTATTCTAGATCATAAATCATGCCTCTCACCTGGATAGTAGAAGGACGAGGATGTAATCCGACAGTCAGCAATAATCAGTGATGTAGTTAAAAAAAAACTACATTACATATATACCGTATTTTTCGGACTATAAGTCGCAGTTTTTGTTCATAGTTTGGCCGGGCTCCAGTGCTACTTACATGTTTTTTTTCCTTTTTTATTATGCATTTTCGGCAGGTGCGACTTATACTCCGGTGCGACTTATACTCCGAAAAATACGGTACTTACAATATCCATATTAAACCTCATGGAGATGTTTTAATGTTTTTTAAGGGCTCCAATATGTTTCTTACAAATATCATCCCTGGAAGAGGAATAGCTACAAGTAGTAATATACTCTGACTACTTCTTGGTATTGGATTGATACACAAATTTTTAGTATCGCCCAAAACTAATGTGAAGTATACAAACAGAAGAATAAGTGCTTATTACATTTGAACAGAAGTATAGAAATAACCATGTTATAACAGAAAATAAGCAGATATTAACATTAAATTAGTTTAATAATGATAACAATGACGCTATATTTACCGCATATGTAAGCAGCGAAGTTCGGAGCCTTTGTAACCCGTTTTGAAATGGTTCTATTATCATTTACATACAAATATATAATAATATATATCGATATCACAACATATATCGCAATATAGATTTTAGGCCATATCGCACCTCCTTAATGCCAAATAATATATTGCGAGAATCGTGTTGAATGGAGAAAATTAATTCTGAATCATGTAACATTGTGCTACGTCAGCCTATTTGCTGAGGAGAGACAAAACGATCAAACTTACTTCCCCCTCGTCGATAGCTGACTATTTTAAGATGTGTAGCAAAGCCTTTACTATTTTTTGGGAGGGAATTTTTTAGTTTATTTTCTGCAGAGCTGTCGTCCGTAGCGCAGTGAAGTAGGCTTATCTAGCTTAGAGCACGTGAGGGGTAGTGTCATGTCTATTAAGAAGGCAGTGTTTCCTTCATGACGTTAATGATGGGACAATTTTCTTTAGTCCTCATTAGCAGGTTCTAGGGAAACATATTACTGTTGTAAAAAAAAAAAAGAAAGACAAGTTTTTCAGTAAGCATTTAGTCGCTACATAATATGCATTAGTGCATATGTACTGATGATTATACCTTTGCTAATTCATAATCACATGAGACAAACTGGAAAAAAATAGGATGGCTTTTAAGTCTTGTGCAACAATTGTTTAGTAAGCTAGTTGCTTCAGAATTTCCCAGCATTTGCCGCTAAACGCCATCATAGATGTATTAATCATGCATTGCATTTAGTAAGCCTATTAGCCACGAGAGGTGTTTTCTGGTAAGTCAGCCGCTGTTTGCAGAGCCAGCCGCAGTTAGTCTGTCAGGAATGTTAGGGCAGGATTTACACTGCATCGCATGACATGAATAGAATCCCTTTTTGTTTAGTTTTCAAATGCACTTTACAGCCAACAAGAGGGGTGAGCGTTTACCGGATTCAGAACTAAGCTGTAGTCTCTCATTTCGCTTGTGACTTTTGTTGGACCTTGAAGACAAAGAATCTGAATCAAGCTAAAATGGGCAAAAAAAGAATTACGGGGTTGACCGAGGACAGAACGACTGCTTCAGTTCATATCTCTATCTCTGTTGTCTTTGTTTGGCCTGGCCTGACATGAGTTTTTTTATTCTCCTTTTGATTAACTTGTCAACTCGCAGACACATGGAGGAGGAACAACCGATTTGACTTCCTCTTTGCGGTGTGGGTGCGTGTGTTTGTGCATGCAGTCCTTACTGTCACTGTTTGCTAAAATGATTGCAAATGGTCGACAAACTGGAATGAACCCACTCCGCCGCTTCTGTGGCTGAAAGTATTTGGAAAATGTGATTTGCTCCCACTTTTGTCCTACTTGCACAATCATACTGCTTTTGTAGGACACAGTGATCATCATGATAGCGGACATCCTTATTAAGGCTGTGTTCTGCATTGATTAGCAAATGGAGCAACACTACAATAGATAATGTCGTCATACAAGGGAAAAAAAATATCTCATTAGGTTAGTTTGTATGTATCGGAAACACGACGTAATCATTCACATATTACTCAACTCGAATTCATAGCCAACCATCAGGTTTATGTTTTTTATTATGTGTGGAAAGTCAGTTTGTTTGTAGCAATACTTGAATTGAAATGTGCCAAAATGGTATCCCTTTCTTAAGTTTTAAAGGGGAACTGCACTTTTTTTGGAATTTTGCCTATCGTTAGCAATCATTATGAGAGACATGACAATGGATGTGGGGGTTTTTTTGCATTCTAAATATTAAATAAATGGAATCAAACGTCTGCTTACAATTGAGCCTATACGCGCGCATCCGCCTATAAAGCCCTTACACAAACATCCAAACACCTCCATTAAGGTTTTATATACATTATGTAAGTATATATGTAATGTAGTAACAGGCACATTCATAACAACATTTATTATTTACATGTTTTGATCATTTTAAGCATATGAGGCGCATTAGTTTCAAAAACGCATCACAACTTTTTTTTCTTCATCACTGATTATTACTCACTGCCGACTTCATGAGAGCCAGCAAACATAAAACATCACTTACTGCACAAGTTCTGCTGTCATTAGAATGACAACTGTTGATGTTCATATATTCCCATTTAGGTGAAGAATGTCTCATAATCCTCGTGAAGAAACAGGGTGGGAGAGGGGGGGAACACGTGTCTTTTCGTGTCGTCCTCGCCAGTTTCGGATCCTAAATGGCTGTCAAAGTGCACCAACTTGTCGGATTACCTACTCAGACGTCTCATGTCCAGGTGAGATGCATAATTTATGATCTAGAATAAACTTACAGGGAGCAAGGAAGAGAGAAAGCAGCAGACCACTCGATGCAAACATAGGAAGACACAGAAGTGATCACGGCGCCGCTATAAATAGTTTGTCTGCGTTAGCGCTTATAATAACAATATCACTAATACTTGGTTAATATTCAAATAACAAAATGTAAATGGAGTATTGTTGGCTGTTTTTGAATGGTTATTTATTGGATTTTATGGGCGAAATAGAGGAGCTCCCATTGGCTCAGCTGTAAGCGGACATTTATTTACCTTTATTTTCATGTTAGAGTGCATTTTAAAAAAAATGCATCCATTGTCAGGTCTTTCATAATGATTGTGAACAAAATATTTTTTCCCCCAAAAAAGTGCAGTTCCCATTTAAAGGGGCCTCATTATGCAAAACCAACTTTTCTTACCTATTTGGACGTTGCATAAGTCACAAAAATAGGAAATCAAACCATGCATGGTGGAGATATTTATAAAACAATCTTGCCTCCCTTCATACTTCCTCCCAAACAAGCCGTTTGGAATTTGCAAAATTTGTGATGTTTTTTGCACCGATGACATCACCGGATTATCCACAGATGTTATACATTTTCCTAAAGTGCTTTGCACGGGGCCGCCATTGTAGTCAAAAGGTCCTTCTTTTCCTCTATACTCTTGTTGTGGACCAGACTGGCTCGTTCATGCACATTCATCCGCCGAGACTCTTTAGGGAAGCACTAAAAACGGCAACAAAGATGTTGGGGATAAGACGTTGAGGTGGAGCCTTTTATGTAAGACCGCCCACAAAATGGCGCATCCTGAGGAGACGGTCAGAATGCAGCTTAAACGGTCCGTAAAACATAATTCATGCAACATTTTGACCAAATAACCACCATAGCATATTATGTAGACTACAAGGAAGTGCCATCTACTAAATTAGCGTTTTTAAGCATTCATTTTCCCGTCAAAATAACAATTCCGCGGTTTTTAATGAAATATTAATAAAAGTACGATGCAAACAAAGTTAAGTGCTGGCCTCAGCCGCAGATATTTGCTGTTGCTTTTGTCTAAAGGCCGCTCTGCGTTGCAGGACGGGTAGACGATCAGGAGCTAAACCATCTAGCTAGCTTGTTGTCGCCTTTGTTCGCTCTCCGAGCTGTCCACTTTGCTGCTATTCATATTTGGATTATTACAATCCAAACACTCTTGGGGTATTTATTTGTAGCCAGCAAGAAGGTATAATTTTGACGTGACAGATCGTAAACCGAGGTCCCAATACCAGAAGTATACTACCCAAGAGGGCAGGGATGGGCAGTAACAAGCTACATGTAGCTAAGCTACGTAGCTTAACTACATTTTCCAGTAGCATGGCGGGATCTTATTTTTTTAACGAGTAGCTCTTCCTTTAGCTTAGCTACTTTTAGACCCATGTAGCTAGGTAGTCTACATGAAAGCCACAAACTACAAAGAGACTGCGAATCCAGGCCAAAACAAATACAGAGAAAATACAATGACCTAGATTAAAAACATCCAAACATGCGGAGAAAATCCATGATGATTGGTTGGTGTTTGTATAATGAGTCACAATTTGCTAAGGTTAGGGCGAAACATTAAGGACTGGCCAATCAGAGGCAAGATAAGGCGGGTCATCGATGTCATATGACGACGAGGGAGTCGGAGACAGAGGGACGCTTAAAGCTGACTACTCCAAAAAAAACATACTTGAAATGGTGGAGGGATTCTCTCCCGCATATGACATTTTTCCTTTAGTGATGAAGATGACGTCCAGGAAACCCACAATAATGCGTGTCCTTGGCCATATTTAGACAAATCTATCCGTTTAGAGCAGTGGTCCCCAACCACCGGGCCGCGGCTCGGTACCGGGCCGCACAAGAAAAAAAATTATTATTATTATTATTTTTTTTTTTTTTTTTTTTTAATTAAATCTACATAAAAACAGAATATCCACACTATATATCAATGTATATCAATATAGTCTGCAGGGATACAGTCCGTAAGCACACATGATTGTATTTCTTTCTATTTCGGGACAAATTTTCAAGCGTTGACCGCAGCTACAAAAAGGTTGGGGACCACTGGTTTAGAGAAAACATTGCCCAAAACCTTAGTTTTTAGTTGTTTACTCTGTAAACCCAAATCCTAACCGCTCTCTTCATCTAAGATCTTCAACACAAATTTAGGAACACTCATTAAGGTGAGTTGAGTTAATGAAAAGTTTTACTGCGCATAACCATTACCAACCGTTCCCAAACACACGAGTCATTGTTTTTTTGTCAAGATATAGATAGATGCTGTTTTTTTTTTACTGTAGGTACAGAAAATGAATAACATTGTAGGGGTGGGCCTAAGAAAAGGCAAACTAATTAAATACATACAGTAGGTGTGGGGACCCTGAGACGTAGTTTTAGGGTGTCCCCAGCTAAATGCACAGATAGTTGATCGTAATGGACTCTTATTGGGTCCAGTCGTACACTCTCAGGTACATTAACATTGATATTATACACTGGGGCCCATAGATAGAAATGCTGTTAAATGTAGCAAGCTACTTTTGCCGTGTAGCTTGCTACAATTCTCCGGGGATAGCTTCCCCTGTAGCTTAGCTACATTTAATCGAGAGTAACTTGTATCTTAGCTTACTACATTTCCAGGTAGCTTGCCCATCACTGCAAATGGGAAACGTTTTCTGAGTTGTTTGCATGCATGTTTTAGAATTTTTCAGTACATTACAATGTTAGTAAATATCTACAAAAAAATCTAACAATTCTGTGGGACACTACATAGACATATAAATGTAAAAAAAGACGCCCAAAAGAGGTTGCTCGATAATAATAATAATTATATTAATAATAATATAGGGCTGAACAATTAATCGAAATTTGATTTCGATTATGGCTTCTCACGATCATGAAAATACAATAATCATTTTACAATTAATGGGCTGCGGAACGTACATGCAGTGAGAAATGGGTTAAGGAGTGAATGAAGGGACAAGCGGTAGAAAATGGATGGATGGATGAATGGGAAAAAAAGACCACGTTTACTAGAAGTTGGGGATTTCACCATGGTTGCTACTTTGTTTGTGACACAGTATGCTTAATTAATAATCTTTGATCTCTAAACTCAACAAAAAAGTAAAGAATATGATTTCCGTATTCATGTAACCGCGGGCGAAGTCACATAGTTGTCCAATACAACGGAGTCCACTGATAAACGCAGAATATCAAGGAAATTGACATAAATGTAAGTTAAATTTTATTACATTTTATTTGACATAAAAAGCACACACTCTACGGCGGTAAAAAAAAGTGTAGAAGGTAAAAAAACGGAATAAAAAAAACAATTGCAGGAATTGTAGTCTTAATTTTCTAAATGTTCTTTTGGGGTTAGCGTGCTACGGCGGTAAAAAAAAAAGTGTAGAAGGTAAAAAACGAATTAAAAAAAACAATTGCAGGAAATGTAGTCTTAATTTTCAAAATGTTCTTTTGGGGTTTGCGTGGCAGCACTTGATACTGATAGAAATCTTTTTTTGTGTGTGTGTTTGAAAAGGGTCTTGTTGAACTTCTTCCTGTACAGCAGGGCTATTTATGTAGCGGCCTAAGGCCAAATATGTCTGTTTAAAACTTGGAAGACAAAACTTTTTGCAGCAAATTCCTAAAAACGCTGCAGTTATCCTGTTCTATTGAATGTTTTGACCAGTGTAAACACATTGGAAGATCCTTGCATTTTAACCTCCTGAAAAAACCCAGCGTTCCCTATAACCTGACACTTATAATTTGCGTATTTGGGTTTGGGTTTTTTTTCTTCAGAAATTTGTACCTGATTAAGGAAAATTGACCAAAAGCAAACGTCTATTGCAGAGGAGGCTGGTTCTCAAAATATGAATAAAAGTTAAGAGAGAAGTCGGGTCTCCCAGTCTTTAGCTTTCTGGAAATGTGTTCCCCAGAATAGTTGAGTTGAATAGTCCTGCTGTACAGTATCATAACAATGTGAAGATGTCTGGTGGGATACATAGTACTCATTAATGTTTATTTCCATGTAGAACCAGTTTGAAACAGTTGCTTTAGATTTACAGTGAACACAGTTTCATTTCTGTGAATTTCTCTGTAAATCTGTTTAGAAAAAAATATTTGTCACATTTCCTTTTTTCCAACTATGAAAAGAGAAACTCAATGGATTGCAAAACATCTACTGTAATCAGCATTCATGATTTAACATTTTGATAATTTCTCTTTTATCTCTGTGTGATTTCAGGTCCTGTCATCACAACCATTGATAACATTTAATGGAAACCAAGGGGTAAGCCATGCAAGCCACATTTGTTCTCAAGTCTGTTGTTACCAATAATTGTTGAACCTTGTTTAACTTTAAGTCCTGCATCAGATTCTAATTTTCCAAGCATCTTTGTATTACAAGAGATGTCAGTGATTTAAATTACCGTATAGAACTAAAATAGCTCTGAGGCCAGATCTCTTCCATGGCCAAACAATTCTCATTTTGATATTTTGTCGTTAGGATTCATGCATTAGTCAGAAAGGAACCAACGACTATGTCAAAATGTGCCCATCCTACTATTAAAGAGTTAACAAAATTTCAAAACACAATATTCCCTAATTTAGTCCATATTCTAAATGTCTGCTGAGCTCAGCGGAAATCTGTAAGCAGTTAATGCCGGAACCATTACAATTACATCCTCTTATATTTTGCATATGTGTTTGCCATATGCATAAATCAGATGGTTTTACAGGTGTTTCTAATAAAGGTCTGTTCATAAATCAAATGCTCTTTTGAGTGACGCAACAGAGTCAGTCCACTGAAGAAAAAAAAAAGTGTCACCGCTGAGAATGTTTGTTGCAAGTGTGAAAGTGGCTAAATGACACGGCAGATGCTGTCAGATCTCCCAAGTACACACACACACACACACACACACACACACACCACAGTATGTTTTCCACTTTGCAGTCATGATCTGCATCAGCATGTCACAGTAAATGTCGGAATTGATGTTTTGTCCTCAGTGAACCGCGGCACTTGTGCACCATGGTCACCTATCGGCGAGACACAATTATCATGCTCACTTGTGCTGCCAGCTATTTAGACCGTAATGTGTGTTGACTTGTTTTCCATGGATAGTAAATCTATATTAATGTTTAGAAATATACTGTAACATTATGAACATTTCATGCAATAGTTATCGTGACCAAAATTATTACTGTTATTATTATTATCACAGTACTGATGGCACCTGGAGATAAGGTTGATTGGCAACACTAAATTGCCTTAGTGCGGGGGTCAGCAACCCGCGGCTCTCGAGCCGCATGCGGCCCTTTAGTGCCGCCCTAGTGGCTCGCTGGAGCATTTTTAAAAAAGGATTGAAAATGGAAAAAGATGGGGGGGAAACTTTTTTTTTTAGGTTTTAGTATATTTTTTGTTTGAGGACAAACATGACACAAACATTCCCAATTGTTAGAAAGCCCACTGGTTAATATGTTTGTGTGTATGCTTCACTGATGAGAGTATTTGGTGAACATCGTTTTGTCCTACCAATTTTGGCGGTTTTTGAACTCACTGTAGTGTGGACTGTGACGCAACAGTTTGTTTACATATAAAATCTTCCACTCCTACTTTGTTTCATTTTGTCCACCAAAAGTTTCATGCTGTGCGTGAATGCACAAAGGTGCACTTTGTTGATGTTATTGACTTGTTATAGAGCTAATCAGGCAAGGTAATCAATGCTAACATGCAATTTAGGCTAGCTGTATGTACATATTGCATCATTATGCCTCATTTGTAGGTATATTTGAGCTCATTTAATATCCTTTACTTTTATCCTCTTTGTATATGATTTAGTTTTGCATGTCTCATGACACATTATCTGTACCGTATTTTTCGGATTATAAGTCGCAGTTTTTTTCATAGTTTGGCCGTGGGTGCGACATATACTCCGGAGCGACTTATGTGTGAAATTATTAACACATTACCGTGAAATATCAAATAATATTATTTATCTCATTCGCGTAAGAGACGAAGCAAATGGCAACAATCGTCACACACACGTCAGCAATCGTCACTCACACGTCAACCAATAAGAATTTGGCGGGGGAGGGTCATGGCAGAAGTGCATTGTGGGTCATGAGATGCTAACTGCTATATGCTACTGCCGTAGCTATTAAAATGGATCACATCAACATTGGCGGTAACTTATAAAAACTGAGAAGGGCTGAACTAAAATGGCACCGAAAAGGAAATCATATACTGCAGATTACAAGCTGGACGTAGTGAAATATGCAGCAGAGAACGGCGATCGAGCAGCAGAAAGAAAGGACATACCAGAGGCGACACCGGGGAGGAAGATTTCATCGGATTTAGCGATCGGGAGTGACAGATTGTTTGGTAAACGTATAGCATGTTCTGTATGTTATAGTTATTTGAATGACTCTTGCCATGATGTGTTGCGTTACCAGGCACATTCTCAGTTGGTTATTTGTGCGTCATATAATGTACACTTATTCAGCCTGTTGTTCACTATTCTTTATTTATTTCAAATTGCCTTTCAAATGTCTATTCTTGGTGTTGGATTTTATCAAAAAAAATTCCCCCAAAAATGCGACTTATACTCCAGTGCGACGTATGTATGTTTTTTTCCTTCTTTATTGTGCATTTTCGGCCGGTGCGACTTATACTCCGGCGCGACTCATAGTCCGAAAAATACGGTATGTAATATTGGCTGCATTTCAGATAGTTTTTTGTGTGCCATGTCGTTCCAGACCACATTCTTGCCATCTCTGTCGTAGCATAGCTTTCGTCGGTAAAGTGTGCGGAACAAACATCAAATTTCTTGCCACTTTCGCATCTTTGGGCCACTGGTGCAACTTGAATCTGTCCCTGTTTGTGTTGTTACACCCTCCGACAACACACCGACGAGGCATGATGTCTCCAAGGTACGGAAAACAGTCGAAAAAACGGAAAATAACAGAGCTGATTTGACTCGGTGTTTGAGAAAATGGCGGATTGCTTCCCGATGCGACGTCACATTGTGACGTCATCGCTCCGAGAGCGAATATTAGAAAGGCGTTTAATTCGCCAAAATTCACCCATTTAGAGTTCGGAAATCGGTTAAAAAAATATATGGTCTTTTTTTCTGCAACATCAAGGTATATATTGACGCTTGCATAGGTCTGGTGATAATGTTCCCCTTTAATAGGGGAATATATTAATGTCTCTTGTTTTCATGTTAGCATTTGTGCTAGCGAGCTGTCTGTGAAAGTGTTGTTATAAATCACTGATTTTCGACCATTTTAATTTAAAACAGTTGTACTAACTACGGGAGTTTTACCGCGATTATCATTATTACCGTTTATCGTTACATCCCTACTACCGTCCCAAGAGAAGAAGAGCTATATTACAAATGCTTGGTGAAATTTCAGTTGGCCGTCAGAGAGTAGTATTTGTTCACCTGCATCTTGATGGAAATGGTCAGACATCATGTCCCAAAGGTTTTTTCTTTTCTCTTTATTTTTTTTGTTTTAGCCCCATTTGACCTTTTGTCCATATGACGTCCTTTGTCTGTCTGCTTCTGTGTCCTTCCTAATGAGTCCGTCCTGAAAGGAGGCATTGTTTTCTTCATGCCAAACAATAAAAAATTGAGCATACTTGTTGGCAGAGCGAAAAGGAGGCAGTGATTGGGCAGCCTGTTTAATATATCCACTTTTGCCAGTAGCCAACGTTGTAAAAAAGTAGTATAGTTTGTAGACAGGATGTGCTGTCTCATTTAGTGGTTTTAGAGACGTCTTAAACACGTACCTTGTCTGCTCCAAGACTCTTAACATGGCGCGTTGCATGTGCTGATGTTTAGAAAGGCAATGATGGGACACTACTAACTTGCCTATTAGATTACAGGGTTTCCCCTACAGCAGGTTGTTAAGATACCTGTGGCGGTGGAGGCATGGTTAGGGGTGTGGTCATCATGACGTCATCATATGATTTGCTATATGATTTGATTTTCTTTAAAAAGCCTTAATACATGTATATCGTATTTTCCGGACCATAGGGCGCACCGGATTATAAGACGCACTGCCGATGAGTGGTCTATTTTTGATCTTTTTTCATATATTAGGCACACTTCCTTGAAAACACTTCCTTGTGGTCTACATAACATGTAATGGTGGTTCTTTGGTCAAAATGTTGCATAGATGATGTTTTACAGATCATCTTCGAGCCGCTTTCTGACAGTCGCTTCCAGATATGCTGTTTTGTGGGCGGTCTTATTTACGTGGCTCACCTTCGACAGCGTCTTCTCCCCGTCATCTTTGTTGTAGCGGTGTAGCGTGCAAGGACGGGAGTGGAAGAAGTGTCAAAAGATGGAGCTAACTGTTTTAATGACATTCAGACTTTACTTAAATCAATAACGGAGCAGCATCTCCTCAAACAACAACACCGGAAATGTGTCTCGTGAAAAACCGTCCGACCAGAACTCTAATAACTAAAGTTCCTTGGGTGAATAATGTAAACTCACTACACCGGTATGTTTTAGCGCTTTCATGGCGAGTTTACTGACAGATATAAGTAAGAACTTTACACTACTTTATATTAGAAATGGCAACATCGAAGGATTAATGTCACGTAACAGGAAGATAGAGAAAAAGAAGAAGTTTATTGACTAGGGCTGCGAATCTTTGGGTGTCCCACGATTCGATTCAATGTCGATTCTTGGGTCACGATTCGATTCAAAATCGATTTTTTTCAATTCAACGCGATTCTTGATTCAAAAACAATATTTTCCCGATTCAAAACGATTCTCTATTCATTCAATACATAGGATTTCAGCAGGATCTACCCCAGTCTGCTGACATGCAAGCAGAGTAGTAGTTTTTTGTAAAAAGCTTTTATAATTGTAAAGGACAATGTTTTATTAACTGATTGCAGTAATGTAAATTTGTTTTAACTATTAAATGAACCAAAAATATGACTTATTTTATCTTTGTGAAAATATTGGACACAGTGTGTTGTCAAGCTTATGAGATGCGATGCAAGTGTAAGCCACTGTGACACTATTGTTCTTTTTTTTGAAATTTTTTATAAATGTCTAATGATAATGTCAATGAGGGATTTTAAATCACTGCTATGTTGAAATTGTAACTAATATTAATACTGTTGTTGATAATATTCATTTTTGTTTCACTACTTTTGGTTTGTTCTGTGTCGAGTAGAGGGGGACGTGGTGGGTCGAGTTTGGTTTTGGAATTGGGTTGCATTGTTATGGTATTGCTTTGTTGGATTGATTAATTAAAAAAATAAATTTAAAAAAAATAATTAAAAAAATAAAATTTTTAAAAATGAGAATCGATTCTGAATTGCACAACGTGAGAATCGCGGTTCTAATTCGAATCGATTTTTTCCCACACCCCTATTATTGACTATGGCGTCGGTGTGGACGCGCGCAATTTTTTTTCAGGACTTATACAGATCCCAAATACAGATCAGCAGGTACCGGTTGCTTTTGCATAATATTGTGAAACGAAACGGCAGATAATGTCTTACGTAATACACACGACAATCCAATCCAGCTCAGTGGCCTAGTGGTTAGAGTGTCTGCCCTGAGATCGGTAGGTTGTGAGTTCAAACCCCGGCCGAGTCATACCAAAGACTATAAAAATGGGACCCGTTACCTCCCTGCTTGGCACTCAGCATCAAGGGTTGGAATTGGAGGTTAAATCACCAAAATGATTCCCGGGCGCGGCTACCGCCGCTGCTCACTGCTCCCCTCATCTCCCAGGGGGTGAACAAGGGGATGGGTTGAATGCTGAGGAGATAATTTCAACCCACCTAGTGTGTGTGTGTGACAATCATTGGTACGTTAACTTTAACTTAACTTCATAGCTTACCAAAGTCGTACTTTTGATAGATTTTTGAGCGCCTCGTGTAATGTTATATATTTTCAATGGAACATTTAAAATGTTGGTGTTGTTTACTTGAGACATATTGCCATCATAGGACAGCCTACACTTATCTCATATGTTTGACTGCCATCTATTGGTCACACTTATTATTACACTATTTACCAAATAAAATAGCTTCGACGTGGGTTAGCTCAACCAAACTTATTCCTTACATTAGGTGCACCGGGTTATAAGATGCACTGTCGAGTTTTGAGGGGAAAAAAAGGATTTTAAGTTCGCCTTATAGTCCGGAAAATACAATACATACATTGAAAAACGAATCTGTCTCATTAATTAGAATTAACATATATTTTTATATTATATCGTTTTGCTCTATGTTCAATTGTTGCTGCTTATTGTACAATGTACTTTGTTGGTAATTTTTCAAGTGCTTGTAGAATTTTTGTGACTTTTTCTTGACTAAAAACTACTAGCTACACATTTTGCATATTTTTCTGGCTATATTATGGACTTTACCCTTGTTTAGAGACTCTCTACTTGTGTCCCTCGATGTCCGCGATGAGCAGCTGCAGCGAGCATGCTTCGCGCTGCTGCTCCAACTGCACTTTTTCTCTTTAAAAGCCATCACTGTCCTTTTAATAATGGCACATTTTGTAGATCGCTCTCCGTGGGGATATATTAAAATACGTCCGCATCGGACGCAGTATGTAATCCCGTGCAGATAGTGCATAGGTCATCACAATATCCGGTTTCGGCAGCGCTGTTCCGGTGGTCAAATACTTTGTTTGCCGGCTAAATGTTCAGTGGATCACTACAAGTTGGGCCAAGTGCGCAAATAATAGGCTTTATATATCCATTTATACTCTTTAATGACCTGCTGGTGGTAATGTTTTTTGTTTGTCTGTTTTTGATATTCATTGTTCGCATGATTGCAAACACTACATTTGTGCCTGAAAGTGGATTGGTGGAGAATGAGGAAGTGTTATGTGTCTGGGAGTGAAGCATTGAGATGGACGTATGTGACGGAGGCAATACTTGTAGAGTTTGGGCCAGTTGTTAGCATAAGATTGGTAATAAAAGTTAAAAAGAGTGTCTGACTTTGAGTGACTTTGTCTGGAGGCTACAGTACATTAATTTGTTTTCACGTAAAAAATCCTTGTTTGTAGAGAGAGGTTGGCTGTTTTAATTCTGCCGCGGCGGTGCATGTAGAGGACACCTTGGATTGTTCCTTATTATACTGTACTACCTGGGAATACCATTTTTATTGGTTCTTTGACGCAGCTCGTAACTCAAAAACCTTGTATTGCAAAACAGCGTCACCCACTGAAATTACAGTATTTGAAATCAATACAATCTGTGCTTGGCCACCCTAAAACAGCACAATTTTAAGGTACCTTTTTAAAAAGACAATCTTAGATAAGAAATATTGTATAAAAATAGAATGTAGTACAAACGACTACAGTAGTTTCAGGAAGTAATGTAATACTTTCCAGCATTTACCTTGGGAAGCAGACTTTTATGTCATCTTCTTCAAGATGCATCTCCAAACACACCATCAGCAGCTTCTCCATTATTTCATGGCTAACTGACTGCCATATAGATGTTATTTTAGCGTCTTGGCTGGCGTTGGACTCATCTTGCTTCAGTATGGTGCAGACTAGCAGCTCTACACTCCAGCTGTTTCGCCAAGTCTGCTATAGCCATGTTTTTGATTATTTCTGTAATTTAAATATCATCCGCTCGTTTTTCTTAGCACTCTCCTTTACACTCACTTTCTTCCTTCCCATGGTTGGAAAATAAAGTTTTGTCTGGAGATCTCTAACTATAAGCTATTGCTTGCAAATAAGACTGAATAATGAGATGTAAGGATTTTATGAGTTTACTGTGGTATTCGTTACGCCAACTCGTGGTGGAGAGGCTTGTAACCCAAATTTTTGCTCACAACCTAATGCATAACAATCAGTTGAGAAACAGCTTGTATCTTGAAAAACGCGTAGGATGAGGCACTTGTATCCCGAGTTACTGCTGTACTAATTTTAGCCCTAGGGGAATTTACCGGAATGATGTCTGGGGATTTTTTAATCTGCCATAAATGCTCTGATTATGGTCAGGACTTTTATTTACCTAAACCACAAAGCGGCAAGGCATTTATTGGAAGCGGGCGATAATTGAAGAGGCTAACCCTGTTGTGTATTACAAAACCCAAAACCAGTGAAGTTGGAACGTTGTGTAATTCGTTAACAACAACAGAATCCAATGGCTTGCAAATCCATTTTCAATTTATACTCCAATGAATACATTGCAAAGACAAGATATTTAATGTTCGAACTGAGAAACAATTTTTTTTTTTTTGTTGCGAATAATCATTAACTTATAATTTAATGGCAGCAACACATTGCAAAAAAGTTGGCACATGGGCATTTTTACCACTGTGTTACATGGCCTTTCCTTTTAACAACACTCAGTAAACGTTTGAGAACTGAGGAGACCATTTTTTGAAGCTTTTCAGGTGGAATTCTTTCCCATTCTTGCTTGATGTACAGCTTAAGTTGTTCAACAGTCCGGATGGTTCTAGTCCTCTTTGGTCCGGAGGACACGACGTCCACAGTTTCCAAAAACAATTTGAAATGTGGACTCTTCAGACCACAGAACACTTTTCCACTTTGCATCAGTCCATCTTAGATGAGCTCGGGCCCAGCGAAGCCGGCGGCGTTTCTGGGTGTTGTTGATAAATGGCTTTCGCTTTGCATAGTAGAGTTTTAACTTGCACTTACAGATGTAGCAACAAACTGTAGTTACTGACAGTGGTTTTCTGAAGTGTTCCTGAGCCCATGTGGTGATATCCTTTACACACTGATGTCGCTTTTTAATGCAGTACCGCCTGAGGGATCAAAGGTCACAGGCATTCAATGTTGGTTTTCAGCCTTGCTGCTTACGTGCAGTGATTTCTCCAGATTCTCTGAACCTTTTGATGATATTACAGACCGTAGATGGTGAAATCCCTAAATTCCTTGCAATAACTGGTTGAGAAATGTTGTTCTCAAACAATTTGCTCACGCATTTGTTCACAAAGTGGTGACCCTCGCCCTATTCTTGTTTGTGAATGACTGAGCATTTCATGGAACCTGCTTTTATACCCAATCATGGCACCCACCTGTTCTCAATTAGCTTGCTCACCTGTGGGATGTTCCAAATAAGTGTTTGATGAGCATTCCTCAACTTTCCCAGTCTTTTTTGTCACTTGTACCAGCTTTTTTGAAAACATGTTGCAGGCATGAAATTCCAAATGAGCTAATATTTTCAAAAAATAACAAAGTTTTACAGTTCAAACGTTAGATAAGTGGTTCTTAACCTTGTTGTAGGTACCGAACCCCACCAGTTTCATATGCGCATTCACCAAACCCTTCTTTAGTGGAAAAAAAAAATATATATATATTTTTTTTTTCAAATTCAAGACCAAGTTATGTTTTTTTACTGGTGCACAACATGAACCGTGCATGAACGTCACTTTGTTCAAAGAACAAAACCAACACAGTACATGAATTCACAACAAATTACATACCTGCAAATCAGTGTGACTTCTGCTGTTGCCTTTGAGAGACCAGTTCAGATAACAATTGTCAATGTAACTGATGACACGCGGCCACGACAGAGAAACCAGTTTTGCAGCTGCATCAGCTATACATCACCAAGTTCAATGCAAAGCGTCGGATGCAGTGGTGTAAAGCACGTCGCCCCTGGACTCTCGAGCAGTGGATACGCCTTCTCTGGAGTGATGAATCATGCTTTTCCATCTGGCAATCTGATGGACGAGTCTGGGTTTGAAGGTTGCCAGGAGAACGGTACATTGCACTGTGCAGAGTGTGAAATTTGGTGGAGGAGGAATTATGGTGTGGGGTTGTTTTTCAGGAGTTGGGCTTGGCCCCTTAGTTCCAGTGAAAGGAACTTTGAATGCTCCAGGATACCAAAACATTTTGGACAATTCTATGCTCCCAAGGCAGGTGGCCAAATACTTTTGGCAATATAGTGTATGTATATGTATGTATGTATGTATATATATATATATATATATATATATATATATATGTATATATGTATATATATATATGTATGTATGTATGTATGTATGTATGTATGTATGTGTATATGTATATATATATATATATATATATATATATATATATTTTTTTTTTTTGTTTTTTTTTTTAATTATATATATATATTTTTTACATTTTATTAATGGTTTGTAGTGTCTGAGAAATTGGAAAGGAAAACGTTGCTCTCTTTGACCACACGGTCATTTTTTTTGTACATTTATAAGTATATTGCTCAACACAGCAGCAACAGAACCAATTTTGTAATAGCAGTAATGAGCTCGTAATACCGATAGTCACACTTTTTACAGCAACCGACCTTCCAAGGGTTTGCATCGGTGGATTGACTTCTCATGATACTTCAAACACAGCTACTGCCATCTTCAGGGTTTCTGGGGAGCATTAAAAAGCAAGAAGTCATTAAATTAACATTAATTTTTGCAAAACTTAAGGTTTTACATGGCATTGAAAATAATTAAATGCAATGTCCAAAGGCATTAAAAAATGTAATACAATTGTAGGACTTGGTCGATAGTCAAATCGTCAAACCATCAAACGATATATAAAAATGAACTTCATAACGTTCTACGTCTGTGTGTGAGTTTCTTTTTTTCGGATATGGCTTTCAAACTGGATACAAGAGGTCTTGTAAGGTTTGAAAGCGAGAAAAGCGCTGCCTCCACTCTGCTGGACAGCAAAATGAAACGGCTCTGGGGGCTCAAGCTTTGTCATGTCATGTTAATGAGGAAGCTGAACTTGTTTGACACACGACGCCATTTTTTTTTCAGTCTACAGTTCAACACACATGACCTAACTTAGCTAACATTAGCAACTCTCGTGGTGCAGGCACCTTACGTGACCTACGGTTGCCGAAGATGGACAAAGAAGGCAATTCTCACAACAGACCACAACTTTTATTCTCTGACATTCCCATAGTAAATGAGTAAGAGTTCATTCAGCTGCCTGACAGTTTATACATAATTTGCTATCTACTGTAAACACTTTAAATTGACTCAGTTTATTTTTAATGCATCGAAAGGGCTTATTGGCATTTTTCCAAATATTCATCCATAACATGTCTTTTTCGAAAATGTTTAAGTCAATCATCTATTTCCCAACACATGCATCATTTGCAGTCCTAGTATGATGTTCATTTATTATTCCATAAAACCTTTTAACTTTTTTTTCAGATTGTATCTGGATTTAAAAAAATCCCTCCAGTTTGTGGCTATTTTAAGGCATATTTTCAGAGGGCTTGCATTTTTACAGCATGTTTTAAAGAAATAAAATACAATAAAATGATTTCTGGGAATATTACATTGACCTAGACTTAAAGTCTAAGTCAATGTAATATTCCCAGAAATCATTTTTTTAATTGATCAACTAATTTAGAATTGGATATGTAATTAAAGGGCTTAAGTGCAGATTCCCTTCAATAATTTTGATTGAAGGTACAGTGTGATGATTGACAGGCGGAACCTTTTAATTGGCTACTGTCTACGGCCGGTGCATGAAGACAGAACACTAGATGCTACTACAGAAAAATAAATCAATAAATATGAATTATCAGATGAAAGAGTCTGGCAAGCCAATTCTAATTCACTAGGTAGTAAGTTAATGAAATATTTCCCAATATTTAACATTATTACTGTCAAATGCTTACAATTATGTGTGTATACAGACAATTGTAAGCTTTTGACTATATATAACAGTGGTGTGCCGTCAGGGCCACCAAGGCCTTCGCTGCTGGCCTAACATAACCATAAATCATGATCATAATTTCCCTAAATATCTAAAAGTATTCATAGTCTCTTCATGTCATATTATGCTCCTTCCAGCGCTGTTGTTTTTAGGTTATAGAGTTTTTATCCAATCAGAATTCAGCTAGCTTATGTTGCCATGCTGTACCAAATCTGCCCAGGGCCTTCAGAATCAACAATGCAGGCGTCTGCGCACTGTAAGTGAACGGACACATACAGGTTATAGACAGTTGCGATAGCCAATCAGATCACGAGTTGTTGTCAGTAAGGCCTTCTAGCTGGCCTAAGGCAGATATATATTGTGATGGTATGAGCTAGGCAACATAAGAACTCCATTACCCAGCATGCCACAGTAGTGCAGAGCATGCTCAGTAGCCCCGTTTAGGTTGTTGAATGTAGACATGCCGGCAGCTTGATGTTTTTGATGAGCACGCTGTGGAGTAAACTTTAAGAACTCAGCCAACACGCCTCGTCTGCATCTTTTATGATTAGACAAGACAACACATATATTTGCAAGGCCCTTTTCGAGAAGGATATTTAAAGAGAAACTAAATCTTGTGAGACGATGTCGGCCAACCCCAGAAGCTAGCTCAGCTGTCCCGGCGATGAAATTGGGAAATGGGACGGCGTGGCGCAGTGGAAGAATGGCCGTGCGCGACCCGAGGGTCCCTGGTTCAATCCCCACCTAGTACCAACCTCGTCATGTCCGTTGTGTCCTGAGCAAGACACTTCACCCTTGCTCCTGATGGGTGCTGGTTAGCGCCTTGCATGGCAGCTCCCTCCATCAGTGTGTGAATGTGTGTGTGAATGGGTAAATGTGGAAGTAGTGTCAAAGCGCTTTGAGTACCTTGAAGGTAGAAAAGCGCTATACAAGTACAACCCATTTATCATTTATCATTTAAATGCCCGCCACACAACCAGCGGCACCACTGGCTTATGCAGCGTCAAATGGGTGCTACAAATTGTGAGTTCAAATATTTTATTTCTTTATTTTTTTCACGTTTTATGTTTTTTGCAATTTTAATTTTGACAGTACCACATAGGATATGTTTTAATTGCTGATGCGGGTTTATTGATTTTTAAATGCGCCAGAAAATAACCCGTTTTGTACACTGTTGATGTGATTCAATGGACAGTAGGGCGTAAATGTGTTTCTGTATAGTATTTCTCCAGCAATGGTCATGTGGCGACATAAATGATGGTATTTTGAAAGGTAATTATTGAAGTCGGACATCACTGAAGGCCTAGGTGGGAAACGCACGGCCCGCCACTGATATATAATAACCATATGGAGTGGGACATGGCCATTACATTGTTTCTAAGTGGCAATACAAATGGCATTAAACAGCATTAAATCGTACTTGCTGATACTTGTAGAAACCCTGATCTTGTAGAGTTTATGAAAAAACTACCATCAGGATGTCACAGCTGTAAATGCCACTGTTTTTTATTAGAGGCGCCAATAGGCACCCGACCACTATTGGACACTCAGTGGTTAAATAAATAGGTGTTGATTGAAGCATCTTTTCTCAGCAACAATTGAAATGTTCACAAATTCATATCACACGCATGCGATGTTGTTTGTCAGTGAGCCATTTGGTGTGGAGGAGCATCGTTCTCTTCGCACTCTTTGCAATGAGTCACTGAGTCAAACTGCGTCAGTCCTGTCCGTCGGCCTCCCCGCGTCACAGTCATCCCTGGACCCAAATGCTCAAATTGCAACACATTACATTTTATATCCCTGTAATGTATAGCTGCTGCGCTGCAGCACCAACTCTTTCGGGCAATAACCCTAAATTACCCTAAATTTATGTGCTTTCCCTCTTGGCAGATTGTTTTTCTTTTCCTGTTGTGTTTGTTGATCAATGCAATAAGGTAAAACCAGCTGTGTGCACACAGCATACGGCTCTATAGTAATACTCGTTTCACAAAAAAAGCTCAATTTGTTGCTCAGTCTGCCTGCAGTAAGAGCTGGTGTGTTGTACTAGAGTGGAAATAAAGGACATGTATTTATAGTTGGCCACCTGCAGCCTTCACACGTGTAAGACCTTTGGTAAACAGAGCTGATCCGCCTGACGTGGGACCGTGTGTCAAGATTGTGAGTGATCCAGAGTTTACACTCGGACTTAAAGATGACTAAAGATGTCTCCTTTTCTTACCTGAGCTGAGTAGCATGGGCCTGTCTCGCATCTGGATTGTACAGCGAAAGCCATGCAGTCAAATGTCAGCAAGTTTGTGGTCAACCTTCAATTTGTTTGGATTTTGAAACACCCCCCGATAGGAAATACTTCAAGAGAAGAAAAAAATCTGTTCCATGGTGGCCATCATACAACCTTTCAATGCTTCAACATTTTAAAGTGCAAAAGAAAATACCACTGTTACTTGTAAAAAGAAGAAAACACTCAGTCCTAACTACATTGGTTAAATGTATTTTTTTAGGTAAGTTGGCCACTGTTAAAATATATACCGTATTTTCCGGACCATAGGGCGTACTGCTGATGAATGGTCTATTTTTTATCTTATTTCATATATTAGGCGCACCGCATTATAGGGTGCATTAAAGGAGTCATATTATTATAATTTTTTTCTAAATTGAAAACACTTCCTTGTGGTCTACATCAGTGGTCCCCAACCTTTTTGTAACTGCGAACCGGTCAACGCTTGAAAATTTGTCCCACGGACCGGGAGGGTTGGGTGATTTTTTTTAATATATTTTTTTTGTTATAAAAAAATACAATCATGTGTGCTTACGGACTGTATCCCTGCAGACTGTATTGATCTATATTGATATATAATGTAGGAACCAGAAATATTAATAACAGAAAGAAAAAACCCTTTTGTGGAAATGAGTGTAAATGGGTTGAGGGAGGTTTTTTGGGTTGGTGCACTAATTGTAAGTGTATCTTGTGTTTTTTATGTTGATTTATTGAAAACAAATAAAAATAAATTAAATTATTATTGTTTTTTTGTTTTTTTTTATTCTTGTGCGGCCCAGTACCAATCCATCCACGGACCGGTACCGGGCCACGGCCAGGTGGTTGGGGACCACTGGTCTACATAACATTTAATCGTGGAACTTTGGTCAAAATGTTGCATAGATTATGTTTTACAGATCATCTTCAAGCCGCTTTCTGACAGTCGCTTCAGGATGCGCCGTTTTGTAGGTGGTCTTATTTACGTGGCTCACCTTCGACAGCGTCTTCTCCCCGTCATCTTTCTTGTAACAGTGTAGCGTGCAAGGACGGGAGTGGAAGAAGTGTCACAAGATGGAGCTAACTGTTTTAATGACATTCAGACTTTACTTAAATAAATAACGGAGCAGCATCTTCTCATCCGGAAACAACACCGGAAATGTGTCCCGTGAAAAACCGTCCCACCTGAACTCTAATAACTAAAGTTCCTTGGGTGAATAATGTAAACTCACTACACGGGTATGTTTTAGCGCTTTCATGGCAAGTTTACTGACAGATATAAGTAAGAACTTTACACTACTTTATATTAGAAATGGCAACAGCGGAGGATGAATGTCCCATAAGATAGAGAAAAAAAAGAAGCTTATCGACTACGTTGTCGCCATGGACTACAAAGGCGGACGCGCACAAATTTTCCGGATTTATGCAGATCCCAAGTACAGATCAGCAGGTTACCAGAAGGTAAGAAAAGTTGCTTTTGCATAATATTGCAAAACAAAACGTCAGATATGTCTAACCTTATACACACACCATAATAATACTCGTATGTTTAATGCGCCGACAATTCTTCAAGCGGTGCGGCTTCATAGCTTACCAAAGTCGTACTAAAACATTTTGATAGATTTTTGAGCGCCGTGTGTAATGTTCTATATTTTTTTTAATAGAACACATGTTGGTATTGTTTATTTGAGTCATATTGCGGTGTACACGTATCTCCTATGTGTGACTGCCATCATTTGCAGGCTACAGGTATCTCTTATGTTTAACTGCCATCTACTGGTCACACTTATCATTGCACCATGTACCAAATAAAATAGCTTCGGGGTTGGTAAGCTCAACCAAACGTATTCCTCAAATTAGGCGCACTGGGTTATAAGGTGCACTGTCGAGTTTTGAGGGGGAAAAAAAGATTTTAAGTGCACCTTATAGTCCGGAAAATACGGTAAGCTATTATACTTTGATTTTATTAACTAGAAAAGCACTGAGAGTGTGCAGACCTCCACCAGATCCTTCCTCCCAATAGTAAAGAATGCATGAAAAGAAAGAAACAACAGAATTCATACAGTGTAAATGCAATCACTTGTTCCTTATGTCATTTCTGACGTTTCCTGAAAGTTTAATCAAAATCTGGCCATAACTTGTTTTGCTAACTAACAAGCATACCCCAGCAAATCAAATGGTAAATGAAATTGCTGTTTCTGGCTTCCAAACAGGCTGCAAGAGGGTTCGTTCTATGCATCGGCCTCAACAATTGTTTGTTTTATAGCGGAATTAAATAAACAAAGTGAACCCTCTAGTCAGTCATCCACTCTCTTCGTCTCTGTGGGTGAAGGCGTGACCGCTGGCATACATATAAAGAACTTCAGCCTTGTAATGTAAACTTACAAATGATCTGCGTCACCCTCAAAATATAATCAGCTGTTCCTTATCCAATTTCTGGCATTTCTTTGAAGTGTAATCAAAATCCGACTAACTTTTTGAGTTATGTTGCTAACTAACTGACAAAAAAAACAGCAGTTAGATACTGCATACCTGCTGGTGGCGGTAACAATAACGAGTGTTAAGTTTATTTAAAAAAACTTCAAGCATTTGACTTTATCTTGTGTGTGCACGGGTGTATTTAAAAGTCTTTTGGGTTTGTTTATTTTTTACTGTAAGAGGATGCTCAGAGAACATTTATACATTTAGTGTATTTTTATTTCAAATTCAAACAATAACGTCTCATTGTAAGGAGATGGCAAACCACACATTCCCACACTTGTCTTTCTTTTTTGCTTAGGGAGTGGCAATTATAACCCCATTTATCCATGAATGAGTATTTTTACTGTCATTTGGCTTTGGCCAAGTTGTCACGATTAATAAACCTATTAATTCTAATTAGGGGAATACTATAAAGGGGTTACGTGGTCAATAGCAGATGTTAGTGCGTTCTATATCCATTGTGTCCTTTTTGACTCACTGTTTCCTGTTTTGTTTTTCTTGTGTCCTGCAGAAAATTTCAATACCACGGTCAGAAAATTCAAATGAGCTGCACACGTTTACGTTCTACCTGTCACACGTTGGCAGAGACAACCCGCAGGGCAGCTTCGACTGCATCCAGCAGTATGTCACCAGGTAAGCGTGAGGTCAACATCCCGTTTTCCACGTTCCTACAGCTACCCTGCTCCTAAATAATAAAGCCAAAACATCAAATATAAATCCAATTAGGCACTCCACTTTTAAGGTTGCAATAATCTGGTATCAGTTCAGTTGTTCTGTTGATGTAACTAAAAGACAGAATGGTTTGATGGCGCTGTCTGCAGGGTAAAAAGAGTGAATACTGCAGAGGTGGCTGTCTCACAAGTCAATACACAAACATTTTCCAACAGGTAGATGCTTTAACAAGATGTGATATTGTGTAATTGCAGGTTTTGTAAATAAGATACTTTATACCATGGATCAAGACCCAGAGTCTTGACTTTTCCCTTAAAGGGAAACTGCACTTTTTTGGTAATTTTGCCTCCCGTTCACAATCATTATGAAAGACATGAAGACGGATGGATTTTTTTTAATGCATTCTAAATATTAAATAAATTCGATCAAAAGTCAGCTTACAATGGAGCATATGGGAGCTGTTCAATGCTGCCCATAGAGCCCCTAAAAAAACATCTAAACACCTCCATTAGGGTTTTATATGCATGATGTAAATGCACATTCTATGTAATGTAGTAACAGGCACATTTATAATAACGGTTAAAATTGTCATAGTTTGATAATTTTAAGCATATGGGACGCATTAATTTAAAAAAACACATTGTTGCTTTTTTTCCTCTTCATCACTGATTTCTGCTCACTGCAGACTTTATGAGAGCCAACAAACATAATAAAACATCACTCACTGTGCAAGGTCTGCTGTCATTAGGATGACGACTGGATGTTCATATATTCGCATTTTAGATGAAAAATCTCTCATAATCCTTGCGGAGAAACTGGGTAGGAGCGGGGGGAGGGGTGTGTGGGTAGGGTGAACAAGCGCTTTTCGTGTCTTCCTCGCCAGTTCCAGGTCCGAAATGGCTATCAAAGTGTCCCAACTTATATTCTCAGCCATCTATTGTCCAGGGGATATGCATGATTTGTGACCTGCAATAAACTTACAGGGAGCAAGGAAGTGAGGAAACAGCAGACCACTCTATGATGTAAACATAGGGACTCACGACAGTGGTCACGTGATAACGTGATAACAACAATATCACAAATACTTGGTTAATATTTAAGTCACAAAATGTAAATGGAGTATTGTTGGTGTTTTTTGAATGGATATTTATTGGTTTTTATGGGCGGAATAGAGGAGCTCCCATTGGCTCCGCTGTAAGCTGACTTTTATTTATGTTTATTTAATATTTAGAATGCATTAAGAAAAATCCATCTGTCGTCATGTATGTCATAATGATTGTGAACAATAGGCAATATTCCAAAAATTATGCAGTTCCCCTTTAACTATCAGTCTTATTTTGTATAATTCCGAAGAGACAACATCCTTTCAATAGACATTTTATTTTGGCCTATCTATTTTGTCAGTTATTCTGTGGGAGGGCTCTGCTGTTTTAAGGACCTTCTGCAAAAAAGATCATCTCTATGACTGCATGCTAGTGTGTTTAAGAATCTGCTGCAAAAGTGTCTTATACAGGTTTTTTGAACTGGTGCACCACCAGTTGATTTGCCCAAATGGTGAGAAAGAGAGGAACTAAAATGGAATATTGAGGAAAACCAGTAGTATAACTAAAGAAGTTGAACAAATGACTACTGACTGCATTTAAAGTAAACCAGCTACAGCAACACCTTGGTTCCATAAATCACATTACGAAAAACATGTGTAACTGCCAAAAAGGAGAGGACTTAAAGGCACGCCTTGAGGAATGCCTCAGTTATGTAAATCACAAGTTTGGACCCTGGTTATTCTATGTTTGCTATTAAGGTAAAATATCAATGCAAGGATCTGCCAATGGATTTACAGTGGTCCAAGTTCCTCTATACCAGTGTTTTTCAACCACTGTGCCGCGGCACACTAGTGTGCCGTGAGATACAGTCTGGTGTGCCGTGGGAGATTATCTAGTTTCACCTATTTGGATTAAAGATATTTTTTGCAAACCAGTAATTATAGTCTGCAAATGATGTGTTGTTGTTGAGTGTCGGTGCTGTCTAGAGCTCGGCAGAGTAACTGTGTAATACTCTTCCATATCAGTAGGTGGCAGCCGGTAGCTAATAGCATTGTAGATGTCGGAAACAGCGGGAGGCAGCGTGCAGGTAAAAAAGTATCTAATGCTTAAACCAAAAATAAACAAAAGGCGAGTGACCCTAAGAAAAGCCATTGAAGCTTAGGGAAGGCCATGCAGAACAAAACTACAACTGAACTGGCTACAAAGTAAACAAATACAGAGTGCTGGACGACAGCAAAAACTTACTGTGGAGCAAAGACGGCGTCCACAATGTACATCCCAACATGACATGACAATCAACAATGTCCCCACAAAGAAGGATAAAAACCACAGAAATATTCTTGATTGCTAAAACAAAGTAGATGCGGGAAATATCGCTCAATAGGAGACATGAAACTGCTAGAGGAAAATACCAAAAAAAGAGAAAAAGCCACTAAAATAGGAGCGCAAGACAAGAACTAAAACACTACACACAGGAAAACAACAAAAAACTCAAAATAAGTCACTGTGTGATGTGACAGTTGGTGACAGTACACCTACTTTGAGAAAAGAGCTATAGTAATACATTCTTGGTTATGGTTTAAAGTCATATCCAACAATTGCGGCAACGACTTTTTCCTGTCAACTGAGTTTCATTTTTTAATTATTTATGCTGGTGGTGTGCCTCCGGATTTTTTCAATGCAAAAAATGTGCCTTGACTAAAAAAAGGTTGAAAAACACTGCTCTATACAACAGGAGCGCTCCAGTGTTTTTAGGAATTTGTTGCAAAAATGCTTGTCCCGCAAGGTTTGACCTTAACTCAGGGGCCAGAATGCTGTTATTCTCTGCCCATATTTGGCCCCCGAGCCGCCAGTTAATTAGCTGTACTTTATACTGTATGCATGTAATTGTTTTTTATTGTGTAAAACTTAATAAATTAATAATTAGTTTAAAAATTGTTAAAAGCATGTGATAGATATTAGAGTATCCAAAATAAGCATTGTTTTTTTTTTTTTGCATACGGCGAGTTTCTTTGAATGTTTTCTTTGCGAATATTGGGACTCTACTGTACTAACAAGAATCTAGTATCTCAGTAATTACTGAAAAGGTTTATATACGTTTGCTCCCTTTTAAAATGGACCATGTTGTGAAGTTTAAACACACTCACTCCCACCCTGCTGTCACTTTCCAACAAGTAATCTCTACGTCACACAGGCACTAACGTCGGCACGCATGAAATCATCTGATGGCGTGATGTTGCGCCGCTGTGTGAAAGCACACACAGCGGCGGAAAAATCCAACGTTGCTGGGTTCTGCATAAAAGGCCCAGGAAAATGAATGCCAAATCGCCTCTTGGAGTGTACTCCCACTATCAAAATGTGCCCGGAACCCTTTCATACTTCAAGTCTAGCACTTTCAGCTCTTGTAAGTGTTCTGGTCTGCTCTTATAGGGGACCTATGATGATTTAAATCTACATTAAAACCCTTTCCATGTGGTCTAGATTATATTCGAACAGAGGCATTTGGCTTATTGACCAAAGTTGCATGTTTCATATTCCTTTCTGCAAGGTTTTTTTGGTTCTGTGACACAACTCATAACTGGAGAAACTTGTTACTCCATTGAAATGAACGGAAATCTGTTTAATTGGTGCAGCAATTAACATGCATCATGCCTTTTTAAAAAGAAAAAAACTTTTCAACAATATTGTATGAAAAACAAAACAATCGAATGTACTAAAATCTAATACAGTAGCTTTATTAAATATTGTAATAATAGTGTACAGCATTTTCCCATGAGAGCGTACTTCTACGGTATCTCCGAGCTGCTTCTCCTTCAAACACACCACCAGCAGCTTTTCCATATTTTCATGGATAAATGTCCGGTTTTTTTAGATATTATTGTAACATCCTTGAATGGCATTAGACTCATTCGGCGTCAGTATGGTGCAGAGTTGATATGCTCCAACTGCTTGCCAATTCGGCTTACATGTGCTGTCATGATTAGTTTGTTTGTTTTTATTACCATGAAAATCATCTGCCTCTTCTCAGCACTTGCCTTTACACTCACATTCTTTGTTCCAATGGTTGGGTTATGGCGATTTCTACCTATGAGCTAATGCTTGCGAGTCAGACACAGAATGTTTTGGTCAGATCTGAAAGGATTTACTGGCATTCATTACACCAACTAGCGATTTGCACACTCGTAACCTGAAAAACTCTCGACGTACCACTGCATTTATTGAGAGCAGATCTATTTTTGACAGGAATTTATTATTGAGATTAATTGCAAATTTTGCCTAAAAAAAGATGGTTTCAAGGAATTTTACTATAGTTTATATTGATTAAAGTTGTGTTAAAAATGTTGTAAAATTTAGTCGACTAAAACTAAATCAATTTAGATGACTAATATGTGACAAACTAAAACATATTTTAGTCGAACTATGAGTACACAATTTCAAAACAGCAGTCAAAATTAACACTGCATTTTATGGACCAAATGTAACGACATCCATTAATTGCGCAATGGATCAATCATGGAACAATTCTACAGTATCTATGTACCGTATTTTTCGGATTATAAGTCACAGTTTTTTTCATAGTTTGGCCGGGGGTGCGATTTATACTCTGGAGCGACTTATGTGTGAAACTATTCACACATTACCGTAAAATATCTTGTATACCTTTTGGAGTTGGCAGAGTTGTTTAGAAGCGACACTGAGGCAGAAGATTTAATCGGATTTAGCGGTTAGGAGTGACAGATTGTTTGGTAAACGTATAGCATGTTCTATATATTAGTTATTTGAATGACTCTTACCATAATATGTTACGTTAACATACCAGGCACGTTCTCAGTTCGTTATTTATGTGTCATATAACGTATACTTATTCAGCCTGTTGTTCACTATTCTTAATTTATTTTAAATTTCCTTTCAAATGTCTATTCTTGTTGTTGGATTTTATCAAATAAATTTCCCCCAAAAACGCGACTTATAGTCTAGTGCAGGGGTTGGCAACCCAAAATGTTGAAAGAGCCATATTGGACCAAAAATACAAAAACAAATCTGTCTGGAGCCGCAAAAAAATTAAAAGCCATATTACATACAGATAGTGTGTCATGAGATATAAATTGAATTAAGAGGACTTAAATGAAACTAAATGACCTCAAATATAGCTACAAATGAGGCATAATGATGCAATATGTACATATAGCTAGCCTAAATAGCATGTTAGCATCGATTAGCTTGCAGTCATGCAGTGACCAAATATGCCCGATTAGCACTCCACACAAGTCAATAACATCAACAAAACTCACCTTTGTGCATTCACGCACAACCTTAAAAGTTTGGTGGACAAAATGAGACAGAAAAAGAAGTGGCATAAAACACGTCCTAGAACGTCGGAGAAAGTTATACATGTAAACAAACGAAGGTAAGTTCAAGGACCGCCAAAATTAGTAGGACAAAACGGCGCTCGCCAAATACTCGAATCAGTGAAGCTGACAGTGTGCTTTATAACAATTAGGGAGGTTTGTGTCATGTTTGTCCTCCTACAGAAAACATATTAAAACAAAAAAAAATTTTTTCCCCCTCATCTTTTTCCATTTTTCATACATTTTTTAAAAAGCTCCAGAGAGCCACTAGGGCGGCGCTAAAGAGCCGCGGGTTGCCGACCCCTGGTCTAGTGCGACTTATATGTTTTTTTCCTTCTTTATTATGCATTTTGGGCCGGTGCGACTTATACTCCGGAGCGTTTTATGATCCGAAAAATACGGTAGGTACAATTTGGGTTTAGATTTTTTAGATTCAATATGTTTTAGTGTAAAATTTGCGTACATTTTGCTTTATAGTCACATTAATAATTCCACGGCACACTGGTTCACACACAATTGAACAGAATAAAAGTGATAAGACAAATAAATGGCAAGTGCAGACCAAGAGATGGAGGAGGAATGGTTAGTGTAAGTATGCCCCTAAAGGGGAACTACACTTTTTTTTGCCTATCTTTCACAATCCTTATGCAAGACAAACACGCATATGTTTTTCTTTGTCATGCACTTTAACTAGTAAATAAATGTCCGCATACTCTATTCTGCATATAAAGCACTTAAAAAACATCCAAAAACCTCCAATCTTTTATATACTAGCTTTAATGTAGTAACAGGCACATTCGCAATAACATGTAATATTTACCGCGCATTGATTTCACAAGCGCATGACAATGTTCGCTTTTCCTTTCAAGAATAACTACTACTAATCATGGCAGACTTTATGAGAGCCAACAAACATGATAAAGCATTCCGTACTGTACAATGTCTGCTCTCACTTGGATGCCAATGGATGGAATGTTGATATACTCACGTTTAAATGAAGAATAACTCATAATTCTCACGAAGAAAAAAGGTGGGTGGGTCTTTTTCCACTATTGCCGGGTCAAAATTGGCTGTCAAAGTTGACCAACGTCTCTGTATATTTCCACATCCTTTTACTATCCAGATGAGGGGCATGATTTATAATCTAGAATTAACCTTCACGAGCTCAGCGGCGAGAAATCAGCTCACCAGCTCATGATGGCAATAGAGCAGCATAAGGTAGTACCTCTCTGATCAATGCGCCGCTAAAAATTGATCCTTAACGTTAGCACTTAGAATAACAATATCACTAATACTTGGTTAATATTCAGGTCACAAAATGTAAATGGAATATTGTTGGTGCTTATTGGATGGTTATTTATTGGGTTTTATGGTCGGAACAGACGCAATGACGTCTCAATGACGCTCTCATTGGATCCATTGTAAACAGACTTTTTTATTCATGTTTATTTACGAGTTAGACTGCATTAAAAAGAAAGACGTGTTCTTGTCCATTTTTTTTTTAATACATTTGATCAAAAGTCAGCTTACAATGGAGCCTATGGGAGCCGCTCTATTCTGCCTTTAAAGCCCTCACCCACACAAAGCACGCCTTTTCTTTTCCTTGTGACACAGAAGGACAACACCGCAGCGCTCCAATAAAACACACTCAGATCTTCTGTTTCTAACCGATACTACATAAAAAATAACGTAAAATAACGCAGTAACGCATCATGTAGTAACGGTAACTGAGTTACTGAATATAAAAAATAACGCGTTAGATTACTAGTTACCACCGAAAACAACGGCGTTACAGTAAAGCGTTACTTTGTAATGCGTTAGTCCCAACACTGCTGATTACTCACTGCAGACTTCATGAGGGCCTACAATTATAATAAAACATCACTTACTGTACAAGGTATGCTGTCATTAGGAAAGGCATGTTCATATATTCCCATTTAGGTGAAGAATGCCTCATAATCCTTGCAAAGAAAACGGGTGGGGGCATGTCTTTGTGTCGTTTTCGCCATCTCTGGGTCCTAAATGGCTGTCAAAGAGTACCAATTCGTCCAAATACATCCTTAGACTTTTCCTGTCCAGGTGAGATGCATGATTTATGCTGTACAATAAACTTCCATGGAGCTAGGAAGCGAGGAAAAACCTTGCCAATCGATCATATCGAAATTGTACACAAGCTTGTGATCACAGCGCTATTTGAATAGTTATTTATTGGATTTTATGGGCGAAATAGAGGAGCTCCCATTGGCTCTGCTGTAAGCTGACTTTTATTTACGTCTATTTAATATTTAAAATGCCTTTTTTTTTTTTATCCATCTGTCATGTCTTTCATAATGATCGTGAACAATGGGCAAAAAAAAAAAAAAAAAAAAGTGCAGTTCCCCTTTAAGGCTATGTTGTGGCTATTTTGCAGGATGTTTTATGTTACAGAAGCTAGAGTTTGAGTTTCCTTAGTGTGAAGAGTGTAAAGAAGATAGCAGGAGACAGGCCCGTACACTAAACAAGCAACAACCCAGCAGCAAGACTATCTGCTCCTTTGTGCAGGGAGGAACACTGCCACAACCCTCCAACTGAACCCTCAAGGAGTGGTGCGGGGGTCAAGTGTCCTTAGTCTACACTCTGCACCAAAGCACAGTGACATGCGCAAAAAAGTGCTGACTGAATCAAATGAAACTGGAACTGAAGCTAAAGCTGGTAGAGCAACCTGACTTTTCTCCTCATGCTGACTGTCAAAACTCTCCTGTCTGAGAATATTTCACGCAAAGGAGGGTCGGGTGGAGTTCATTCGCATCTCCGGCTGGATCCTAATCAGCGTTTAGAGAATCGACCTGGAACTATAAAATGACAGAACTCAGCCTCTCTCGCTGCTGCTGCATCTTATTTTCTGCCAAACTGTCAAAAGTGTAGGTGTGAAGGCATTCAGACAGAAAGGCATTTGGTGTGTCGTGTGCAGAACCCCACAGACCTACAGTTATTGCTTATCTATGGTTATGGTTTTAGTTTATTTCAAACATTCATGCAGTTACAATGTTGTACATCACATATGTCCAGTTTCTCTTTACAACATGTCCCTACCTCTTTTCGTTTCCTAGCAATTTCTAACATGTGTTTACTTCCTGTGCTCAATTTGTAACACAAACAAATTAAATACAAGATCAATGAAGTTCTCATGAATAAATAGTTAAATAAGTTGTGATTCAGGGCAGCACGGTGGCAGAAGGGTTAGTGCGTCTGCCACACAATACGAAGGTCCTGAGCAGTCCTGGGTTCAATCCCGGACTCGGGATCTTTCTCTGTGAAGTTTGCATGTTCTCCCCGTGACTGCGTGGGTTCCCTCCGGGTACTCCGGCTTCCTCCCACCTCCAAAAACATGCACCTGGGGATAGGTTGATTGGCAACACTAAATTGGCCCTAGTGTGTGAATGTCAGTGTGAATGTTGTCTGTCTATCTGTGTTGGCTCTGTGATGAGGTGGCGACTTGTCCAGGGTGTACCCCGCCTTCCGCCCGATTGTAGCTGAGATAGGCTCCAGCGCCCCCCGCAATCCCTGAAGGGATTAAGCGGTAGAAAATGGATGGATGGATGGAAGTTGTGATTCACATAATGAGATGAATAGGATAAGGGTCAAGATGTTTATCAGGATTCTTCTTGTATTTTGTAAACACTATGAGTTTGAGCAGTTTCTTGAACCGGATCATATTAGACTTCGTTTAATCCGTTCCATAATTTAATTCCACCTACTGATACACTAAAGGTCTTAAGTGTTGTTCTCTACTGCTATAGTGTATTTCTCCTCTTCTGTTGATTAGAATTGTTGTACATTCTTAGGTAGCCGGTTATAGTTTGCTTTGTGCATAATTTTAGCTGTTTGCAAATGCACCAAATCATTGAATTTCAATATTTTTGATTCAATAAATAAACGGTTTGAATGTTCCCAACATTATGTATTGTTCTGACCTATTTTGAACCATGGTTAGTGAATGAAGTGTACTTTTGTAGTTATTTCCCCATATTTCTGCACAATAACTTAGATATGGTAACGCTAGCGAGCAGTAGAGAATATGGAGTAATTTTTGGTTCCGTACATAGTTGGCTTTATTCATTATTGATGTTTATTTTGCTACCTTATGTTGTATATTTTTACATGAGATTTCTAGTTCATTTTATCATCTATTTCTTTTACCCTGACAATGTCTATTCAGTCTATTTGTATCTGTGTTTGACTTTCTCTCCTACTGCTTCCGAATAGCCTTATTTTAGTTGTATAAATTCTAGGATAGTCTGTTTTTGTCAAACCATTTCTCTATTTATTAATTTCTTCTGACATTTGTATTAGCTTCCATTTGTTCTCTCCTGAACAAAACACAGTTGTATCATTTGCAAATGGTATTAACTTTTAGTCCTTTGTAACTTTACAAATGTCATTTATATAAAGATTGAACAATTCTGGTCCTAGTATTGATCTCTGGGGTACGAGGCAGAATATATTTAGCGCTGCAGACGTATGTTTGCCTAGCTTCACGTATTGTTTACTGTTGGTTAAGTAGCTTTTTAGCTAGTTGAAGACCAATCCTCTGATGCCATACCGTTCTAATTTTTTAATTAAGATGATATGATAAGCGGTAGAAAATGGATGGATGGGATGGATGATTAATTGTGTCAAACACTGCAGTTGCACACTGTTAACCATCTATTGCTTCAGTCATTTCCTCTGGTATTTCGATTATCGCCATCAATGCTGATATGTTAGCTCTGTGTCTGTATTTGTTGTCCGCGAGCGTTTCTCTTTTTTCATGAATTTGTCCTAACTGTTGTTAAATAATCTTTCCATGTTTTCAGAAAATTGTCGAAGGACAAAAGTCTTTGATTGTGATTCATTTATATTGGAGTTTATCGGCGTCCTCAAAAATATGAAACTCGGATAGTTTGTTTGCATTTTTTTGTGTATTATACCAATGTGTAACACTTGACTTATTGACCCTATTGTGTCAAGCCGCCCTGTTCCTCCTCTCTGACGGTCTTTCCTTTTTGTTTTGGCAGTGACGGTAGCATTCAGCTGGATTGTTTGGGTGCCATCCAGGACAAAATTACTGTATGCGCCACGGACGATTCCTACCAAAAGGCCAGGGAGAGCATGGCCCAGGTCGAGGAGGAGACACGCAGCAGGGGTGCCATTGTCATCAAGCCCGGTGGCAGATTCGTCGGTAAGCGGTGAATTATGTTTGGAGATGTTGGGGGTTGGAGAGGAAACTGTCATTTTGAGAAGGAAATTGTGTCTTATTGTCTTGAACATACAATATTTACATGTTGTCTATTTATTTAACAGAACTTGACATTTCACCCTCTGGTCAAATTGTGCTTTCACCCACCTGTGCATTGAGATATGTAAGGTGTACAAATAGGGATAGGTACCATATTTGGTACTTTCATAGATACCAACCAAATTTTATCAGTGGTACCAATTCACATAAAATCAAGCAATAATAGAGATGGGTCAAACAATACTTATGCATCTCATTATTAGAGATGTCTGATAATGGCTTTTTTGCCGATATCCGATATTCCGATATTGTCCAACTCTTAATTACCGATTTCGACATCAACCGATACCGATATATACAGTCGTGGAATTAACACATTATTATGCCTATGTTGTGATGCATTAAACAATGTGACAAGGTTTTCCAAAATAAATCAATTCAAGTTATGGAAAACAATGCCAACATGGCACTGCTATATTTATTATTGAAGTCACAAAGTGCTTTTTTTTTTTTAACATGCCTCAAAACAGCAGCTTGGAATTTGGGACATGCTCTCCCTGAGAGAACATGAGGAGGTTGAGGTGGGCGGGGTTGGGGGGGCAGGGTTGAGTTGGGGGGGGCGGGGGGTGTATATTGTAGCATCCCGGAAAAGTTAGTGCTGCAAGGGGTTCTGGGTATTTGTTCTGTTGTGTTTATGTTGTGTTACGGTGCGGATGTTCTCCCGAAATGTGTTTGTCATTCTTGTTTGGTGTGGGTTCACAGTGTGGCGCATATTTGTAACAGTGTTAAAGTTGTTTATACGGCCACCCTCAGTGTGACCTGTATGGCTGTTGACCAAGTTTGCATTGCATTCCCTTGTGTGTGTGAAAAGAAATAGGTATTATGTGATTAGTCTGGCACGCAAAGGCATTGCCTATAAGGTTTATTGGCGCTCTGTACTTCTCCCTACGTCCGTGTACCACTCTGTGCAGTGGCGTTTTAAAAAGTCATAAATTATACTTTTTGAAACCGATACCGATAATTTCCGATATTACATTTTAAAGCATTTATCGGCCGATAATATCGGCAGCCCGATATTATCGGACATATCTACTCATTATAAAACACGAAAGTGATACAATGCCTCGTGGCATAATTTTGATCTTAGAGCACCAAATCAGGTTAAATGTTCTATTTCCTCCACCTGTATGTATGTACTGTATTTGTGTATGTATGTGGGAGCGTATGTACGAATGAATGAATAAATATACGTATGTGTGTATATATGTATGTATAATTGTGTAAATTGGAGTATGTTTGGGGATGAATTCGAATGAAGTTGGCACAGCAGGCCCTCTAACATGCAAAATGAATGGCCGCTGACCTCCCACATGGCCAAACATATCACAGACCGAAAAAGAGCGTGTAATTTACAGGTGTCCCAATACTTTTGTCCATCTAGTATATCTTTCTCTAAAACCTCCTGTTGATTTAAGGTGCAGTCAAGCATGTAGCGAATTGTTCTTGTGGGGTTTTGGCAGTCGTAACTTCTCCTTGCCCCTCTCCAGGCAAAAAGGTACAGATACGGAAACCGGTATCAGCCCTGTCCGACGTGGCCCCCTCCCGGCGAACCTCCCGACCCGTCATCATCTCCAGCAGTGCGGTGAAGAAAGCAAGCCCTAAGCACCGGCCGCTCCGAGAGCGCCTGGTGCACCTGCTGGCCCTCAAGCCTTACAAGAAGCCCGAGCTGCTCCTGAGGTTGCAGAAGGACGGCCTCTTGCAGTCAGACAAGGACTCCCTGGACGGCCACCTGCAACAGGTGAGGGTGAAACTTAAGGTGACATTTTTATTTAATTTTTTCCTCAACGGCGTCCTCACACCTTTGTCCCTCCCTAGGTGGCAAACCTGAATGGGAAAGATAACACACTTACGTTGAAAGACTTTTTATATAAGGAAATTCTTAAAGACTGGCCTGGATACACAGAAGGAGACCAGCAGCTTCTCAAGAGAATCTTGTTGAGGTAAGACCGCTTTCATTTGTAACACATTTAGTTGCTTAGAGTTCTCAAGTCTTTTGGAAAAAGATCTCAATGCCACAAAGAGTACAACTGATAAAAGTACAAAATTAAGTCACAGTCATAATAAATTGGTAAGATTACATGAAAAATGTTATTCTTTATTGTATTCATTTATTCTCCAAAATCACAACTTTTATTCACATATTTACATGAGATTTTTTCCATCCATCCATTTTCTACCGCTTGTCCCTCTTGGGGTCACGGGAGGTGCTGGAGCCTATCTCAGCTGCATTCGAGCGTAAGGCAGAGAACCTCATTGCAGATGAGATTTTTTTTTACAACTTTATTCTGATAATTTTGCATGTGTTTATAATATGACTTTATTATTTTAAAATTATCTTATATATTGTATTTTGTATTTACTACGATTATCTCAAATTAAAACAATTTATGTATTTTGCTGCTTTATTGAAATAAAATAACATTCAAAACTTTTTTCTTAATATTATGACTAACTCCACCAGTTTTTGCAATATTTTGACTTTATTCTTTTAGAATTATTTTTTCCACTCGATTTTATCATATTTCTGTGACGTAACAACTGTATTTTTCAACTTAAAATGTGTACTTTGACTTCACGTAAAATATGTATGTTCTTTGTAATACTTTTGTAATATTCCAATTGATATGGTCCAACTTTATTCTCCCTGAATTGCAATACAACAATTTCATAATAGCATGTATGTATTTATCCTATAGAAAATATTACCACTTCATTCTTGTGAAATAAAAAAAAATAACTATCTGTAATGCAATTTTTATTTTTGCAAAATTGCAATTTACTTTCATTTTTTTGAGTAATATTCCGACTTAATTCTAATTTAAAAAATCTGTATTTATAACTGCATTTTCATAAAATTAAAACATTTGTATTTATGTATTTGAGACTTTTTCCCTTTATCTTTTTATAGCACTAATACTCATTTATACGCTGCACACAGGACGTCTGAAAGCTGGCCTTCTTTATTAATTTAATTGGAAGCTAGTATTCAGATATGTTTGGAAGGATGTCCGACAGAACGCATGTTAGAGGCACACTTTCTTTTAAGGGCTGTCTGTATCTATTTTCATATCTGTGTCAACTGCACGTCACTGCTGATGCAGTCACAAATTATGTAATGGCCCATAATTAGGGCTGTTAAGAAGGCACTTATTGTGTTTACTAAAATGTCAGGTGCGTCTACAGAATAACTTATATGTGGCTACAATGGCTACAAAGCAAAGTATTATGTTTATTGACATCATGGTCTGTTGGCCTTCTTCTCTGTGGAAAAAAAAATCTGGTTCCTCAGGATCTGCTACTAAGGAAAGGCAATCTTACAGCTATTTATAGAGCAGGCAGCAATGTCACAGGCGCTCAGTTTGTGTTTATGTTGTGGGATCAGCAAGTAAACTCAACAGAAGATTATTTGTGGCTACTATTTGCAAAGCTGTTGCTGTAATATTGTGTTGCATCTGCGTTAGGTTGTTTGGACTTCTGAAATCTAAGGTATAAAATAGTGCCTAAGAGTGGAAGCTGTTGAAGCTGAAAAGGGGGTGATAATAACTCCATCCATCCCATCCATTTTCTACGGCTTGTCCCTCTAGGGGTGCTGGAGCCTATCCCAGCTGCATTCGGGCGGAAGGCAGGGTACACCCTGGACAAGTCACCACCTCATCGCAGGGCCAACACAGATAGACAGACAACATTCACACTCACATTCACACATAAAGTGTATTATTCCGACACTAGTGTGGACGTGAACACAAACAAAAAGTCATCCTACACATTTTTCCCGATTCTCTGGTAGAGTGAGTCCGTGTGTCTTATGGATTGGTGTCTCTACATGTGTGTATGCTTTTATACACACGCTATCAGTCACACAGAGGACGCACATGGTGACAAGACTGCATCGCGCGTGACGCAACCAAGTCCCAGCACATGCTGCTGCGCGTGTGAGGTGGCACTAGTCCAAGGTTCAGCCATATCTGTTATTACTTTACCACAAGTCTATCTAACTGGGCCCCTGCACACACACCTCCCAGTCTTATTTAGTGAAGTGGTGTATGCCTCCCCTGCTGATCAAGTGCAAAGGCTGTATTTAGAAGCTGTTTGTCATGCCATGTCAATGTTTGTTTGTGCGCCGCACTGACCTGGCACTGTTAGTTTTGAGCAATATTGCTATGCTTACTTATGAGGTATTTTGCATAACAGTATACCATTTGTTGGCTTGTCACAAATGGCGTTGACAATAGCTGTATGTAATGTACTGTAGCTGCGACAGTCAACACGTACACAATTTTAGATACACGTGTACAACAAAGAGCCACATAGTCACACTGCAAAAAAGAGCTGTCAAATTATAAGATTAAAAGACTAGATTTTAGGAAATAAAATACTAAAAACTAGTGAAATTAACTCGTTGCATAGACAGATAATTTTTCTTGATTTGTATATCTAGCAATTACCAGGACTTTAAATCTAGAAATCAGTATTTTAGTCTTAAAAAAATAACATGCAATTCTTAAATCAAGCATCTTCGATATGTTGCAGAATGTTTAAACAAGATTTTCTATGTAGGGAAAACCAAAATATCTTATTTGAATAATGATTCTCAATTTTAACATGTTTAAACTAGAATAGACAACATAATTATTCATGCTGAAATAAAAATAAGTATATAGCTCTTAAAACAGTGGTTCTTAATCTGGGTTCGATCGAACCCTAGGGGTTCGGTGAGTCGGGCTCAGGGGTTCGGCGGAAGTCAAGACACATCCGACTCATCGTGTAAATAAAAATTTCAGCAGAAGTCAGACTGATTTGCAGGTGTGTAATTTGCTGTGAGTTTATGCACTGTGTTGGTTTTGTTGTTTGAACAAGGTGATGTTCATGCACGGTTCGTTTTGTGCACCAGTAAAAAAACATGGTAACACTTTAGTATGGGGAACATATTCACCAATAATATTGCTTATTAACATGCAAATTAGTAACATATTGGCTCTTAACTAGTCATTATTAAGTACTTATCAATGCCTTATTCGGCATGGCCTTATTATAAGCCTAACCCTCTAACCCTGGCCCTAACCCTCTAACCCTAACCAAATAACACTAAATTAAGTCTTTGTTACTTAGAATATGTTCCCCGAGAGTCCAAAAAAACTCTAAATTAAGTCTTTGTTACTTAGAATATTTTCCCCATACTAAAGTGTTACCAAAAACAAAAACATATAACTTTGTCTTGAATTTGAAAAAAAAAAAAAAAAACATTTTATTTTTCACTAAAGAAGGGTTCGGTGAATGCGCATATGAAACTGGTGGGGTTCGGTACCTCCAACAAGGTTAAGAACCACTGTCTTAAAACTAGGAAAATTCCAGAGAAGTGGCAAATAATTTGCAGTGCATCAGATGTCGTTTTGAATTAATATCGTGTAATCTTCAATTACTGCAGACATTTTATAAAATGGGATTGTTTTTATTTTGCTGTGCGCGTGTGTTCTTGCAGGAAGCAGTGCCAGGCTCAGAACAACACAGCTCCCCCACCAGAAAGCCCGCCCAAGGAGTTAGCCAGCAGCTCGCCATCCCAGGTTAGCCTCTCATTACCTTTAAGGGCACCTATGATCATTTGAATCTACATTGGAAACTCTTCTTTGTATTCTAATATGTACAGTCGTGGTCAAAAGTTTACATACACTTGTAAAGAACATAATGTCATGGCTGTCTTGAGTTTCCAATCATTTCTACAACTCTTATTTTTTTGTGATATAGTGATTGGAGCACACACTTGTGCCAGATGCTGATCAATCATAATGAAACGCTATTTGGACTTCATATTTATGTGGGGAAAAAACTGTCTTGCCTTAATAAGTGGAGCTGACTATTGGAGTCAAGGTGGAAGCACATTTCCTCCTCCTCCTCTTCCCCCTCCTCCTATTCCCGACTGAAGTGAAGTCTTACTTCTGTCCTCTTCCTCACATTCATTTTATGCCATCCGCATCCTAATTTTGGTAATTTTAACTCAGCTAAAACAGAATGTGAGAATGTGTCTTATTACACAGTGTATTTAAAGGGGAACATTATCACCAGACCTATGTAAGCGTCAATATATACCTTGATGTTGCAGAAAAAAGACCATATATTTTTTTAACCGATTTCCGAACTCTAAATGGGAAGCAATCCGCCATTTTCTCAAACACCGAGTCAAATCAGCTCTGTTATTTTCCGTTTTTTTCGACTGTTTTCCGTACCTTGGAGACATCATGCCTCGTCGGTGTGTTGTCGGAGGGTGTCACAACACGAACAGGTACGAATTCAAGTTGCACCAGTGGCCCAAAGATGCAAAAGTGGCAAGAAATTGGACGTTTTTTCCGCACACTTTACCGACTAAAGCTATGCTACGACAGAGATGGCAAGAATGTGTGGATATCCTGCGACACTCAAAGCAGATGCATTTCCAACGATAAAGTCAAAGAAATCTGCCGCCAGACCCCCAGGAAAAGAGCGGATGAGGGTATGTCTACAGAATATATTAATTGATGAAAACTGGGCTGTCTGCACTCTCAAAGTGCATGTTGTTGCCAAATGTATTTCATATGCTGTAAACCTAGTTCATAGTTGTTAGTTTCCTTTAATGCCAAACAAACACATACCAATTGTTGGTTAGAAGGCGATTGTCGAATTCGTCCTCGCTTTCTCCCGTGTCGCTGGCTGTCGTGTCGTTTTCGTTAGTTTCGCTTGCATACGGTTCAAACCGATATGGCTCAATAGCTTCAGTTTCTTCTTCAATTTCGTTTTCGCTACCTGCCTCCACACTACAACCATCCGTTTCAATACATGCGTAATCTGTTGAATCGCTTAAGCCGCTGAAATCCGAGTCTGAATCCGAGCTAATGTCGCTATATCTTGCTGTTCTATCCGCCATGTTTGTTTGTATCGGCATCACTGTGTGACGTCACAGGAAAATGGACGGGTGTATATAACGATGGTTAAAATCAGGCACTTTGAAGCTTTTTTTAGGGATATTGCGTGATGGGTAAAATAAAAATAAAAAACTTCGAAAAATAAAATAAGCCACTGGGAACTGATTTTTAATGGTTTTAACCCTTCTGAAATTGTGATAATGTTCCCCTTTAAACTTCTGGTTTCGACTTTTCACATTTTTCTCCCATTATCGCCCGCTTCCATCTAACACCCCATCTCCTTTTTTATTCTTTCTTTCCTGGCATTGTAAAAGGGGCTACTTTTCCACTGTTACTTTGTGATTATAGTTGTATTATTATGAACGTGGTTTGATAACAAATGTCATTTTTTTCTGCCAGAAACGTCCGGCTATAGACTTCATTGACCCTCTTAACAATAAAAAACCGAGGATATCGCACCTTGCAAGCAAAGCTGCATCGGCCCCAATCAACGGCAAGCTTAGTTCCTCCAACGGAAAAGCAGAGACAGGTGGAACACAGGTGACTCCTCTGCCAGACGCCGCTCTGACATCCAGCTCCCAGCCGCTCCCCTTATTGGACATTCCCCGTCCTTTCGAAGCGCTCTCCGACGTTAGCAACGATTCGAGCCACAATGGCCGGGACTGCGACGCCCAGGAAACGGCGTCAGAGAGGCTCGGTCAACCCCCTTCGGCCACAACCGCACCCGCCGGCGTCAGCGCAAAACCCAAGCCTACCCCTCGCAACAAGAGTACGTCGGCTACCAGCGACAAAAAGTCTAAGAAGAAGTCCAAGAAGCATAAAGACAAGGAGAAGATGAAAAACAAGGCGAAAGGCCAAGAGGAGACGAAAAGTGCTGAGGACAGAATGCTGGAGCTTGACAGAAGTTGTGACACGAGCCCAGAAAACCTCAAAAGCAACAGTATTCCACTTAAAAACACAAGTGAGTTACTGTTTTTTTCCTATTAACTGTCTCTGAATCTTTTAATACGTCTCAACATTTTCTTGTAATTTCCAACAAAAAATTTGCCCAATTTAACAAATACAAATCAATTTGAACTCCAAATGTAAATAGCTTGGTCATTATTTTTACACCAGAGCAGAGATTTTATGATAAAAGCAACGCTCTCATGGTGCAACAATAATTAGCCTTCACTGTGGCTCTTTTTGTTGCAAGTGTGTGACTCACTGATTAAACAGAGACCCCTGCTGGATGATTTTATACACCCTCAATAAGTAGTGAACTTCCAGTCTTTAAAACAGGGTTGCCAAAAGTGTGTCCCTGTGGCAATTTTGCTAAAATTTCAAAATAAAATGAATTAGTATTAGATGTTATGAATTTGCTTTGTCACTTATAATACAAATCTAAAATGTTTTGTTCAGATCCATCAATGATTTACATACAGTACAGCCAAATGTTTGGACACACCTTCTCATTCAATGGGTTTTCTTTATTTTCATGACTATTTACATTGTAGATTGTCACTGAAGGCATCAAAACTATGAATGAACACATGTGGAGTTATGTACTTAACAAAAAAAAAGGTGAAATAACTGAAAACATGTTTTATATTCTAGTTTCTTCAAAATAGCCACCCTTTGCTCTGATAATTTTTTTACACACTCTTGGCATTCTCTCGATGAGCTTCAAGAGGTAGTCAGCTGAAAGGGTTTTCACTTCACAGGTGTCATAGTTTTGATGCCTAATAGTCATGAAAATAAAGAAAACCCATTGAAATGAGGAGGTGTGTCCAAACTTTTGGCCTGTACTCTACATGCTATAAGTATATATGTAATGTTATAATAGGCACATTCATAATAACCTGCAATATTTACGTATTTTGGTCATTTTAAGCACAGGGCAGCGCATTAATTACACCGACACATCACTACTATTTATGGCAGACTTCATGAGAGCCAACGATGACTACTTTAAAACAAATGATGATCTAGACCCTTTTATTTTTGAGCCTGAATGTAAGGAAAATGAGGTACAAGTTTTAAAAGCTGAGTGATAAGCAGATCCAGCAAGTAGCACTATTGCTAAGTTCTGAACAAGATATATAAACTACGGACATAATAAAACGTAACAATGTCTGCTCTCATGTTTGTATCTTCCCATTTAGATGAATAATTAATTACAATCCTCACACAGTTATAACAAAATATTAGAACAAAACAAGCGTTTTTTTCGCAGGTTATAAGTTAAATGTCAAAGTTGACGAACTTCTTGGTTTATGGCCACAACCTTCTACCATACAAGTGAGAGGCATTATTTTATAATCTAGAATTAACCAATTCAGAGGTGATGCAGCAGAAGCAGCTTAGTATGTCAATATAACAGCGAGTTAGCTCTCTGTGATCACTGCGCCGCTAAAAGTAGTTCCTCGGCAGTAGCGTTTGCTAATACTTGGTTCATATTAAGGTCACTACATGTAAATAGAGTATTGTTGGCGGTGTTTGGATGTTTATTTTGAGGGCTTTATGGGCACAATAGAGTACTCCTATTAGCTACCACCTCAAACTTGCCAAAAAAAATAATTAAAATGCATGAAAAACATTACATGAGGATTGTTAATACTTAGCACAATCTCCCCAAAATTGCAGTTCCCCTTTAAGATGTATTTGAATAATGAATAATCCTGTCATAACATGTGTAATAATCCAATAAATGTACTAGATCAGGGATTCTCAAACTGTGGTACGAATCGCTTGATTACAGTGTTTTATTTTCCTATTTCAAACAGTATTACTCTTCAAACTGTGTGCAATGTTACAATGGCCAAAAATATTAAAGTAACTTCTTAAATAAAACATCTGGCTTTTTTTTTTTTTATACTTGGCCATACTACAGTACTGTATGTAATGTTGGTCATTACAGTGGTACTTAGAGAGCTAAGTTTCTTCTAAAGTAGTACTTGGTGAAAGAAGTTTGAGAAAGACTGTACGAGATGATAGATAATGCCTTATTCTTTGAAGTTCAACTCAACCGATTCTACATGAAAATTGGTGTGTAGATGAATACGATATTATTGTTTTACATCTTTGCAAGTTATTCAGTAAATTCTATGGTAAATATTTGTAGTTTGAACTTCACTGGGCGGTTTAGGGGCAACAAGTACGAGCTTTTCACAGCATTAGGACTGATTTGTTGAAGATGACTTGTTCACATTGTTGTCTTTTTGTTCCAGATCTTAATGGGATATGCAATGACAGTACCAGTATTCCCTTGTCTTCACCTGAGGTGACTGACTATCTATTGTAAGTATTTTAAAGAATGTGGGATTTCTAAAGTCTCCTCCACCCTTGGATTAACATTTCAAGTGTGAGCGCTCAATTAGAAAGTTATTTAAATGGCAATTTCACCACCATTTTTGGGAGAAATATGTCTTTAAAGCCTCATAACACTTTGGAGTAAGCAAATCCTGTCAATTTGTTCCACTTTGTGACTCAAAACACTCATGTTGACCATTAAAATGAATTTGCAGTTAATTTAATTGGTGCTTAGACCCCCAAACGCCACAACTGTAACATCTAACAGGGTTCCTCAATACATACGATATAAATTATATAAATTTGGCAAACAATAAAGCTTCTAATATTGTTGTTGTACCGTGATTTAATGCATGTTGATGACACATTCTAGCTGTGTCCGCAAATTTGACAGCGACAAGCGAACGAAGGCGTCCTCAACGCAATGTAGCGTTCTACCTAGCAGCTAATGCCCCGTCACAGTGCAAAGCCACTTCCAAGTCACTAATCCTTGCTGCCAAAGTGGCAAATAAACTACTTTTCTTACAAATATCATCCCAGGAGGATGAGGAATAGTTAAACATGCTACACTACACATTGTTGTTATGGTCGACGGTAACAATACTAAGTCGATACTACATCGATATTTTTAATTGTCAAAAAGTATTTTGTTGTTTTGTTATTGTTTACAAACTCTGGGAAAAAAAGTCCCTGGACACAGGAGGGATTTAAGGGCAAAAAACTAAAGATTTAAATCAGATCAAATACTAGGTCAGGATTTGAAAATGTATTTCATATTATTGCACCGCCATTCTCTGTGATGAGGTGGTAACTTGTCCAGGGTGTACCCTACCTTCCACCCGAATGCAGCTGGGATAGGCTCCAGCCACCCCCACGATCCCGAGTGGGACATGCAGTAGAAAATGGATAGATGGATGGACACCACCATTCTATGTTTTTGTCTGGTTATAATTGGGATCAAAACTGTAATCAATTTAAGTATCAGCATCAGCATTGGTATGACAAACACTGCCCCGTAACTACTTGGAATTGGATCGATACCAAAATGTGTAGTATCACCCAAAACTAATGTAAAGTATCCAAACAACAGAAGAATAAGTGTTCATTACATTTTGACATAAGTGTAGATGGAAAATATTACAACTGAAAGTAACCAGATATTATCAGTGAAGTAACAAGTAGCCCCCTTTGACTGCGTCTCCACTCCATATTGAGTTGACTGGCACATATAAATTAGAACTATATGCTACTTTTTATTAGAAATGGCAACAACGGAGAATGCACGTGCATGAACGAGCCAGTGTGCCCCACTAAAAAAAGGATTGAGAAAAATAAGAAACTTTGGACTACAACTGAATAAAAATGGCGGACTCGCTTTTCAGATAAACCTCTACCATATATGGAGATATCTGCCGCAACTAAGGGAAAATACGTCACTCAGGTCACAAATTCCAAAAAGTTTGTTCGCAGCAGTTTTGAAAGAAGGCAAGGCATTGTTTTAAAAATACCTCGCTTTTCTGCCATGGTTATAAGAAATATTTCAAATGTTCGGGATTTATGAGGATCCCAAATGCACAGAAACAGGTAACAGGTCCATTTTTTCCCTGTAAGGAATAATGTCAATCCAATTAATCCATTCCAGACAACCAAAACACCTTTTAGAGGGACCAATTATAGTTTCAATGCAGAAAACAATGCAAAAAACATTAATGACAAAGGAAAGGAATATTTATTTGGGGTGTTCCGATTTCTCTTCCGATACAATATCTATATTGGAGCCTTGACTATTGGCTGATATTTAGTGTTAATTTGTTATTGGCGACACCTAGTGGTCACAATAGTTAATTAAATTAAGGGCATGACGCAGTAAGTTGAATGATGTTGACACTTTTGTTACTGGATACTTTGTCGAATGCTTCAGGCTTGGAGACTTGAATTTTTTTTAATTGAATTATATTTATATAGCACTTTTCTCTAGTGACTCAAAGCACTTTACATTGTGAAACCCAATATCTAAGTTACATTTAAACCAGTGTGGGTGGCACTGGGAGCAGGTGGGTAAAGTGGCTTGCCCAAGGACACAACGGCAGTGACTAGGTTGGCAGAAGAAGGGATCGAACCTGGAACCCTCAAGTTGCTGGCACGGCCACTCTACCAACCGAGCTATACCGCCCCAGAGACTTTGTATCTGTAATTAACATGCAACTATGATTATTTGATACTCGTCTATATCGACAAATGCTGTGTTTTAGACTGCAATATTTTTCAATTAAGGACACCTATTATGCATGTCTAGCTTGTGTGCTATTGTCTGCTGAGCTGTGGTGTAGCTGCTAGCTCCTTGTAGCCTATACCCTACCGTGTCTACCTTTTGTAAATCAATTCACCAAAATGTAAGAAAAGACCAACTTGATGTGCTTATTGGAGAACATTTAGAGGTTAACTAGCTCTCTAGCTTTGCTTAAGTAAACGCTTATATTGGACATTTTAAATGTTATTCGATATCAATATGGAGATGCGTGTCGAGCAGGGGTCGGCAACCCAAAATGTTAAAAGAGCTATATTGGACCAAAAATAAAAAACAAAAAGCTGTCTGGAGCCTCAAAAAATGAAAAGCCTTATATAAGTCTTATAATGAAGGCAACACAGGATATAATTGTCCAATGCCCAACATCAAAATGACTGACGCAAATCTTCGTTAACAGAAATGTTGACATTTAATATTTATTCTACACATTTTCACTATGTTGGAAAACATTAGTAAAACGGACACTTCTCAGAGGGTTAGGTAAGTCCTGGAAATGACTGGCTTAGAATGGCCAAAGGCATAGATGTGTGTGTCCAAGTTAAAGGAAACGGCAGGCTGTTTTCTTCTGATGGATTGATTTCTTCTAATGAATCTTTGCAGGCTGGGTAATGTTTGCTGTGGTCTGAAACAACATGGCTCAAAAACAACTATCAGACATGCAGCCAATATTACATACAGATAATGTGTCATGAGACATGCAAACATAAATTAAATACACAGAGGACACAAGTAAAGGAAATTAATTAAGCTTAAAAATACCTACAAACAAGGCATAATGATGCAATATGTACATAGAGCTAGCCTAAATAGCATGTTAGCATTGATTATCTTACAGTCATGCACTGTTCAAATATGCTTGATTAGCACTCCACACCAGTCAATAACATCAAAAAAGCTCACCTTTGCGTATTCACGCACAGCATAAAAAGTTTGGTGAACAAAATGAGAGAAAGGAGGAGTGGCATAAAACACGTTTTTATGTGGCAGCGTCGGAAAAAGTTGTACATGTAAACAAACTGTTGCATCACAGTCCATACAGCTACGGTGAGTTCAAGGACTGTCGAAATTAGTAGGAGGAAATGGCACTCGCCAAATACTCTCATCAATGAAACATGTTTAATACAAACTGTGGAATTTCTGACAATTAGGAAGGTGTGTGTCATGTTTGTTCCCGTACTGGAACCATATTAAAACAAAAAATAAATTTTTCCCTCATCTTTTTCCCTTTTCATACATTTTTGGAAAAGCTCTAGGGAGCCACTAGGGCGACGCTAAATATGCGGCTCTAGAGGGAAGATGTAGAGGAAGTAGGGAAGGGACTATCCACACAAAACGCTTCCATGTACTTTGCTATGGGTTATTTATGAAATTCAATAGTGTTTCTCACCTTCTTTATAACCTAAACTTAAAGCATTTGCTGTAAAGTTGATACTAGTTAATACTAGGATTATTTCCGGGAGGAAAAACGTCCAACCCTGGTGTGATATGGTATACGAGATTGGATCGTGTTTAACCTTAGAGCAGGGGTCACCAACCTTTTTGAAACCAAGAGCTACTTCTTGGGTACTGATTAATGCAAAGGGCTACCAGTTTGATACACACTTAAATAAATAGCCAGAAATAGCCAATTTGCTCAATTTACCTTTAACTATGTTATTATTAATAATTAATGATATTTATCTTTGTGGAAACACTGATCATCTTAATGATTTCTCACAATAAATATATATAGAAACAGATAAATATCAATATGCAACACTTTATTTTTATATTTTAAAATTGAACATTTTCAAATGATCACTTCTAAGACAATCTTGTGAAATCACAATATCCCATTTTAACTAGCTAGCCACTAACCCTTTTTAACAAATCATGAATTACTTTGCACCATGTTTGTACAAATAATAACTCATGTAAAATACAAAAGTCAACTCTCAAATTTTTAAATAAATCATGTCACATTCTGAACTGGACACCAAATCTGTTATCTGTTTCTTTGTCAGTTAGTGGGAAGCCTGGCATTGCATGCTGTTAACTAGTGTGTTTTTTTATTTTTAATCATAATAAGTTTGAAGAAATATTTCACAAATATTCTTCGTCGAAAAAACAGAAGTTAAAATTAAGAATTAAATTAAAATGTATTTATTATTCTTTACAATAAACAAAATAAATTTACTTGAACATTGATTTAAATTGTCAGGAAAGAAGAGGAAGGAATTTAAAAGGTAAAAAGGTATATGTGTTTAAAAATCCTAAAATCAATTTTACGGTTGTATTTTTTCTCTAAAATTGTCTTTCTGAAAGTTATAAGAAGCAAAGTAAAAAAATAAATGAATTTATTTGAACAAGTGAAGACCAAGTCTTTAAAATATTTTCTTGGATTTTCAAATTCTATTTGAGTTTTGTCTCTCTTAGAATTAAAAATGTCGAGCAAAGCGAGACCAGCTTGCTAGTAAATAAATAAAATTTAAAAAATAGAGGCAGCTCACTGGTAAGTGCTGCTATTTTAGCTATTTTTAGAACAGGCCAGCGGGCACCGCGTTGGTGATCCCTGCCTTAGAGGTTCTATTTTGTCTTAGTTTTGTTGTAACCTTTTCTCCTGTGATTGTCTGCTGCAGGAAGTACACAGTGATCAGCTCTCAGGAGCAGCGTCAGAAGTATAAAAACGACTTCAACTCCGAGTACAGCGAGTACCGCGACCTGCACGCTCGGATAGAGAGCATCACTAAGCATTTCACTGTGCTGGACAACGAGCTTAAAAAGCTCCAACAAGGCACAGACAAGTACAAGGTGCAGTTTGTCAAAAAATATTTATACTACAAATATACTTCATTTAACTCCAGCATTAAGAATATGTGTATCATGTGCTCACTGTCCTTTACAGACAATCCATAATCAGATACTTCAAGAGTATCATAGAATAAAAAAGGTGGGTTTTTGACATTTCCACACATTGTAATAAATGGTTTTATAGTAGCTGCAGGTAAATCCCAATGTATTCATAAAATGACCAAATGATGATAAAAGTGATAGTTTTTATCTGTGAAATGTGTAAATTGGAGCTTATTTTGGGGGGGGGGGGGGGCGCAGCGGGGCGTCACATGCCCAAAATGATTTCTACTTATTTTCAATTAGGGCTCGTAAAGTTGTTTGTGGTGGCATCAGATCCTACACAGAGTGCACAATATCATAATATGTGCAATGCTAATGCCTCAAATCTGAATTTTCTTTAATCGAAAGTTGACTGGTATTGACGAGAAACCTGTAAATAACACAAACACAGTAAATAAATATATACTTGTCATTGACTTTTGGATGTTTCTTGGTCACTGCTCTATAATTGCTAAACATTTCTGAGTATTGAATTTGTGATACAAGGTAATTATTAAAAGAGAGAGACGGAGAGAGAGCGAGAGATATACAGTCGTGGTCAAAAGTTTACATACACTTGTAAAGAACATAATGTCATGGCTGTCTTGAGTTTCCAATAATTCCTACAACTCTTATTTTTTTTGTGATAGAATGATTGGAGCACATACTTGTTGGTCACAAAAAACATTCATGAAGTTTGGTTCTTTTATGAATTTATTATGGGTCTACTGAAAATGTGACCAAATCTGCTGGGTCAAAAGTATACATAAAGCAACATACATCATCAATTTTTGTGATGTAGAAAATTTACAATCAGATCAAATTAGCTTCATGGCTTGGCCTCTTAACTTCATGTGAGTGATTATGATTGACGACACCTGTTGACTTCTCTGAGCCCATTTAAATAGGGCTCATGTGATGCAGTCATTAGACTCGGTTACAAACGCGACCACGGGAAAGTCAAAGGAACTCAGCACCGATCTAAAAAAACGAATCATTGACTTGAACAAGTCAGGAAAGTCACTTTTAATGCATTAAGTAACGTTTATGACAACCATTTTCCAAAACACAATATATAATGTGAGATATAACAGGATAATGCATACATTTATCATTTGTTTTCAAAAAGGTTGCAAAATAGTAGGACCCCAAACAGTTACTGTGGGACCCCATTTTTATGACTTGATGGGGTCCCTGGGACCCCATTTTGAAAATTCCTAGCGCCAACACTGATGGAGTATTGGTGCGTGCAAACCAGCAGCAGGTGGCTGTGGCCTGCGGGCCGGTTCTAATACTAATCATATATCATCATGGAGGCCATAGATAATTAATTCTGACTTTGACACCCCTGGTGTAAATGGCGCCTGGTACCTATTGAGGACAGACCCTGGCTTGACCGCCATGCATTATAAATGAGCCGGACGTGACGTCATTTGCAACCCAGCAATTGGAATATGTCAAAAAATACAAACACATTAAAAAGATCATAAAAAAACATATTATAGTTTTCTTGAAATATGATTTTGTTATTTTTATCATTAATGTGTTTAATCGTTTCAACCCTAATGGACATTTTACCAATGCCTTAAAAAAATGATGAAAAACACTATTGTGAATGATTCATGCATAACAGGGTTGATTCCATACAACATAACTTAACTAAATAAATAGATCTGTATAATAAATAATGTATGCATTCTTTTGAAAAGGTTTGTATACAATTTGCAGGTTTTCATGTTAGATTAAACATTTTGTGATGGGTAGTTACATTAAATTACTTAAACTATCTAATGACTTGAAACAGATAATATTATTGATACATATATTTTTTGACATTTAAATATCTTAAAAACTAGTGTGTGTGCAAGATTAGTAAAAATTATAATTCACTAACATGAGCGACTAACATTAGATAGCCAAATGTGACGCAAATTAATAAGTTAATATTTGAACAATTACTTAAGTTTGTGTGAATATAGTCAGAATTAAATACAAAAATGTGTGATTAATCATTTCATTTAAATGTGTATATTTACTTAGTTGTTTAATTAATTAAATAAATCATTAAATAATGAAAATAACAGTTAAATATTGAAAAAAATAATTCAATATTGAATAATTAACGATTGAAATAATTAAGGAAAGTGTTAAATAATTAAATGTTCTTTCACGTTAAATTAATTGCTCAATTAATGAAACATTTAACAACACAATTTTGTGTTTAATTTCAATTTATATATATATATATATATATATATATATATATATATATATATATATAGTGTATGTGTGTATATATAAGTAATTATTTAAATATTAATTTAATTAAATATTATCCCATTTGACCCTTCATATTCAGTATTATGAGCCACTGTTACGGATGACTAAATGTGATAAAATGTATAAAATAAATCTTTGAACAATTACTTAAATATGTAATTAATTAGAATCAGAATTGAATCCAGAAATGTGCCTTTAATTATTTAATGTAAATGTATATTTATGTATTTAGTCATTTAATATAATTAAATATTGAATAAATAAATATTGAAATTTAAAGTTAAAAGTTAAAGTTAAAGTACCAATGATTGTCACACACACACTAGGTGTGGCGAGATTATTCTCTGCATTTGACCCATCACCCTTGATCACCCCCTGGGAGGTGAGGGGAGCAGTGGGCAGCAGCGGTGGCCACGCCCGGGAATCATTTTGGTGATTTAACCCCCAATTCCAACCCTTGATGCTGAGTGCCAAGCAGGGAGGTAATGGGTCCCATTTTTTTATAGTCTTTGGTATGACTCGGCCGGGGTTTGAACTCACAACCTACCGATCTCAGGGCGGACACTCTAACCACTAGGCCACTGAGTAGGTAACTAATGAAATCAAATTAATTAATTAATATAATAACAAATGTATGAATTTCATTTCAATTATAATTATTTAATGACACATGTAAGTAATTATTTAAAGATGTATTTATTAAATGTCCATATTCCAAACATTTGACACTTCCCAAAAAGGTCATTCATTTGGGTTGTAACGACTTATTCTTGAATGGGCTAATGATCGCTGAATGGAGCTAAACTTCCTCTCGAAATAAGGGAACAAATTGAAGGTTTTCTTGTATTAATGACATGTTTGCGGTCCCATTCGCTGCCCTAATCCACTCTGGATGAGGGCAATGGCTGCATTAAAACATTAGCCTTCCAGTGTGTGCATTACAGTTTGATGTTAAAGTGTGTAAACATGAGTGTTTTAACTCAATGTAACCGTGCTCTTTTGTGCATTTCTTCCAGCGCAACCCCCACTATAGCCAAGAGAAGAACCGTTGTGAACATCTCCACAACAAACTGGCACATATCAAAAGACTCATTGCCGAGTATGATCAACAGCAACTCTGAAAGTACAGTACTGTATTTTTTTTTTCTTTTTCAATGAGGATTTGTCCTCATTTCGGCCAAAGGCTCACACGTGTGGACTTAAAACAAGGACATGGGGGTCTTTGTTGTCCTCTCTTTACTTTTCTTTTTGGGGGGAAGGTAAGATAATACCGGGGCTCCTAGTGTGTTATGCTTACACATCCAAGGAAGGAAAGAAAAAAAAAAGGTGACGCTGTTTTTCTCAGCTCATCTTTCTTATAGCGATGTGAAAGAATCAGGGAATTACAACAAAAAAAAACACTTACTGGAGGAGACGTCTGTCCTGCTTTTTAAGTTATAGGAAAAATTAGATGGCGGTCTTCCCCCTTTATATACGGAGGTTGTTTTTTTTCTATTTATTTTCCGACCCTCAAAGTGGGGGACTATCAGTACTTTAAAGGCTGCGTCTCCTCTATTTTGAATGTCAGCCAGTATTTGATTCAGAAGCTGCCTTGCCTCGTCTCATTCTCCGCTCTTTAAAAGAAGACTCAGTTTTATTCCAGAACAAGGGGTGTCCAAACTACGGAATTACCGTAAATGCACTAATGTGAAAACTCTGTACACAGTTTCATTTTCAACTTCAATAATGATTCAGAGTGCATGAGAAAGTCTGTTGAGTATATTGCACAACACAGCACTGATTTTGTAAGGAAGGAATAAACTGCATTAATACCGCGGATTAATTGATAGTAGGCGCATAAATTCCACAACAGTATTGACCTTTTAAATTCTTGTGGAGTTCATAACAACATCAGGAGGTTGCCTACAGCCACAGTTGTTAATGCCAATGTTTTTTGAGTCAACGCTAATTCGTAGACCATGCACCCAATGACTACCAGGGAATAGAGGCGTTAATTGAAGCAATAAAGTAAACACAGTACATAATAGGATCAATTTGAACAACCTCAATTTTGTGCAAATTAATATAATTAAACACTGATGCGTTTCATTTGATTTCTTAGAATAAGAACAAAAATGAGCGTTTGTTTGGACACGCCTGTTCCGGTACAAAATCCTCTCCTTCGCTGCAACGCATGGCGAGCTCCTCCTACAACGATCCGAAGGTTGTCTCCGCGTCACAACTTAATGTCTGCGCATCAAGCTAGTCCATGGAGGCGACTGTTAACACAAAGCCATCCTCAACCCGCCTTTCGCTGCCCCGCCCCCGCTACCACTTATGCCTTTTCTGTCCTCCTAACGCGAAGATGATGTCACACTCCCGAGAAGCGGCGAGACGAGTCCAGTCGGTCAGCATGACGGATCCCTTTATGTGAATATGACAAATCAGCACTTTTAATCTCCTCGCTGTGACCTGTGGAAGTGACTTGTTTTCTTTGTCGGTGCGCATGCGTCGCTCGCTCGCTCTACGATCGAACAATCCTTAGTTGACAGGCAGGCAGGTGGAATCGTGTCATTAGAGCCTCATCCAGCAAACCCACTGTGAGCGAGCATCCTTAACTATCCTGCAGGATGTAACTAAGTCAAATGTGCCAAAATGACCTGTTTGTATAGTTTTCTTTCTCCTCTCCCACTGTTGAAGGAGAGGAGGACGTTGGAGGCACTCGTGAATGAAATGTCGGCGCTAAAAACCCAAAGCACGCTTTTTTTTTTCTTTTTTGAAAAGGGACTGGAAATGACATTTTTTTTGTTTCAATAAAATTCTATCAAATCCTAATTTGTCCTTTGGCTAAATTATTAATTTTTTTTTTTACTACCGAGTTGTTTCTGCGGTGTAAAGTAGCTCTTCTACTCCAAAACCACCGCATGCATAATGGTGAAAATTTGTCAAAATATGCACCTTTTCTCTTTTTCTGACATAAATATATAACATTACACACGGCGCTCAAAAATCTATCAAACGTTAAATTACCAATGATTGTCACACACACACACTAGGTGTGGCGAAATTATTCTCCGCATTTGACCCATCACCCTTGATCACCCCCTGGGAGGTGAGGGGAGCAGTGGGCAGCAGCGGTGGCCGCGCCCGGTAATCATTTTTGGTTATTTAACCCCCAATTCCAACCCTTGATGCTGGAGGTAATGGGTCCCATTTCTATAGTCTTTGGTATGACTCGGCCGGGGTTTAAACTCACAACCTACCGATCTCAGGGCAGACACTCTAACCACTAAGCCACTGAGTAGATGGCCTACAAAACCAGGGGTGTCAAAGTGAAGGGAAAAGTGGGGGTGGGGCCCCAAGGCTTTTGTAAGATTTTATTTTGGACATTTACAGTGCATTCAGAAAGTATTCACAGCACTTCACTTTTTCCACATTTGGTTATGTTACAGCTTTATTCCAAAATGGAAGAAAGTAATTTTAGTCCTCAAAATTTTACAAACCATACTCCATAATGACAGTGTTAACACTTTTTTTTTTTTTTTTTTGCTAAAGTATTAAAACTGAAAAACTAAGAAATTACATGTACATAAGTATACACAGCCTTTTGCTCAATAAGTTTACGTGGCCTACCACTTGGTGGCTGAGTTGCTGTTGTTCCCAAACTCTTCCATTTTCTTATAATAAAGCCCACAGTTGACTTTGGAATATTGAGGAGCGAGGACATTTCACGACTGGATTTGTTGCACAGGTGGCATCCTATGATAGTTCCACGCTGGAAATCACTGAGAGCGGCCCATTCTTTCACAAATGTTTGTAAAACAGTCTCCATGCCTTAGTGCTTGATTGTATAAACCTGTGGCCTGGCCAAGTGATTAGGACACCTGATTCTGATCATTTGGATGGGTGGCCAAATACTTTTGGCAACATAGTGTATCTTTGGGCAGTTTTTCCCATTTCTCTTTGTCCATTCCTTTTTGCAGCACGTCTCAAGCTCCATCACGTTGGATGGGAAGTATTGGTTTTCATCCAAGATGTCAATGCACAATTGATGGCGGGGCGCAGTGGAAGAATGGCCGTGCGCGACCCGAGGATCCCTGGTTCAATCCCCACCTAGTACCAACCTCGTCATGTCCGTTGTGTCCTGAGCAAGACACTTCACCCTTGCTCCTGATGGGTGCTGGTTAGCGCCTTGCATGGCAGCTCCCTCCATCAGTGTGTGAATGTGTGTGTGAATGGGTAAATGTGGAAGTAGTGTCAAAGCGCTTTGAGTACCTTGAAGGTAGAAAAGCGCTATACAAGTACAACCCATTTATCATTTATCTTGCCATTCATCTTAGTCTAGTCAGGGAGGTGACCAAGAACCCGATGGTCACTCTGTCAGAGCTACAGCATTCCTCTGTGGGGAGAGGAGAACCTTCCAGGACAACCATCTTTGCAGCAAACCACCAATCAGGCCTGTATGGTAGAGTGGCCAGACGGAAGCCATTTCTTAGTAAAAAGTTTGCCAAAATACACCTGAAACAACATACTCTGGTCAAATGAGACAACAATTGAACTCTGGTGTAAGTGCCAGACATCATGTTTGAAGGAAACCAGGCACCGCTCATCACCAGGCCAATACCATCCCTACAGTGAAGCATGGTGGTGGCAGCATCATGCTGTGAGTATGGTTTTCAGCAGCAGGAACTAGAAGACTAGTCAGAATAGAGGGAAAAAAGAATGCAGCAATGTACAGAGACATCCTGAATGAAAACCAACACTTCCCATCCAATCTGATGGAGCTTGAGAGGTGCTGCAAAGAGGAATGGGCAAAACTGCCCAAATGTAGGTGTGCCAAGCTTGTGGCATCGTATTCAAAAAGACTTGAGGCTGTAATTGCTGCCAAAGGTGCATCAACAAACTATTGAGCAAAGGCTGTGAATACTTATGTACATGTGAGTTTTATTTATATATATATCCATCCATCCATCCATCTTCTTCCACTTATCCGAGGTCGGGTCGCGGGGGCAGCAGCTTAAGCAGGGAAGCCCAGACTTCCCTCTCCCCAGCCACTTCGTCCAGCTCCTCCCGGGGGATCCCGAGGCGTTCCCAGGCCAGCCGGGAGAGATAGTCTTCCCCGTGGCCTCCTACCGGTCGGACGTGCCCGAAACACCTTCCTAGGGAGGCGTTCGGGTGGCATCCTGACCAGATGCCCGAACCACCTCATCTGGCTCCTCTCGATGTGGAGGAGCAGCGGTTTTACTTTGAGCTCCCCCCGAATGACAGAGCTTCTCACCCTATCTCTAAGGGAGAGCCCCGCCACTCGGCGGCGGAAACTCATTTCGGCCGCTTGTACCCGTGATCTTGTCCTTTCGGTCATGACCCAAAGCTCATGACCATAGGTGAGGATGGGAACGTAGATCGACCGGTAAATCGAGAGCTTTGCCTTCCGGCTCAGCTCCTTCTTCACTACAACGGATCGATACAGCGTCCGCATTACTGAAGACGCCGCACCGATCCGCCTGTCGATCTCACGATCCACTCTTCCCCCACTCGTGAACAAGACTCCGAGGTACTTGAACTCCTCCACTTGGGGCAAGATCTCCTCCCCAACCCGGAGATGGCACTCCACCCTTTTCCGGGAGAGAACCATGGACTCGGACTTGGAGGTGCTGATTCCCATCCCAGTCGCTTCACACTCGGCTGCGAACCGATCCAGTGAGAGCTGAAGATCTTGGCCGGAGGAAGACATCAGGACCACATCATCTGCAAATAGCAGAGACCTAATCCTGCAGCCACCAAACCAGATACCCTCAACGCCCTGACTGCGCCTAGAAATTCTGTCCATAAAGGTTATGAACAGAATCGGTGACAAAGGGCAGCCTTGGCGGAGTCCAACCCTCAATGGAAACGTGTCCGACTTACTGCCGGCAATGCGGACCAAGCTCTGTCACTGATTATACAGGGAGCGAACTGCCACAATAAGACAGTCCGTTACCCCATACTCTCTGAGCACTCCCCACAGGACTTCCCGGGGTTCACGGTCGAATGCCTTCTCCAAGTCCACAAAGCACATGTAGACTGGTTGGGCAAACTCCCATGCACCCTCAAGGACCCTGCCGAGAGTATAGAGCTGGTCCACAGTTCCACGACCAGGACGAAAACCACACTGTTTCTCCTGAATCCGAGGTTCGACTATCCGGCGTAGCCTCCTCTCCAGTACACCTGAATAGACCTTACCGGGAAGGCTGAGGAGTGTGATCCCACGATAGTTGGAACACACCCTCCGGTTCCCCTTCTTAAAGAGAGGAACCACCACCCCGGTCTGCCAATCCAGAGGTACCGCCCCCGATGTCCACGCGATGTTGCAGAGCCTTGTCAACCAAGACAGCCCCACAACATCCAGAGCCTTAAGGAACTCCGGGCGGATCTCATCCACCCCCGGGGCCTTGCCACCGAGGAGCTTTTTAACTACCTCGGCAACCTCAGCCCCAGAAATAGGAGAGCCCACCACAGATTCCCCAGGCCCTGCTTCCTCATAGGAAGACGTGCTGGTAGGATTGAGGAGGTCTTCGAAGTATTCTCTCCACCGATCCACAACATCCGCAGTCGAGGTCAGCAGAGCACCATCCCCACCATACACGGTGTTGACACTGCACTGCTTCCCCTTCCTGAGGCGGCGGATGGTGGTCCAGAATTGCTTCGAAGCCGTCCGGAAGTCTTTTTCCATGGCCTCTCCGATCTCCTCCCATGTCCGAGTTTTTGCCTCCGCGACCGCTGAAGCCGCACACCGCTTGGCCTGTCGGTACCTGTCTGCTGCCTCAGGAGTCCCATGAGCCAAAAGAACCCGATAGGACTCCTTCTTCAGCCTGACGGCATCCCTCACCGCCGGCATCCACCAACGGGTTCTAGGATTACCGCCACGACAAGCACCAACCACCTTGCGGCCACAGCTCCAATCAGCCGCCTCGACAACAGAGGCACGGAACATGGTCCACTCGGACTCAATGTCCAGCGCCTCCCTTGTGACATTTTCAAAGTTCTTCCGGAGGTGGGAATTGAAACTCTCTCTGACAGGAGACTCTGCCAGGCGTTCCCAGCAAACCCTCACAATGCGTTTGGGCATGCCAGGTCTGTCCGGCATCCTCCCCCACCATCGCAGCCAACTCACCACCAGGTGGTGATCGGTAGAAAGCTCTGCCCCTCTCTTCACCCGAGTGTCCAAAACATGAGACCCCAAATCCGATGACACAACTACAAAGTCGATCATGGAACTGCGGCCTAGGGTGTCCTGGTGCCAAGTGCACATATGGACACCCTTATGTTTGAACATGGTGTTTGTTATCGACAATCTGTGACGAGCACAAAAGTCCAATAACAGAACACCACTCGGGTTCAGATCCGGGCGGCCATTCTTCCCAATCACACCTCTTCAGGTTTCACTGTCGCTGCCAACATGAGCGTTGAAGTCCCCCAGTAGAACGAGGGAATCACCCGGGGGAGCACTCTCCAGTACTCCCTCGAGTGAATCCAAAAAGGGTGGGTACTCTGAGCTGCCGTTTGGCGCGTAAACGCAAACAACAGACAGGACCCGTCCCCCCACCCGAAGGCGGAGGGAAGCTACCCTCTCGTCCACCGGGTTGAACTCCAACGTGCAGGCTTTGAGCCGAGGGGCAACAAGAATTGCCACCCCAGCCCGTCGCCTCTCATTGCCGGCAACGCCAGAGTGGAAGAGAGTCCAGCCCCTCTCAAGAGAAGTGGTTCCAGAGCCCTTGCTGTGCGTCGAAGTGAGTCCGACTATATCTAGCCGGAACTTCTCCACCTCACGCACTAGCTCAGGCTCCTTCCCCCCCAGCGAGGTGACGTTCCACGTCCCAAGAGCCAGCTTATGTAGCCGAGGATCGGACCGCCAAGTGCCCTGCCCTCGGCTGCCGCCCAGCTCACACTGCACCCGACCTCTATGGCCCCTGCTATGGGTGGTGAGCCCATTGGAGGGGGGACCCACGTTGCCTCTTCGGGCTGTGCCCGGCCGGGCCCCATGGGGACAGGCCGGGCACGCTCGCCATCGTGCCCCACCTCCGGGCCTGGCTCCAGAGGGGGGCCCCGGTGACCCGCGTCCGGGCGAGGGAAATCTGGGTCCTTTGTTAGTGTTCTTCATAGAGGTCTTCGAGCTGCTCTTTGTCTGATCCCTCACCTAGGACCAGTTTGCCTTGGGAGACCCTACCAGGGGGCATAGAAACCCCCGGACAACATAGCTCCTAGGATCATTGGGACACGCAAACTCCTCTACCACGGTAAGGTGGCAGCTCAGAGAGGAGTATATATATATATATATATATATATATATATATATATATATATATTTATATTTATATTTATAGTGTGTGTATGTAAATATAATTAGTTTTTCAAGAAATGTCAGTATTTTCTTCCAATAGTAGTGCAGTATCATGCGTCCGCGTCTAGATGGCAGCACACTCACGCTTTGTGTTTGTACTAGAAAGCTGCACATGCAATCAAAATCTTTTCAATAACACGCATTGCACGCTCCCACGGGGTGTCACTCCAGGTCACATAACAATGGCTTGATTGAAGAGAGACAAAAAGAACAATTTCTACTTATGTGGTCCATACAATTTCATGCAAATATCCAAACATGGGCCCTAAATAGACCTTGGCACTGTACCAGCCAGTACCAGAATACTACATACTGTAATTTGACACTGTTGAGGATCCCTTCTTCTTCTTCAAAAAAAATTCCACATAGCCACTGTGTTCCAGTTGGCTGCGATTGATGTGTTATTCTGCTACTGGCTCACATCCCAAAGTTGGCCTCATGCTCGGCGAGGGAGGAGGGACACGGTCAGTAAGTTCGCTGTGGCAAGGCGCCATGTCTGCACGACACACAGCAGCGTATACACTGCCATGTTTATATACACTTAAGGAGTTCTCCTACACAGTGACTTATATGGTGCCATCATATACAGCAGGGGTGTCAAACTCATTGTAGATGGGGGGCCACATGGAGAAAAATCTACTCCCAAGTGGGCCGGACTGGTAAAATCACGGCACGATAACTTAAAAATAAAGACAACTTCAGATTGTTTTCTTTATTTAAAAATAGAACAATCACATTCTGAAAATGTACAAATCATAATGTTGTTGTTGTTTTTTTTACACTTACATGTTGCGGTTAATAATATTCTACCTTTATTTGTCGTTATTTATATTTTCTGAATAAATGTTGTGATAATATTCATCAGTCAACTCATTGGTGTTCATTTTCAATCTATCAAGATAAAAAAAATTATATCAAAATCAAATTACAGGATGTTATTTATGTAGTTTGCTCATTTTCCTCGACTGGTACACAAACATGTGGTTTATTTTGTACATACACTATATTGTGTATATGTATAAAATCAAGCACTTAGGCATGGAGACTGTTTCTACAAACATTTGTGAAAGAATGGGCCGCTCTCAGGAGCTCAGTGATTTCCAGCGTGGAACTGTCATAGGATGTGCAACAAATCCAGTCGTGAAATTTCCTCGCTCCTAAATATTCCATAGCCAACTGTCTGCTTTATTATAAGAACATGGAAGAGTTTGGGAACAACAGCAACTCAGCCGCGAAACGGTAGGCCACGGAAACTGACAGAGAGGGGACTTTCTGTCAGTTGCTACAGAGCTCCAAACTTCATGTGACATTCCAATTGGCCCACGTACAGTACGCAGAGAGCTTCATGGAATGGGTTTCCATGGCCGAGCAGCTGTACCTAAGCCATACATCACCAAGTCTAATGCAAAGCGTCGGATGTAGTGGTGTAAAGCACGTTGCACTGGACTCTAGAGCAGTGGAGACGCCTTCTCTGGACTGATGAGTCACGCTTTTCCATCTGGCAATCTGATGGACGAGTCTGGGTTTGGAGGTTGCCAGGAGAACGCTACATTTCGGACTGCATTGTGCCGAGTGTGAAATTTGGTGGAGGAGGAATTATGGTGTGGGGTTGTTTTTCAGGAGTTGGGCTTGGCCCCTTACTTCCAGTGAAAGGAACTTTGAATGCTCCAGGATACCAAAACATTTCGGACAATTCCATGCTCCCAACCTTGTGGGAGCAGTTTGGAGCGGCCCCCTTCCTCTTCCAACATGACTGTGCACCAGTGCACAAAGCAAGGTCCATAAAGACATGGATGACAGAGTCTGGTGTGGATCAACTTGACTGGCCTGTGCAGAGTCCTGACCTGAACCCGATAGAACACCTTTGGGATGAATTAGAATGGAGACTGAGAGCCAGGCCTTCTTGACCAACATCAGTGTGTGACCTCATCAATGAGCTTTTGGAAGAATGGTGGAAAATTCCTATAAACACACTCTGCAACCTTGTGGACAGCCTTCCCAGAAGAGGTGAAGCTGTAATAGCTGCAAAAGGTGGACCGACATCATATTGAACCCTATGGGTTAGGAATGGGATGGCACTTCAAGTTCATATGTGAGTCAAGGCAGGTGGCCTAATACATTTGGCAATATAGTGTATGTAGCATCATCTACAAAGACTTGCTATTGTGACATCTAGTGGACACATTTAGAACTGCTGTTTCTTTCATTCAAAAATTTCAGGTTAATTTTTAGACTTAAACTCATCCCGCGGGCCGTACGTTTGACACACCTGATATACAGTACCAGGTGGAGATTGGTGACATCCTGTCACCATTATGATATATAGATGATATTAATTTTAGAGCTTCAAAGTCCTCATCCTGACTGTTAATTTGAGGTGTGACTTAATGGGTATGTTATTCACCTCTTTGCTCCTTCTGGTAAGCAAAAACTGCTTGGCCAACATACAAATTGTCTGCCTATTTTTGGGAAAATGTGATAAAAAAAAGCGCAGGACAATTTATGTTTTTAGTGCTTTGACCTCCGACCTTTTCCTGAGCAAGATTTTCCAGTTGAATTGTACAGATTATAGTTTAGCGTGTGCATGAAAATGGGTTTATTGTTGTCTTATTTGTTTTTGCATTGAAACCATGCGCGGGTGTTCCGCACAACACCGCGTGGCGGACTTTGCACTGTCCACACTTCGTCTGTTTGTGTGCACACATCTCTCACAAGCTCGGCTGCAGGGTCCATTTTTATCCCATATTCATAAATCAAATGCGATCCTGTTTGCGCAGGACTTCGGCACCACTGCCTTCCCCCAAAACCTTGTCAACACGGCCAGCTGTGAAATGTATTTCTTGTTGTAATGCGATACAACCACGCCTGCTGACAAGCACTGGACTGTCTTTCAAGTGTAAAAATAAGTTAACTGTTCATGTAAAAATTAAAACCGAATGACGCCTTGTATAAAGTCTAAACACACTTTTATTGTTGCTTTTTACTCAACATATTGTACTAACTTTTGTCACCAGACTATTGCTATGTAACATTTTAGTTCTCTATGGCAGTGGTCCCCAACCACCGTTTTTTTTTTTTTTTTTTTTTTTATTAATTAAATCAACATAAAAAACACAAGATACACTTACAATTAGTGCACCAACCCAAAAAACCTCCCTACCCCATTCGCACAAAAGTGTTGTTTCTTTCTGTTATTAATATTTATGGCTTCTATATTATATATCAATATAGATCATTATACAGTCTGCAGGGATACAGTCCGTAAGCACACATGATTGTATTTTTTTATGACAACCCCCCGCCCCCCGGGTTCGTGGGCCAAATTTTCAAGCGTTGACCGGTCCGCAGTTACAAAAAGGTTGGGGACCACTGCTCTATGGTATGAAGGTTCATTTGTGTCTTTATCACTGAATTTATGTCATTGAATTTTGGGAACTGATTTTTTAAATTTTTTATCAAATTATGTCAACAATTTAATTAAATAACGTTTTAAGCAAAAATGGTGTTTAAAAATTCAGTTTTTTTTAATTTAAGGTTTAAAAATTCAGTGAATAAAAGTTAGTGTAAAAAAAAAAAAAAAAATCAGTGTATACAAATTCAGAATATAAATATTTTTTTGCTTCAAAACTCAAGACTCACTTCCTATGGAGGTTGATTTGTGTCTTTATTATGAAATCTATTTTTTTTTTTTATGTAACTACATTTTGTGCATTTGAAATCTGTGAGCTGAATTTTTACATCAAATTAATTTTAATGAAAACAATTGCGTGAAAATGTGTACAATTTTTTTTAATTTTTTTTTTAATATAATGTTTAAAGATGAAGTGTTTAAAAACTATAAAAAAAAATAAAAAAATCGGTGTAAGAAAATACAGTGCCAACAAATTCAGTGTTTTAAAAATTTTGAGCAGCAATAAAAAAATACTTACTTACGGGCAATTGAAATTATGAAATTAAATGAAAACGAGATAGGCTCCATCACCCCCCCGTGACCCCGAAAGGGACAAGCGGTAGAAAATGGATGGATGGATTATGAAAGCTTTTTATGTAACTAAATTTTGTGCGTTTGAATTCTGTGAGCTGAATTTTTACATCCATCCATTTTCTACTTCTTGTCCCTTTTGGGGTCGCGGGGGGTGCAGGAGCCTATCTCAGCTGCATTCGGGCGGAAGGCGGTGTACACCCTGGACAAGTCACCTTCTCATCACAGGGCCAACACAGATAGACAGACAACATTCACACTCACATTCACACACTAGGGCCAATTCATCAAATTAATTTTATTGAAAACGATTGCGATGAAAATGTGTACAAAAATGTTGTTGTTTTTTTTTTTAAATACAATGTTTAATGTGTATAATGTGTTCAAAAATTATTTTAAAAAAAATTCAGTGTAAGAAAATACAAAGTAAAAAAAATCAGTGCGAACAAATTCAGTTTTAAATTTTTTTTAGCAGCAATAAAAAAAGACTTACTTCCGGGCAATTGAAATTATGAAATTAAATGAAAACGAGATAGGCTCCATCACCCCCCCCCCCCCCCCCCCCCCACCCCCCCACCCCCCGCGACCCCGAAAGGGACAAGCGGTAGAAAATGGATGGATGGATTATGAAAGCTTTTTTTTTTAATGTAACTAAATTTTGTGCGTTTGAATTCTGTGAGCTGAATTTTTACATCCATCCATTTTCTACTGCTTGTCCCTTTTGGGGTCGCGGGGGGTGCTGGAGCCTATCTCAGCTGCATTCGGGCGGAAGGCGAGGTACACCCTGGACAAGTCGCCACCTCATCACAGGGCCAACACAGATAGACAGACAACATTCACACTCACATTCACACACTAGGGCCAATTCATCAAATTAATTTTATGGAAAACAATTGTGATGAAAATGTGTACAAAAATGTTTTTTTTTTAAAAGTACAATGTTTAATGTGTATAATGTGTTAAAAAATTATAAAAAAAAAAAAAATCAGTGTAAGAAATTACAGTGTCAAAAAAATCAGTGCCAACAAATTCAGTGTTTTAACATTTTTGAGCAGCAATAAAAAAAGACTTACTTCCGGCAAATTGAAATTATGAAATTAAATGAAAAGGAGATAGGACAAGCGGTAGAAAACGGATGGATTATGAAAGCTTTTTTTTTTTTCTGTAACTAAATTTTGTGCGTTTGAATTCTGTGAGCTGAATTTATCAATCAAATTAATTTTATTGAAAACAATTGCAATGAAAATGTGTACAAAGATGTTTTGTTTTTTTAAAATACATTGTGTAAAGATTAAGTGTTTAAAAATTATTTTTATAAAGAATTCAGTGTAAGAAAATACAGTGTAAAAAAAATCAGTGCCAACAAATTCAGTGTTTTAAAAATTTTGAGCAGCAATAAAAAAAGACTTACTTCCGGGCAATTGAAATTATGAAATTAAATGAAAACGAGATAAGCGCCAGCACCCCCCCGCGACCCTGAAAGGGACAAGCGGTAGAAAATGGATGGATGGATTATGAAAGCTTTTTTTTTTTTATGTAACTAAATTTTGTGCGTTTGAATTCTGTGAGCTGAATTTTTACATCCATCCATTTTCTACTGCTTGTCCCTTTTGGGGTCGCGGTGGGTGCTGGAGCCTATCTCAGCTGCATTCGGGCGGAAGGCGGGGTACACCCTGGACAAGTCACCATCTCATCACAGGGCCAACGCAGATAGACAGACACCATTCACACTCACATTCACACACTAGAGCCAATTCATCAAATTAATTTTATTGAAAACAATTGTGATGAAAATGTGTACAAAAATGTTTTTTTTTTTAAATACAATGTTTAATGTGTATAATGTGTTCAAAAACTATTTTAAAAAAAATTCAGTGTAAGAAAATACAGTGTAAAAAAAAATCAGTGCCAACAAATTCAGTGTTTTAAAAATTTTGAGCAGCAATAAAAAAAGACTTACTTCCGGCAAATTGAAATTATGAAATTAAATGAAAACGAGATAGGCTCCAGCACCCCCCGCGACCCCGAAAGGGACAAGCGGTAGAAAACGGATGGATTATGAAAGCTTTTTTTTTCTTTCTGTAACTAAATTTTGTGCGTTTGAATTCTGTGAGCTGAATTTATCAATCAAATTAATTTTATTGAAAACAATTGCAATGAAAATGTGTACAAAGATGTTGTTTTTTTTAAATACATTGTGTAAAGATTAAGTGTTTAAAAATTATTTTTATAAAGAATTCAGTGTAAGAAAATACAGTGTAAAAAAAATCAGTGCCAACAAATTCAGTGTTTTAAAAATTTTGAGCAGCAATAAAAAAAGACTTACTTCCGGGCAATTGAAATTATGAAATTAAATGAAAACGAGATAGGCTCCAGCACCCTCGCGACCCCGAAAGGGACAAGTGGTATAAAATGGATGGATTATGATAGCTTTTTTTTTTAATGTAACTAAATCTTGTGCGTTTGAATTCTGTGAGCTGAATTTTTACATCAAATTATCCATTCATCTTCTTCCGCTTATCCGAGGTCGGGTCGCGGGGGCAGCAGCCTAAGCAGGGAAGCCCAGACTTCCCTCTCCCCAGCCACTTTGTCCAGCTCCTCCTGGGGGATCTCAAGGCGTTCCCAGGTCAGCCGGGAGACATAGTCTTCCCAACGTGTCCTGGGTCTTCCCTGTGGTCTCCTACCGGTCGGACGTGCCCTAAACACCTCCCTAGGAAGGCGTTCAGGTGGCATCCTGACCAGATGCCCGAACCATCTCATCTGGCTCCTCTCGATGTGGAGGATGTACATCAATTGTACATCAAATTAATTTTATTGAAAACAATTGCAATGAAAATGTGTATAAAAATATTTTGTTTTTTTTTAAATACAATGTTTAATTTGTATAATGTGTTCAAAAATTATTAAAAAAAAAAAAAAATCAGTGTAAGAAAATACAGTGTAAAAAAAAATCAGTGCCAACAAACTCAGTGTTTTAATTTTTTTAAGCAGCAATAAAAAAGACTTACTTCCGGCAAATTGGAATTATGAAATTAAATGAAAACTGAATGCAATTGTCAGCATAATTTGATGGTGGAAAAAAATCAGTTCACAATATTGAAACTCATCAGTTACAAGTGTTAAAAAAAAAATTGTAATAAAGACACGCATTAACCTGTTTTACAGGGAGACTTTTGTTTTGAAAGGAAAACGTCAAGCATTATTACTCTTATGATAACTGTGTCACGTAGCAACAGTATCACGTGATCATGTCAAGTCAATGACGTTCTAAATAAATAAAACACTAATATATTTAAAAAATAAAACAGTATCACGCGATCTTGTCAAGTCAATGACGTTCTAATTAAATAAAATACTAATATAATTTAAAAAAAACAAAAAACAATAAAATACGTGCGCGTGCACCGCCAACGACCTGCCACGCGCTGTCATCGCTTCCTCCCCTCCCCTTCTGTGACGTCACTGTCCCCTCCGTGGCCTCCTGCCATAGTTTTTCAACGCCGGGCGAAGATGGCGGCCATACAGGCGAGGTGTTATTGCCAGTGGACGTAACCAGGACATTTTTTTATTGACAATTCCAAACCGAGTCAGTCAGTCTACCCGCGTTTAGTCACCCCCTTGACGTCTTTTGTGAGGTTTTTTTTTTGGATACATTTTTTACGCTCCCCCCACACAACATGTTTAGTGACTAGCTGGCTAACGGAGAGCAAGCAGTCTACTAGCTATAGCTCGCTAGCTCGCCGCCGTCAAGAGGAGGATGGGAGAAAAGCTGGAGCTCAAACTCAAATCGCCGGTCGGAGCGGAACCCGCCGGCTACCCGTGGCCCTTGCCGGTTTACGTAAGTACTACGGCCCCGCGGTTGGAATATTGTGAGGGTTTTTGTTGGCTTTGTTAGCTAGCCTTGTGCTAACACTTCCGGTCATGCTCAGTCTGGTAAGGACAACCCTGGTGTGTCAACCGAGTACACCTGGGGTTTTCAACCTTTTCTGAGGCAAGGCACGTTTTTTTAATAAAAAAAAAAAGATCCCGAGGCACACCACCAGCAGAAAACATTAAAAAATGAAACTCAGCAGCCGATATTGACAATAAAAAGACGTTCTCGCAATTGTTGGATATGAATTGAAACCATAACCAAGCATGCATCACTATAGCTCTTGTCTCAAAGTGCTGCCACGACCTGACACATCACGCCGTGACTTATTTGGAGTTTTTGGGTGTTTTCCTGTGTGTAGTGTTTTAGTTCTTGTCTTGCGCTCCTATTTTGTTGTTGATTGTCATGTCATGTACGGATGTACTTTGTGGACGCCGTCCGCTGCTCCTGTAAGTCTTTGCTGTCGTCCAGCATTCTGTTTTTGTTTACTTTGCAGCCAGTTCAGTTTTAGCTTCGTTTTGCATAGCCATCCTTAAGCTTCAATGGCTTTTTTATTAGCGCAGTGTTTTTCAACCTTTTCTGAGGCAAGGCACATTTTTTTCATTGAAAAAATCCGGAGGCACACCACCAGCAGAAAACATTAAAAAATGAAACTCAGCAGCCGATATTGACAGTAAAAAGTCGTTCTCGCAATTGTTGGATATGAATTGAAACCATAACCAAGCATGCATCACTATAGCTCTTGTCTCAAAGTGCTGTCACGACCTGTCACATCACGCCGTGACTTATTTTGAGTTTTTTGCTGTTTTCCTGTGTGTAGTGTTTTAGTTCTTGTCTTGCGCTCCTATTTTGTTGTTGATTGTCATGTCATGTACGGATGTACTTTGTGGACGCCGTCCGCTGCTGCGCATGCTGTAAGTCTTTGCTGTCGTCCAGCATTCTTTTTATGTTTACTTTGCAGCCAGTTTAGCATAGCCATCCCTAAGCTTCGTTGCCTTTTCTTAGCGCAGTGTTTTTCAACCTTTTCTGCGGCAAGGAACTTTTTTTTTTAATTAAAAAAAAAATCCCGAGGCACAACACCAGCAGAAAACATAAAAAAATTAAAAGTCAACAGCCGATATTGACAATAAAAAGACGTTCTCGCAATTGTTGGATATTAATTGAAACCAAAACCAAGCATGCATCACTATAGCTCTTGTCTCAAAGTACTGTCACGACCTGTCACATCATACCGTGACTTATTTGGAGTTTTTTACTGTTTTCCTGTGTGTAGTGTTTTAGTTCTTGTCTTGCGCTCCTATTTTGTTGTTGATTGTCATGTCATGTACGGGTGTACTTTGTGGACGCCGTCCGCTGCTCCGCACGCTGTAAGTCTTTGCTGTCGTCCAGCATTCTGTTTCTGTTTACTTTGCAGCCAGTTCAGTTTTAGCTTAGTTTAGCATAGCCATCCCTAAGCTTCAGAGCATTTACTTAGCAGTGTTTTTCAACCTTTTCTGAGGCAAGGCACATTTTTTTACATTGAAAAAATCCCGAGGCACACCACCAGCAGAAAACATTAAAAAATGAAACCCAGCAGCCGATATTGACTGTAAAAAGTCGTTCTCGCAATTGTTGGAGATGAATTCAAACCTTAACCAAGCATGCATCACTATAGCTCTTGTCCCAAAGTAGGTGTACTGTCACAACCTGTCACATCAGGCCCTGACTTATTTGGAGGTTTTTGGTGTTTTCCTGTGTTTAGTGTTTTAGTTCTTGTCTTGCGCTCCTATTTTGTTGTTGATTGTCATGTCATGTACGGATGTACTTTGTGGACGCCGTCTGCTGCTCCACACGCTGTAAGTATTTGCTGTCGTCCAGCATTCTGTTTTTGTATACTTTGCAGCCAGTTCAGTTTAGCATAGCCATCCCTAAGTTTCGATGCCTTTTCTTAGTAGCACTCGCCTTTTGTTTATTTTTGGTTTAAGCGTTAGATACCTTTTTACCTGCACTCTGCCTACCGCATATTGTGATCCCGACAAACCATGTTCCCGACATCTACAAAGCAATTAGCTACCTGCTGCCCCCTACTGATATGCCGAGCTCTAGACAGTAGAGACACTCAACAATGGCACATTTGCGGATTATAATTACTAGTTTGCAAAAAATATTTTTAACCCAATAGGTGAAATGACATAATCTCCCACAGCACACCAGACTGTATCTCACGGCACACTAGCACAGCGGTTGAAAAACTCTGAAGTACACGGCCAATAAGTATTTGATTTTTTAATTGTTATAACCTATTTTGTTATATTTGTCGTAAACATTAGGCTGACAAAAAGTGAGGTTATTGACACTGACAGTCTGTACAAATAGTGCACCTAATGAAGTCCCTTCCTAGCTTTGTTTGTTTTTGCGTATACCCCCAAAAGTGTCGTGTTTGTAGCTGTCATCTGGAGCACATATTGAAGTGTTTCAGCAATGCTGCCAAACAATCAGGTCATATGTGCATATATGTTTGTTTTTGCTCGCTTAAGGCTCCACATCTGGTTGCACTTAACAATTGCATTGCAGCACAAGGTCTCTGGGGTAGGGCTGTTTTGTGGAGGAGTTGTGGTGTTCAACTGGTGGCTCGCGGGACAAACCGGCCTGTGAATGATTTAGACTTAGACAAACTTTAATGATCCACAAGGGAAATTGTTCCACACAGTAGCTCAGTTACAAAGGATGGAAAGGATAATGCAGGTATAAAGTAGACTAAAATTGTATCGTAGTAGCAATATAAAATATAACACAGATGTAATATTTACACATTATATATACAGTATATGACATATACTGATATATTATATTTTTATATAATAAATACAATATATAACAATTACCATGTACTGAATATTACAGTATATGTAACAGTAGATCCAGCAGAAAATAGACATTATAAACAAAGAGAGGTAGCTAACATAGAAGCGGTCAGGTAACTAACAGATATCATCTATTGCTGTATGGCGAGTGATTATACAGCTGGATGGAGTGCGGAATGAAGGAGTTCTTGAATCGAACACTGTGGGAACGAAGCTGAAGGACCCTGTTCGAGTATAAGCTGTCCCTCAATTGTCTGGTGGAGTGGGTGGGCAGGGTTGTCCATGACGGCGAGCAGTTTGTCCAGTGTGCTCCTGTCCCTCACTGACACAAACGCCTCCAACTGCGTGCCAATAGTTTGGCCGGCTTTCCGGATCTGTTTGTCAATCCGGTTTATGTCCCTTTTGCTGGTGCTGCTCCCCCAACAAACCACTGCAAAGTACAGGGCACTGGCCACAACAGACTGATAAAAGATCAGACCGGTTCAGTTCAGTAGCAATTTTTGAGCTGATTACTAGTAGGAGGCCTAAATATTCATTAAAAACAAGGCAGCGGTTTTATTTAACAACTTAATATATTTAATATTTTCGGCCACTGTAACATTACATAGTTTGAACTCGTGTTGTCCTGGTACATAAATGTATTTCGATACTTTTCGATACTTTTCTAAATAAAGGGGACCACAAAAAATTGCATTGTTGACTTTATTTCAACCAAAAAATCTTAAGATACATTAAACATATGTTTGTTATTGCAATTTTGTTCTTAAATAAAATAGTAAACATACAAGACAACTTGTCTTTTAGTAGTAAGTAAGCAAACAAAGGCTCCTAATTACCGGTAGTCTGCTGACATATGCAGTAACATATTGTGTCATTTTCCATTCTATTATTTTGTCAACATTATGAGGGACAAGTGGTAGAAAATGGAAATTATTAGTCTACTTGTTCATTTACTGTTAATATCTGCATACCGGTACTTTATCTTTTAACATTTTATATCTACACTTCTGGTATGTATGTAATGTAATAATCACTTATTCTTCTGTTGTTTGATACTTTACATTAGTTTTGGATGATACCACAAATTTAGGTATCAATCTGATACCAAGTAGTTATAGGATTATACATTGGTCATATTCAAAGTCCTCATGTGTCCAGGGACATATTTCTTGAGTTTATGAACATAATATGAATAAATAAAAAACGAAAGAAGATTTTGTGATGCTAAAAATATCAATGTAATCATAGTAGTATCGACTAGATACGCCCTGTACTTGGTGTCATTACAGTGGATGTTAGGTGTAGATCCACCAATGGCGTTTGTTTACATTCAGGAACGGTGTCACCGCTACGGTGAAGCATGTTTAGCTATTTCTCGTCCTGCAGGGATGATACTTGTAAGAAACGTACTTTATTTGTCGCCATGGAGGCGAGGATTAGTGATTTAGAAGTAGCTACAACACTGCAGACTGGGGCTGGACTTAGACGCTAGCGAGCTAGCCAGTGTTATAGCTTCACCTTTATCGTTAGTTTTAAGCCAAAATGCGTCCGTTCTCCCTTTTCTGTCTGCACACTGTGTCTGCTTGTAAGTACTCCGTGATTGTGCGTTGCCGAACATGCTCCTCTGCTCGTAAACCAGCAATGACACAACTTGACAACGACGGGGGCTGAGGGAGTGGTGGACCGGTACTTTTCAGAGGCGGTATAGTACAGATTGTGATTCATTAGTATCGCGGTACTATACTAATACCGGTATACCGTACAACCCTAGTTTGAACAGTAAGTGTTTGAATATAGGACAATAATACATTGTACTTACATGAATGAAATAAAATATATTGCCAATTTAATAAACATTGTACTGATAAAAATATCAAAATATATATTTTTTATTTGTTGTTACGTGCAGCTTTCTCTGCCAATGTTTGTCTTTGTTACATGTCTTCTGCATGTTGATTAACTGGGAGGCTGGGAAAGGGCGGACGTTAGCGAAGAATATGGAGATTATTTGTTCCCACGTGTGTTGAGGGATAGAAATAATGTAGTAACACAGTTCTATTTGTGTCTTGTTTATTTTGGCGTCGACTACGGCCTACAGTGTAGGCTGGTAAACTTTAAATAACGGCCTGAGTCACTTCATTACAATATTTAATTTAGTGATTGTTTGGCGTACTATTAGATGGAGCCCATTGAAAATCACTGGTACAGAGGATCTTTGATTAGTGATTTTGCTGTACAGTCGTCCCGTGCTTATCCCAATAAATTGGGAACGGACATGGCTGCGTTAAAACAGATTTCCGCAAAGTGGGGTTATTATTAATAAATAGGGATGCAACGATAAACGGTATTAATGATAACCACGTAAAACTCTTGACTGTTAGTAATATCATTTTAAATTTGAAATGATTAAAACTGCACTGATAAACTCACAGAGGGCCGCTAGCTTAAATGCTAACATGAATACAAAATACCTCAACTTCTTTCCCCATTACGAAACGACATACTCAAACTTATAAAAACACACTCAAACTTATAAAAACACATTTCTGTCTGAGTAACTAAACTATTCAATGGTGCACGTTGAACCTGCAAGCTGTGGTCTCTTAGGTCAGAGTGATCAATCTATGCACAGAGGATTATGACACATAGGTGCGTTCAGTGGCCGCTGAAGAGAGTAGGATGCCAGAACAATCTTATCAGTGAAGCATAAGAAACACATTCAAAACAGTGCGCTTTCTAACAGTTGGTCTATATATTTTATTTTAATCAAATCAAAAGATTTCAGTATGTATATGGGTACGGCATGGCGCGGTTGGTAGAGTGGCCGTGCCAGCAACATGAGGGTTCCTGGTTCGATCCCCACCTTCTACCGACCTCGTCACGTCCGTTGTGTCCTTGAGCAAGACACTTCACCCTTGCTCCTGATGGGTCGTGGTTAGGGCCTTGCATGGCAGCTCCCGCCATCAGTGTGTGAATGTGTGTTTGTGTGTGTGAATGGGTGAATGTGGAAATAGTGTCAAAGCGCTTTGAGTATCTTGAAGGTAGAAAAGTGCTATACAAGTATAACCCATTTACCATTTATTCTTTTTGAGCACATTCAACAATATCGTGACTATAATGATAACCATGATATGAGATTTCCATATCATTACATCCATATAAATAAATTGAGAATTTTCTTAGTTTGTAGGGATGTCCCAATCTGGGCTTTATGCTGTTGGTTTCGATACCGATCATCCATTAGTGAGGTCAGCTGATACCACTACGGTTGCCGATCACATTTATTAACTGTAAATGTTTCAATTTATTTAAGGTCCACTATTAAATGATAAATGGGTTGTACTTATATAGCGCTTTTCTACCTTCAAGGTACTCAAAGCGCTTTGACACTACTTCCACATTTACCCATTCACACACACATTCACACACTGATGGAGGGAGCTGCCATGCAAGGCGCTAACCAGCACCCATCAGGAGCAAGGGTGAAGTGTCTTGCTCAGGACACAACGGACATGACGAGGTTGGTACTAGGTGGGGATTGAACCAGGGACCCTCGGGTCGCGCACGGCCATTCTCCCACTGCGCCACGCCGTCCCTATTAACAGTTTAACAATATCAACACAATATTTCAACTTTTTCCTTATTCCTTTTTATTACCAGTTTCCCCTTCAAGGGGAACTGACCTTTTCTTGGAATTTTGCCAAAAAGTCCTTATGAGAGACAAGACATGTTTTTTTTTGTGCATTCTAATTTGTAATAATCAACTCGTTCAAGGTGGCTAGCATTGATTGATTGAGACTTTTATTAGTAGATAGTACAGTACATATTCCGTACAATTGACCACTAAATGGTAACACCCGAATAAGTTTTTCAACTTGTTTAAGTCGGGGTCCACGTTAATCAATTCATGGTAAATGAATGGCAATGCAGCTAATGGGAGCGATCTATTCTGCCTGTGAATCACTTTAAAATTGCACCCCAAAACCGCCAACAATACTTAATTTACGTTTTGTTACCCGTAAAATAACGAAGCTGTAGCGACATTGTTATTGTAAGAGCGAACACTGAGGTACTGTTTTTCTAAGTACACATCACCTTGCGACGGCATTAGCCATAAGCTAGCGTCTGTGTCAGCAGCTGAATCACCGTTGAGTTTGTATTGCACAACACAATGCGATAGGACCTAACCTGTACGGACTGAAAAGCATGAACCATCATATTACAGTATCTGTATTAGCCCCCAAAAATGAACACCATAACACACTCACGTATCAGTCTAGACTAGTTGTTGTTTCATTATCTTTCTTGCAGCTTACCGTCTATGACTCATTGAAGTCTTCTCACTGGAGAAGAAACGGAAAAGGAAGTGGTTGTCTTGAACGCAACATGCTTCTATTCACTATAAATTGTGGTGAGACAGCAAGCACTGACTGAAAAAAAGTCAGAATTCTCAGAATGCCCGAGCTGGGGTCGGGGGACTTCTTTCTGTACATTTCTTCCTTCTTTGCCTCCACTGTAAAAGTACGTGCCTTACTGTAGTTGACATAATCAGCCACTGCCAGCTGCTTTATGGTGTAAATAGTTGACCCTCCCATTTCCACTCCCTCCTGCCTCACCCATTTCCTTTTGCTGTGGTCTGGCATGGATAAACACGCAAGCATGACAGGAATTTAAGATACTGTCGGCCTGTGTCATGTCACTAGCGTAGAATTAGAAACAGTCCTGTCCTGCTTGTGGAATGTCTACAGTTTGAAGCGTATTTGTGCAGAGGCTCCCCTGCTGCCTTCAAAGGGGCGGGATACTTCCTCTCTTCCCTGCGTCCATATGGTCAACACTCGGGCAGGATGGACGATGCCACTCCTCAGGCAGCAGTTAGGAAATACCATTAGAAAAACACATGCTTGTCAGCGTTTATAATCGATAATTCCACCCCAAATTCTGTATCCACACCCACGTGACATGGGCACAGTGATGAAAGTGTGTTCCAACGCACAAACGCAACTATTGTACACGCTGACACACTCGTCCACTTTGTATGCCCACACACAACGATACCACACCAGCAATGTCTCTTTGTGTAATGCAGTCGTAATTATAGTAGTATTACCGTTAATGCTAATTGCCGTGTGTTTATTTACATAAACCAACAACTGTGTTAATTGGAAGCAGGTGATAATTGGTTAGAGCAGTGGTTCTTAACCTTGTTGGAGGTACCGAACCCCACCAGTTTCATATGCGCATTCACCGAACCCTTCTTTAGTGAAAAATAAAATAGTTTTTTTTTTTTTCAAATTCAAGACAAAGTTATGTTTTTGGTAACACTTTAGTATGGGGAACATATTCTAAATAACAAAGACTTAATTTAGAGTTATTTGGACACTAGGGGAACATATTCTAAGTACTAAAGACTTCATTTAGAGTTATTTGGTTAGGGTTAGGGCCAGGGTTAGAGGGTTAGGGTTATAATAAGGCCATGCCGAATAAGGCATTAATAAGTACTTAATAATGACTAGTTAAGAGCACATATGTTATTAATTTGCATGTTAATAAGCAACTAATTAATGGTGAATATGTTCCCCATACTAAAGTGTTACCATGTTTTTTTACTGGTGCACAAAATGAACCGTGCATGAACATCACCTTGTTCAAACAACAAAACCAACACAGTGCATAAACTCACAACAAATTACACACCTGCAAACCAGTCAGCTGTTGCCGTATCCGTAATACGCCGATAGGGAGAAGTTTGTATTTACACGATGAGTCGGGTGTGTTTTGACCTCCCTCGAACTCCTGAGGCCGACTCACCGAACCCAGAGGGTTCGATCGAACCCAGGTTAAGAACCACTGGGTTAGAGGCTACTTTTTCCCAACTTTTTAACTTAATTTTGTAACTTTAATACCAGTTTGAAGTAGGGGTATCCTGATCCGATATTGATCAGTCAGATATCTGCAAAACATCTAAAATCTCCGATATGAACTCCGATACAAGCAGTCCTACAGTGTGTTACTCGTGCAAAGCTGGACAGCCAGTTTACATCTAAATGTCCTCCGATAAGCACACAATGTTAGTCTTTTTTAGTATTTTTGTGAAGTCATTTACAAAGAGTAGACATGATAGGCTATAGGCTACGATAGGAGATAGCAGCTACACAACAGTTAAACACAAAGTAGCAAATAAGCTAAACATACAGACGTGGTCAAAAGTTTATGTCATGACTGTCTTGAGTATCCAATCATTTCTACAACTGTTATTTTTTTGTGATAGAGTGATTGGAGCGCATACTTGTTGGTCACAAAAAACATTTATGAAGTTTGGTTCTTTTATGAATTTATTATGGGTCTACTGAAAATGTGACCAAATATGCTGGGTCAAAAGTATACATACAGCAATGTTAATATTTGGTTACAAGTTTCACAGCAATAAGGTGTAAATTTGTTGGTTTTCTGACATGCACTTGTTTCTTCAGCATTGTCCACATATTTAAGTCAGGACTTTGGGAAGGCCATTCTAAAACCTTAATTCTAGCCTAATTTAGCCATTCCTTTACCACTTTTGACATGGTTGGGGTCATTGTCCTGTTGGAACACCCAACTGCGCCCAAGACCCAACCCCCGGGCTGATGATTTTAGGTTGTCCTGAAGAATTTCGAGGCAATGCTCCTTTTTCATTGTCCCATTTACTCTCTGTAAAGCACAAGTTCCATTGGCAGCAAAACAGGCCTAGAGCATAATACTACTACCACCATGCTTGACGGTCGGCATGGTGTTCCTGGGATTAAAGGCCTCACCTTTTCTCCTCCAAACATATTGCTGGGTATTGTGGCCAAACCGCTCCATTTTTGTTTCATCTGACCACAGAACTTTCCTTCCAGAAGTTCTTATCTTTGTCCATGTGATGTCAGAGTATGTGCTCCAATCACTCTATAACAAAAAAATAAGAGTTGTAGAAATTATTGGAAACTCAAGACAGTCATGACATTGTTTTTTACAAGTGTAAACTTTTTTTTTTTTGCAACTTTTGACCACAACTGTACGTAATACATGTCCTTAATTGAACAATATTACATTTTGAAATATCACATTTATCAATACAAACAAGTATCAAATATTTCAATTTGTATATTACTTACACATACGTCTCCAAGGCAGAAGCATTTTAGAAAGTATCCAGTAAACGTGTCTGCATCATTCAATTCCCACACACAACGATACCACACACAATTTCTCTCTGTGTAATGCAGTCATCATTTTTGTACTATTACCGGTAATGCTAATTAATAGCCGTGTGTTTATTTCCATAAACTAACAAAAGGTTGGTCTTTTCTAGTATTTTTGTAAAGTCGTTTCAGTGTTTCCCACAGGACAGGCATCTATTTGTGGTGGTGTGGTCGGGGGGTGGGGGGTGGCGGCGGCAGCGGCGATGACCAAGAAGAACGCGGAGTTGGAATATAATTACAACACTTTATGTACATATTTATACACAGATTTGAACAATTAGTTATTCACTGAAATATATTTATTAATTGTGGTTCTTAGAAAAAAATATATCTTATAAAATATAAAAGCTAAAATGTCTCTTAAAGCTCTGCCCCTTTAATTAGTGCATAGATCATCTGTGTGAAGGAGTGAACATCCAACATTAGAATTTATTACTAACGAGCAGAACCGCTCTATGTACAGTGCCGTCTAACCTTAAGCGGCAGCAGCTCAACACATGCAGGGTTCAACGTTAAGGTTTTTTTCTACTTGCCCGACTTCTCAAATCTACTTGCCCCAATATTTTTACTTGTCCTGCCTAGGTTTTTTTCTGGCTGTGTAGTGCTCATGGCTTATATCTTACTAAAATTATTATTATTATTATCTATAATTACATTTAAATGGCATTGCATACATGTAAAATTAAATGCTATTTCACATTATTTGACCAGTAGCAGTTACACCCATCTGAACAGGTCAGCCACCTGTTTAAAGCCCGATCACAGTTGAAATCTTGAAATGAAGGGCCTTTAATGGCCAAAACATTAACCTGGACAACATTTTAACAGCTGGTTGGCTCAGATTTGATTCTTTTCATTGCATTCACATGCTGCAGTGGACAGTGGACAATTTAGCTTCAGTATTAATGCAGTATCTGAAGCACCGTCTCCACGTGTGTTTATTGACAACAGGGTTATAACCTGGACACGTTAGCTCGTCGGTATGGTAACAGGTGACTTGTTACTGCGTGCGTCTGCCCCGGCCCCCGAGTCAAACAGCGGCGGTGTTAATGAAGCAGCGTCAGGCTGCTCACCGTCAGTGAAACGCTCGGTGAAATCGCGGATTAACGTTAAATATATGACGAGCCGCGAGCGATGCAGCTATAACTTATCTCACCTGTTGGAGCACCCGCTGCGGCGACCCAGTTCGATTCGCTTTGCTCCGCGTCAATCCCCCCTCTCCCGTCTCTCTCCAGCTGTCCTTTCAAAATAAATGCATTCAAATCCCGAAAATAAAAATTAAGAAAATCCGAGTCGGTGCTGCACACTGCACAGGTTCGGACCACTTTTGAACTTGTTTGCCAAGACGTCTTACCCTCGTATTTTGATCCGGTCGGTCCGTTCTTCTTTTAATTCCTCGTCGTCGTTTTCTTCTTCTTCTTCTGTCCCACCAGGTGAATTAAGTGCTATTGGTGGAGTTGCAATGCATAGTAGGCTACCGCCACCTACTGCACCGAAATTGTAACTACAAGCAACATTCACAGACAGAGTCTCATTGCTTTTATGAGCGGTCGAGCGAGTCAAAAGCCGAAAAATCTATTTGTGGCGGACGTAATTCTTTCGTGGCGGGCTGCCACAAATAAATGAATGTGTGGGAAACAGTGCGTTTACAAAGTCTAAACACGGTAGGCAATAGGCTACACAATAGCACACGAGCTAGACATATTTTAAATATGTCCTTAAAATGAATAGTGCTGTTTGAAACACCACATTTATCAATACATACAACTTTAATGTATTATTGCACAAAACCTCACCAACAGAACCAATGTTGTCATAGTGTTAAGTAAGCTGATCAGTTCGATGTAAACAAAAAGCGCGGCAAGTGCAACAGGTTTGATTTACACAGAGTTGGGCAACACAACATTTTATAGCGCATTCAGAGGAAGATATAGCTGCTGAATGTTGACCGCTACTGTTGAGTTAATAAATCTACATTAGGAGGTTACTTGCATTCACAGCGGTTAATGTCGACTATAGGAGGCTCTGCGGTCAATTAAGCGGAGGCCTTTGTTAAACATTTTTTTTGTGTACAGTTTATTTTGTTGATGTGGAAGGTTGAAGGAAGTTCCTTCCAGGACACAATATTCTGAAACAGACCCCTTAGGAAATAATGGAAACATTAGAACATTCCTAACTGTTCAAAAAGAAGATAACCGTATACTATAGTAATAAATGAGCCATATTGTACTGATTAGCCAGAATAGCGGTGCATGTACCGCTTATGTTACTGTGCTGCTGACACATTAGAAGCTCCATTTTGTGCGTCTGTAATGGTCATCAATCGGTTCCTGTTTATCCAGGTGAAGCAACATCGGAAAAACAGCCAATGAAAAAGCACTTGTTGAGTCAATGCAATTATTTCCACAAGTTTTGCCAAAGTGTTGCAAATTGTTTTGAAAGACACATTTTCTCCTCAGAAAATGTTCCAAATGAGAGGTTCCTCTGTGGTAGTTGCGGCCAACATTTGTTGTTTACGCACACACACCAAAACAAACAGGAGAGAGGTCTTTATGTCAACTGTGCCGAGATAGCAAGTGATATCACATTAGGGTGTCCTGCATGATGACTCAGTTTTTAGTGGAAAAGATTAAAGGCCTACTGAAACCCACTACTATCGACCACGCAGTCTGATAGTTTATATATCAATGATGAAATCTTAACATTGCAACACATGCCAATACGGCCGGATTAGTTTACTAAAGTGCAATTTTAAATTTCGCGCGACATATCCTGCTGAAAACGTCTCGTGACGTCGCGGATTGTAGAGGACATTTTGGGACAGCATGGTGGCTAGCTATAAAGTCGGCTGTTTTCATCGCAAAATTCCACAGTATTCTGGACATCTGTGTTGGTGAATCTTTTGCAATTTGTTCAATGAACAATGGAGACAGCAAAGAAGAAAGCTGTAGGAGGGAAGCGGTGTATTGCGGCCGACTTCAGCAACACAAACACGGCCGGTGTTTCATTGTTTACATTCCCGAAAGATGACAGTCAATCTTTACCATTGGCCTGTGGAGAACTGGGACAAGAGAGACTCTTACCAGGAGGACTTTGAGTTGGATGTGCAGACACGGTACCGTGAGTACGCTTCCAAACATTTGATCGCTTGCCCGTACGTGCGTGCCGCTATGTGCATGTCACGTACGTAACTTTGGGAACTTTGGGGAAATATATGTGCTGTATGAACTTTGGGGAGGTGAACGGTACTTTGGGCTGTGGGATTGAGTGTGTTGTGCAGGTGTTTGAGTTGTATTGGCGGGTTATATGGACGGGAGGGGGGAGGTGCTTGTTATGCGGTATTAATTTGTGGCATATTAAATATAAGCCTGGTTGTGTTGTGGCTAATAGAGTATATATGTCTTGTGTTTATTTACTGTTTTAGTCATTCCCAGCTGAATATCAGGTCCCACCCGCCTCTCACAGCATCTTCCCTATCTGAATCGCTCCCACTGCCCTCTAGTCCTTCACTCTCACTTTCCTCATCCACAAATCTTTCGTCCTCGCTCAAATTAATGGGGAAATCGTCACTTTCTCGGTCCGAATCGCTCTCGCTGCTGGTGGCCATGATTGCAAACAATGTGCAGATGTGAGGAGCTCCACAACCTGTGACGTCACGCTACTTGTCTGCTACTTCCGGTACAGGCAAGGCTTTTTTATCAGCGACCGAAAGTTGCAAACTTTATCGTCAATGTTCTCTACCAAATCTTTTCAGCAGAAATATGGCAATATCGCGAAATGATCAAGTATGACACATAGAATGGACCTGCTATCTCCGTTTAAATAAGAAAATCGCATTTCAGTAGGCCTTTAAGCTCCCTAGTTGTTTATGACGCTGAGTTACAACCTCTGATTTCCACCATTTGCCAGTGAGGAGAGAGGAGAGTCTCCATTCGTCTCACACAGGTTTATTTTTAGCTCAGAGCTGGTGTTGCTGTGTGCCATTTTGTGCCATCACGTGACTGCCCTCTACATCCTATGCTCCAGCTGCATACCAACTAACCATTTCCTATGTTTTATTTATGCTGCATCGCGGCGGGGCGTCTATTTTTGTTGCCGTGTCGCTCGTACTTGTCAATTCGTATTCTTCCGTGCCTTGCTGATAGAAATGAATTTCCCGCGCATATTTTGAACGTCATCCTTGAGTGTTGGCAGTGGATGTTTGTGCAAAAAGTGGCGGGCAGCAGCGAGCGGGAAGCTGGAGCCTGCGAGCTGTCAGCACAGGCCGCAAAACAGCTGACAAACAGTAGGCTTTCCATCCTCTCTGGCCACCTCTCCCTGCTTTCACTTCCGTTTGTTTGGCTTTCCTTTTTCCTCCATCTCTCATTCTCCTTCTTTAGCGATCCATGCATCAGAAACACTCCTTGGAAATTGCACTGGAGTCTGAGAAAAAGAAAGTGGGTCAGTGGGTCAGCTGAGGATACATGCTCCCGCTGCGCTCTGTGTACAATTTGAGCGCCGTCACTGCCGCACAGCAGCCTTGGTGCACTATGGCAGGGATCAGCTGTGATCCCTGCAGATGATGCGGTTTTATTTGGGTTTTCTGGGGTCAGCCAGGGTTCTATTTTAAACTAGATAAAACCATACCTCAGCGGCGCTCACAGATTGCGACAGGTGCTTGTAGTCCGTAAATATTTTAAGTGTAAGTCAAGGCACGTGTTGCTGGAGATTTGCTCCAAAGGTCAACCACAATTCAGGAGAGATCAAGAAGCTATGTTTTCTGCTAAGACAGCTTGAATGTAAAGTAGCAAAGCAACAGACTTTAACAGAAGTGTAGCTTGAACTGCGTTACAGCAGAAAGTAACGTATTTTCTGGACCATAAGGCGTGCCGGATTATAAAGCGCACTGCCAATGAATGGTCTATTTTAAAAAATATATTTTTTGATATATTAGGCGCACTGGATTATAGGGCACATTAAAGAAGTCACATTATTATTTTTTTCTAAATGGAAAGCACTTCCTTGTGGTTTACATAACATGTAAAGGTGGTTCTTTGGTCAAAATGTTGCATAGATTATGTTTTACAGATCATCTTCAAGCCGCTTTCTGACAGTCTCTTCCGGATGCACCGTTTTGTGGGCCGTCTTATTTACGTGGCTCACCTTCGGCAGCGTCTTCTCCCCGTCATCTTTGTTGTAGCGGTGTAGCGGGCAGGGACGGGAGTGGAAGAAGTGTCAAAAAATGGAGCTAACTGTTTTAAAGACATTCAGACTTTACTTATATCGATAACGGAGCAGCCTCTCCTCATCCGTAAACAACACAGGAAATGTGTCCCATGAAAAAACGTCCGACCGGAACGCTCTAATAACTAAAGTTCCGTGGGTGACTAATGTAAATTCACTCCGCAGGTATGTTTTAGCGCTTGCATGGTGAGTTTACTGTCAGATACTGTATAAGTAAGAACTTTTCACTACTTTATATTAGAAATGGCAACATCGCAGGATGAATGTCACATAACAAGAAGATAGAGAAAAAGAAGCTTATCGACTGTGGCGTCGTTGCAGACGCGCGCAATTTTTCAGGATTTACGCAGATCCCAAATACAGATTAGCAGGTACCACAAGGTAAGAAAAGTTGCTTTTGCATAATATTGTGAAACAAAACGCCAGATAATCCCCATCCATCCATCCATTTTCTACCGCTTATTCCCTTTTGGGGTCGCGGGGGGCGCTGGAGCCTATCTCAGCTACAATCGGGCGGAAGGCGGTGTACACCCTGGACAAGTCGCCACCTCATCGCAGGGCCAACACAGATAGACAGACAACATTCACACTCACATTCACACACTAGGGCCAATTTAGTGTTGCCAATCAACCTATCCCCAGGTGCATGTCTTTGGAGGTGGGAGGAAGCCGGAGTACCCGGAGGGAACCCACGCAGTCACGGGGAGAACATGCAAACTCCACACAGAAAGATCCCGAGCCCGGGATTGAACCCAAGACTACTCAGGACCTTCGTATTGTGAGGCAGATGCACTAACCCCTCTACCACCGTGACGCCCCACGCCAGATAATGTCTTACCTTATACACACACCATAATAATACTCGTATGTTTGATGCGCCGACAATCCTTCAAGCGGTGCGGCTTCATAGCTTACCAAAGTCGTACTAAAACATTTTGATAGATTTTTGAGTGCCATGTGTATTCTATATTTTCAATGACACATAAAATGTTAGTGTTGTTTACTTGAGACCCGTCATACTGCAGCCTACACTTATCTCTTATGTTTGACTGCCATCTACTGGTCACACTTATCATTACACCATGTACCAAATAATATAGCTTCAAGGTGGGTAAGCGCAACCAAACTTATCCCTTACATTAGACGCACGGCGTTGTAAGGCTCACTGTCAAGTTTTGAGAGAGAAAAAGGATTTTAAGTGCGCCTTATAGTCCGGAAAATACGGTACCCAACTATGAAGGATACATTAGCAAGTAGATTAATAAAACGGCCCAAACGTTTTGCCTCCAAGGGTCAAAGTGAAAATATGCCGATGGGCCGTCGGCCAAGCACAGCGGTTTTAAATGTACAGTAGCACCACAAGTGTGGAGTTTAGCCCCATACCGGCATATATAAGGCAATGAAGATCACCACATTTAAGGATGGCAACGAGTTAGACTTGTGGACATGCCATCAATGATGGTGTGAGCTTCACAAGAAACAGGTGGGACAGAGTTGGCCAGGTGTGCCACATTGGGTACACCTGGTTTAGAGAGGGAATAACGCAACTCCACCGGGTGTACTGTACGTGTGCTAAAACCAGAAATGATGCATTACATTACTGTGTACGCCAGCAGCCAAAGGAGGATCTCTAACTTTATTTTCAAACTCTCTTATAAGCTATTTATATCCAGAAATATGTTGCATGCATATCTGCTTTCAGCACAATTCATCATTGACTATTAAATAACTTGACTATTAGAAAGAATAAAGAATCATAACACACATGTGAAGAAGGACATTAATGTACACTCCTAATAGGAAAATGTGAGGTTTAACAATATGTTTCAAGTTTCAAGTTCACCCTATATATGGTTGGAATTTTATTACAATTTTGATCACGATTTAAATACAATAATTAAAAAAATGATTATTGGTTTGCGCAACGTGCATGCAAATTCCTGAGCTTGTAATGGTTTAACTCAACGGATGAGTGAGTGTATGAGTGTAAAAAAGACCATGTCTATTCGGAGAGTGGAATCTCCAATGGTTGCTACTTTGTATTTGAAACAGCCTAATCACTAAACTTAAAAAAAAAAAAGTAAGGCATATGATTTTCCCGTTCACGTAACCGTGGATGGAGTCACATAATTGGCCAATAAAACGGAATCCGCTGTTGTGAGAAGTACATTTGTTTGGGAAATTTAACCCCAAAACATGTCCTATACTGAATAATGTGGAGACAGCCACGTGAAACAGCTACTAAACTACAAAGCTAAAGCTAGCAACAACAATGTATTTGCCCACAACACATTTCATCTGCTTGTGTTGCTGTGAATGACATTATTGATGTAATATCAATGTACAAGCAGGAAAGCGGCTGCAACTTTAAAGGCTATCTTTATTTTTTAAACAGCCTCAAAACTTATCTCTACACGTCAAGTTTAGAACGACAGCACACTTCCCCACCTTTCACAATAATAGCGCTGTGCGCAAAAGCCGGTCTGACTGCGCTAAAAAAACAAAGGTTTCAAAGGAGTACTTAACACAAGCATAATGCACTTAAAGCACTTATTGATACATCAGAACACATTTAATATGCTTTGACTTAAAATACTGGTAAAAAATTGTCCAAATATGTATTGCACCAATAAATGTGAGGATTTCTGCATTTAATTAACTAAATGTTACTGCATTTTATTTGACACAAAAAGCACAAACTCTGTGGCAGTAAAATAAGTGTAAAATGTAAAAAACGGTATTCAAAACTATTTAAGCGGGAAAAACTGATTTATTTGTTTTTCATATTGCTATTGTTTAAAGTACCAGTAGAGTGGAAAAACAAGTTGACTTTATATGCTTAATTGGGTTTCATTGTATCCATTAAACCATATCCAATCGTGTGCATCATGATTAATTGTTCATATAAACAGGAAGATATGGACATCCTATCAGTCGTCATCAAAGTGATAGCAAACAATGTACAGTAAGCTGTCATTTTATTATGTTTGTAGTTTGTGTTTCTTGTTTAGCACTTAGCAATACTGCTACATGATGCTTAGTGTTTCACTAAGGCTGGATTTGTTTAGCAGAGCTTCTAAAACTTGTAGCTCATCCTCCTTATATTCAGGATCAACAATATAAGGTTCTGGATCAAAATTTTGCCCAAAGTAAACATTGTTGGCTCTCACAATGTCTGCACGATTTGCATTGTTTTTGGTGATGAAGGGATCTGCGGTCCCTACCACTACGTCACGCGATGACGTGTCTGGCTTCCTCATTATCTCTCAAAATGGTTGGGAATCTCTGTGAGATTGATACTATTTTGGTCGTATCTATTTATTCGCAAACTTTAGAAGTCTTTAGGTGCCATGAATTAGATATATATGACAACAGCTTCAATATAGAGGCAACTTGTTTTTCCACTCCACTGGTACTTTAAATGTATTGTTCTTAATATAATTTTTGCACTTGTTGTTTATTTGTTACCAATTAATAATTTGCTCCTTTTAAATTTTTATTAAAAGTTAGTTTTGGTAGTACAATAGATACTCATGATTTCAAATGATTTAATGATCGTATTATTAATCTTGATTTCAACATCAATCAAAATAATCGCGATAATTATTTTTGCCCTAATCATCCAGTCCATTCCCCATACCATTATATATCGCGGCAGCGCGTTCTCATTATTTACATGATATATATTTGCCATGGAGCTTGTCATTCTATTGATTTGTGGTGATGTTATCATACACTATTGACAAGGAGCAATTCAATTACAGTGCAGGTTTAATGCTCTCGTAGCAACACTGAGCAGCAATAAGATTAATGTATTGTTCTATGGTTGACATCGTATTTATCCTCCTTTTCCTTCACTGTTACTCTTCTGCAGCGGCATCACCAGAGTAGGTCTTAAGTTTGTTGCTATTTCTTTGTGTTGAAACTTAAGAAGCGTCATCCATGTGTAATGGTAAAAAATAAATAAATAAAAATCACGCTGTCATCGTAATTAAGTTATTTCCTGTTAAGTCCTTTAGTCATTTTAATGTTCCTGAGGGAACTCTTCTGAAGGAATCAATAAAGTACTATCTATGTATCTATCTGTGCTTTATGACTAATTATGCGATAAACACATGATGAGGTGTATGTGTAATCCTATTGACATCAGCCTGTGTGTTGTTATTACTGTATATTACTGCTTGACTGCTTTCTGTCATAATTTGAAGTTCTAGAAAGTTCATCACCTCTTTCCCTTTCCAGGATAAACACCATGATGCTGCTCAAGAAATCATCGAGACCATTCGGTAAGCAACGCCTGTGGACTCTGACTCAATACTCCTCTGTTTTTTTTTTTTATTGCCGTGTGACTGGTTTAGGTACAATAATGTGTGCGTGTGTGTATGTGTGTGGGTGCAGGTGGGTGTGCGAAGAGATTCCAGACCTCAAACTGGCAATGGAAAACTATGTACTCATCGACTACGACACCAAGTGGTGGGTCTCAAAATAACATACACAACTTCAAAGCATACAGTAATAGTCATTAGATGTTTTTATTGCAGTGCTACCCCTGTTTTCTTCATTAATGCATTCCAAAGGATCCATTTAAAAAATACAAGTCGTATGAAACATTTTTTCCCATAGGAAACAATGTAAATCCAATGAGTCCATTCCACAGACCCAAAAATGTCATAAGAAAACACCTTTTAATTGATGATTGTAGTTTTACATGCATAAAATAATGCAAAATACGTATAGATCACAAATGAAATGGATATACGAACACTTAGCATCACGTTTACCTTTTTATTTTTTTAAACATCACTTTTGAGGGCGATAAGCAGCAAGGTAGGCGGGAAGGTGAATAAGCTTTGTAAACATTTTGTAATACAAGATAAGATACATATTGCATATTCTCACAGTACAGTAATGGCTGTTTTTGTTTTGATAATAGTAATTTTATCATTTTTGGACACTGCTCGACTTCTCAGGATTTTGAAGACATTTTTCCCTACAGGAATTACCGGTAATGAAGAGGGTCAAACCTCTCACCATCAAAATACTTTTGTGAACTGCAGTGGCATTTTCCAAATGACATCTTAACTTTCCCAAGTGTAAAAACAAGTTTCATTGGGATCAGTTTAGGCTGATCCTTTAAGTGTCGCTCAATTTTCAGCGAAAAACATACAAAATACACGAAAGAAGGAATGTGGATACAATGTCACCAATTTGTGTTGTTGTTTTTAATTGTAATAGTTTTGAGAGTATGCAGAGACTGTGTGACAAATACAACAGGGCGATTGACAGCATTCACCAGCTGGTAAGCAGATGGATTTGAATTATTAGTCAATAAAACTTGTAACAGAAAGTAAATAATGTAACAGTGCTATGTTCATGTCATATCTACAGTGTAATCTAAACCAACAAAGTCATATTTGACAATATATGTGTCAATTTTTAATTTTTGTTGTACTGTAGTTGTTAAAGGGGAACATTATCACCAGACCTATGTAAGCGTCAATATATACCTTGATGTTGCAGAAAAAAGACCATATATTTTTTAAACCGATTTTCGAACTCTAAATGGGTGAATTTTGGCGAATTAAACGCCTTTCTATTATTCACTCTCGGAGCGATGGCGTCACAACGGGAAGCAATCCGCCATTTTCTCAAACACATTACAAACACCGAGTCAAATCAGCTCTGTTATTTTCCGTACATTGGAGACATCATGCCTCGTCGGTGTGTTGGCGGAGGGTGTAACAACACGAACAGGGACGGATTCAAGTTGCACCAGTGGCCCAAAGATGCGAAAGTGGCAAGAAATTGGACGTTTGTTCCGCACACTTTACCGACGAAAGCTATGCTACGACAGAGATGGCAAGAATGTGTGGATATCCTGCGACACTCAAAGCAGATGTATTTCCAACTGGTACTGGACAGATTAGTTTTCAGGAAAAGAGAGCGGATGAGGGTATGTCTACAGAATATATTAATTGATGAAAACTGGGCTGTCTGCACTCTCAAAGTGCATGTTCTTGCCAAATGTATTTCATATGCTGTAAACCTAGTTCATAGTTGTTAGTTTCCTTTAATGCCAAACAAACACATACCAATCGTTGGTTAGAAGGCGATCGCCGAATTTGTCCTCGCTTTCTCCCGTGTCGCTGGCTGTCGTGTCGTTTTCGTCGGTTTCGCTTGCATATGGTTCAAACCGATATGGCTCAATAACTTCAGTTTCTTCTTCAATTTCGTTTTCGCTACCTGCCTCCACACTACAACCATCCGTTTCAATACATGCGTAATCTGTTGAATCGCTTAAACCGCTGAAATCCGAGTCTGAATCCGAGCTAATGTCGCTATATCTTGCTGTTCTTTCTGCCATGTTTGTTTGTATTGGCATCATTGTGTGACGTCACAGGAAAATGGACGGGTGTATATAACGATGGTTAAAATCAGGCACTTTGAAGCTTTTTTTAGGGATATTGCGTGATGGGTAAAATTTTGAAAAAAGTTCGAAAAATAAAATAAGCCACTGGGAACTGATTTTTAATGGTTTTAACCCTTCTGAAATTGTGATAATGTTCCACTTTAACTTCTACACTTTAGAAAGTTTGAAAACAACATTTGTAATGTAAGGTCAGCTAATTCATAGAAATATGCTTTTTAATCCCATTTTAAAGTGGAAAGGGACCACCCAGCCCATGAAGCTGAACAAGCGACCTTCCAACGGGCTGTTGAGACACATCCTCCAGCAGGTATACAACCATTCGGTGACCGACCCGGAGAAGCTAAACAACTATGAGCCCTTCTCCCCGGAGGTGTACGGGGAGACGTCTTTCGACCTGGTGGCTCAAATCATCGATGAGATGGAGATGATGGAGGATGACACCTTTGTTGATCTTGGCAGCGGTAAGTTTTTTGTACTACGGTGATGTAGTACAAATGTCCAATAAATGACGGAATTCTCATTTTTCGAGTGTTTTCTCTTTGCAGGCGTGGGTCAGGTGGTGCTGCAGGTTGCTGCAGCGACCAACTGTAAACACTACTATGGCGTGGAAAAGGCAGATATTCCAGCAACCTATGCAGAGGTATTATAATTGTATTGATTTATTGCACAAATGTTACACTACACACATTAATACATCAAACTTTTTTATAAAGCACTTTTCATGGACAGGCAAGTTGCACTTTACTACGGTCAAAAAAAGAAGAAGAAAACACAAAAATGCACGCGCACACACAGCACTAATGATAACAAAATGTGGCATGGCACTGAAGAAAACACAAATTAACATGACCTTGAAAACACACGTACTGTACCTATAAAAGCACATACCGGTAATCATACATACACTCATGCATATATTCACGTTTCATTAAACATATGTTAACGTTGTTCCCCTGGGGGAAACTGGGTAACACACGGCACACTAACTATGCTTAACCTATTGTTACTTTAACAATCTACAAGGTTAATACAGTTCGCTTCTCTATCTTCCCCTCCATTTATCTGCTTTTTTTTGTATTTCAAGTTATCATTACATATATGCACTGTTGCGTTTGAAACAACTGTATTGTTGATAATAGAAGTAATTATTGTTATTATTTATTATCAATAGTGCTATTTCTATTGGTATTTGTATTGCTCCATTTGTAGTGTAATAATGTTTATTGTCATTTCTGTGTTATTAATATTTACTTCACTAACTGCTTCTTTGCTTTCACTTTTCGTATCATATTTGTACATATCGCATTTGCTGGTGCTGTTCTGTTGTTGTTGTTGTTGTTGTTGTTGTTGTTGTCTCTCGGTTTTATCTCCCTCTTGTCCCCGCAATTTCCCCCGCGGTCTTCCTTTTTTTCCTCTTTCTATCTCCTCGTGCTCCGGTCAGGCTGCGCCAAACATTAAAATAAATCCATTTAATAAAGTCAAATACAAGTAAGGCAACAAGAGATGTAACCCACACTTTTTTTTTGTAAAGTAAATCTGTACAGAAAATATGGGCATCTACATCAACAATATGATTTTCCTGAGAAGCTGGACAGGACAAAAAAAAGAAAATAATATAAATCAAATTTTAGAATATAAATAATATAAACTATTAAAAACATAAAATATTGAGAATGATACTAATAGTAGTAAGCCATAAAACAGAAACCAGAACCAAGAAGTCTAGTTTAAATTGATCAATAAAAAGCCTGATTAAAAAGGTGTGCCTCTAACTTTTTTTTAAATTTTTTTTAAATACATTTCAACGGTCTCTGCAGGCTGCTACACAGGTGGAGGACATAGTGGCTAAATGCCGCCTCACCGTGAGTTTTTTTTCTAGTTTTTATTTGGTAAAGATAACAGGCCCGTGCCAGATAACAGGCCCGTGCCAGAGGACCTAAGGATCCTCAGGACTTGATATTGTAAAAGCAAGTCAAATAGATAAAAAGCCACAAGTCATTAAGACATTTAAAAACTAGTAATAGAGCTTTAAAATCGATTTAAATGTATTGTTCTTACTATAATTTTTGTACTTGTTGTTTATTTGTTACCAATTAATAATTTGCTCTTTTAAATTTTATTAAAAGTTAGTTTTGGTAGTACAATAGATACTCATGATTTCAAATGATTTAATGATCGTATTATTAATCTTGATTTCAACATCAATAAAAATAATCGCGATAATTATTTTAGCCATAATCATCCAGTCCTATCCCTATACCATTATATATCGCGGCAGCGCGTTCTCATTATTTACATGATATATATTTGCCATGGAGCATTGAGACATTTAAAAACTAATAGAGCTTTAAAATCGACCCTGAAGGGAACGGGGAGACTTGAAAACTGGTGTAATGTGCTCCCGCCCTCTGGTCCTCGTCAGTACGCGTGCAGCTGAGTTTTGTAATAATTGTAGATTTCTAATACTCTTTTTGGGTAGACCAGAAAGCAGAACATTACAATAGTCTAAGCGATAGGAGATTAAAGCATGCATTAACACCTCTTGAGAAAGAAACGGGCGGTTGTTACTGTAAGATGACAAAAACTATTTTTGATATGTGGGATAAAATCAGCTCGGTGTCAAAAATCAAGCTCATCGTGTTGGTTTAAAATCTCGTAATTTTTGTTATAGAGTCTCTTTCTGGTCTTCAATACCTACATCTCTGTTTTGTCCTGTTTGAGCTTTAAGAAATTCACAGCAGTCCATAAAATGCAGTTAAAAAGGGTATCTGACAACTGTGTCATCAGGGGACACGGCAATATCCAAATGTGTATCATCAGCGCAACTGTGGACAATGTGTCTCTTAATGACTTCCCCAGAAAGCAAGATTAAAAAGAATTGCGCATTGGGGAATCCCACACCTAATTTCATGGGTAAAACAATAAACCATTGGAAGATGCCCTGTTTCGATGGTAGACCTTGTGGTCGTCTACAGCCATGCATCTGCTTAATTTGGTTGTTTGCTAATGTTAGTGCTCTTTCTTCAGACCATGGACAAAGAGTTTAAAAAGTGGATGAAATGGTACGGGAAGAAACACGGGGAATACACAGTAAGTTTAACAATAAGCACAGTAACAATGGTCAGTGTTCCAAAAATTCCACGTTTTTCATTTTCAGCTGGAGAGGGGAGATTTTCTGTCTGAAGAATGGAAAGAACGAATTGCCAACACAAGGTCAGGATTGACAACAGATTGAAACACTCCTCCTTATGCATTTTCATCCTTGTATAACCTTTTTCTCTTACATTGTGCTAAAATCTTCACATGTCTTCCAGTATTATTTTCGTGAATAACTTTGCCTTCGGGCCTGAGGTGGATCACCAGCTGAAGGAACGTTTTGCAAACATGAAGGAAGGTCAGTGTATTCAGTCACTACATACAGCAGGTGTGGCCAAAGGGCGGCCTGCAGCTAATTTTTTTATTAGCCTGTGACACAGTCCAAAAAATAAACACCCCCCCGATTAGAACATTACACAAATAAACAAAAACAAAGAAAAATCCTCCTAAAAAAGGACCTGAAAACCAGAATGTCCAACGACCTCTGCGGCTGATTGTATATAATCTTTGATAATTACAAAAAAAGTTTTATTTAGTTGGCAAAATAATAATATTAGTAAAGACTAATAATTACAACTAAAACTCACTGTTTGCGCTGGCGTTTAACACATGCTGAGCTGGACATTTTTATGTTTTTATTTATGACTTTTTACTATTTTTATGGATATTCCTTATTTTATTTCTAATGTGTTTTGCCATTTTATTGTTTGGTTCGTTTAGCTGTATATTTATAGCCTTGTCTGTACTTATTTTTGATTTTCATTTAAAAAAAAAAATTGTACTGCACTTTTGGTCAGTAGTGGCTATTTGTAAACTTATGCTACATGGAAAGTTCAGATATTTGATTATTCCGCAAAAACACATTTCTAAACATTTATTTTTGCGACAAAAGAGCAATTTTTTTATTTTTATTAAATAAATATTATAATTTGTCTATAAAATTAAAGTTACCTATACCTCTGCATAACATTGGAAGCTTATTAACATTAAAGAAAACAACACACCTCATCTCCCACCGTGGTTACAGTGAAGCCAAGTAATAGATACGCTTCATCATATTCTGGTACGGCATTGCACCGCGCCCCCCCACCGGGACCCACCCCACTATTTGAGAAGGACTGCCTTAGCGGCATGTACTCGCTGTTCCTCTTGCCTAAATGCTACACTGAGTTGCAGGACAGGGCGACGATCAGGAGCACCGAAACAAGCTCGCTAGTTACCAAACCATTGAGCTATCTTATTTTTCGTTGCCTCCGTTCGCTCTTCGACCCACAACGTTTACGACTGTCCACTTTGGTAATCATATTTGGATGATTACAATCTGAACATTGTTAGTTCCAAATCAGTTGCACTTCTAGAGTATTTATTAGTAGCCAGCGAGAAAGTATATTTTTGACGTGGCGAATTATAAACCCAGGTCAAAACACTGGAAGTAACTTACCCGAGGGGGTGTGGCTACAAGATAGAGTTGCCAAATGGAAAACATTCTTTGCGTGCATGTTATAGAATTGTATATCACATTTTCAATGATAATAGTGATAGGAAATTGTCTGCTCAAAAAAAAAAAGTGGTACGGTACATTACATGGGACATGTAAGTGTCAAAAAGACAGCCAAAAGAGGTTAGTAGATGAGAATTAATCTAAAGGTCAAATCTAGTATAGAAATGCAATTGCAGGACATGTAGTCTTGATTTTTTAAATGTTCCTTCTGGGTTTGCGTGGCAGCTGTTTGTGCTGATAGAAATGTTCCCTTTTTCCCCTTTTTTTTAAAGGGTGCTTATAGCCCTGATAATTAAAGCTTGACCTTGAAGATATTAAATATCTCAACGGGGTTGGACCAGATATTACACTAATTGAGGATGTGGATGTTTTGTTCAGATAGTTTAGCATACATTGATTGACTTATTTGTTTTAGTATATTTACTGTAGGAAAATAAAGTGGCCCAAGCGTCCTTCAATTTTTTTTGTAAACAGCCCCCACACTGGAAAAAGTTTGGACACCCTTGGCATATGGAATACACAGTTTAAAAAATACATTCCTTCACATCGCATCAGCATTTCAAATAATCTGTATTTTTTTCAGGTGGAAAAATTGTATCCTCCAAACCATTTGCACCCTTAAATTTTCGAATAAACAGCCGAAATTTGAGTGGTAAGTGGTGCCAGATTTTGGTATTGCGGCCGACATTCAAATCTTAACCACCCAGTGATCTGCAGCCTTGATGTTCCTCTGTGTTCCTGTGTAGATATAGGCACAATAATGCGTGTGGTGGAGCTCTCGCCACTGAGGGGCTCTGTGTCCTGGACTGGAAAGCCTGTTTCCTACTACTTGCATACCATAGACCGCACCATAGTAAGCACTATTTTAAATAAATACACCTATATAATCTTCTTTTAAAGGCTGTTAATATTAATTTCTTTTCAGCTTGAAAACTACTTTGCAAGTCTCAAAAATCCTAAACTCAGGGTAAGTCCTGGTCTTCACCTCTCCCCTGTAATAAATACGCTGCTGTAATTATTTTACATGGGTCAAACTCACACTAAATATTATTTCATTTTTAATTTCAGGAAGAGCAAGAGGTAGCTAGGCGACGTCATCAGAAAGATACAAAGGACAGTAAAAGCAATAGTACCACGCCCACCAAAACTAAGGAACAAAACAAGGTAGGACCTACTGTATAGTGGTCTTTTCCTAATATAATAGTTGTGTTGCTTATGTTTGAACTGATCTGCACGTGTACCCACAGCAGGACTCTGGTGGGGAGGAGGAGCAGCCTCCTTTGGTGACAGTGGTTAAGGCCGCCGCCAAACCCCGCCGAGCAAAGCTCATGTCCAAAGGTCGGAAGCTGAACAACAACAGCAACAACAAGAAGAGAGGTCGACCCAAGAAGGCAGCACCGGCTGTTGACAAAAACAAGAAGAACCAGAGCGCGTTGGATTTGCTGCATGCCAAGACCCTTTCTGCAGCACCCCCTCAGGGTCAGCGGACACAATACACCATTCGTTGTTTTTGCATGGTTTATGATATTGCTGTGATCGGCTTTGAAACTCTTTCTTTTCGATTGTGCAGATGCATACCTGCAACCACGGAGCCCCTTTTATCAACTACCTCCTAAAGTTCAGCACTATCCAGCCAATCAACTGTTGCTGAGCCCAACTCCTCCTGGTCTGCAAAATCTGCTAGGTGAGCCCACGAGAACCAACTGGGATGGATGAGTGAACCAGAACACAATGTTAACTATATGTCACCCATATGTTTTGTTGACAGATAACTTTAAAGTTCAATACCTCCAGTTTATGGCCTACATGAAGACTCCGCAGTACCGCTCCAACCTGCAGCAGCTTTTAGAGCAGGAGAAGGTGAGCCGAAATGTTGCTATATTATTTGTCCTTGAAATAAAAAGGTTGCATTTTAGGCCTCAATCCTCAGTCTTATAGCCTGCATTCTCGCTTTTGTCAAAAAAGCAAAAACACAGGGATTTGTCTGGACAGGCAGAGCAGCTCCATTCCATCTGCCAGGCTCACAAGGACAAAATCAAAGGTCTCTTTCAGACCAAACTCGACGAGGTGAGAAACATCCTTAAAAGTCCCATATTAAAGTATTTTTCAACAACTTTAAATAGGTTTCAGACGCCCGACAGTCATGTATTGTAGTTGTGTTGGCCAAAATCTAGCCTTGATTCTGGAATTTAGACATTTTAAGTGTTTTTAGTAAGCCACAACTGGTAAGCTGTTGCTTTGTGTCTGTAGTTTTAAAACTAATGAGCTGTGTTTATCCACGCATGTCGCTGGGGAAAAAAAATACTGTTTTTACACGTACACTTTAACTATGCACTTGTCTTACGTAATAGATGCCATATATCACAAAAGGCAACAAAACATTAAATGGGGGTGAAGGACATACATGTTGGCAACACAAGCATAGCTATGTGAGCTATAATGCTAACCTTACACTCACATCAACATCAAAATATGATAACTTATTCGCAAAAATAGAAGAAACCTGCTGATGTACAGAAGGTTGTCTCGCTCTAGACATTGTTTTAAGATGGTGAGCGAAGCTTTTTAATTTTTAACACGATGCTGTCCTCCATAAGCAACCAAGTGAGGGTGATAATACATTTCTCTCATGTTTGTCATATGCTTAGGAAGTAGCGATGTAATGCTATCAAATCTCATGGCACGATATTATCACTGTATTAAGGCCACGGTGCGATATTATTGCAGTATATGTTAAAAAAAATCTAAACTTTAAAATGTTAGTGTGTAAAATTAAGTGTGTAGAATGTTTAGGATCCACACACTCACTGTAATTGAACACAAATATAATGCTAAAATTTTCTAATTGTACTTATTACTACAAACATAATAGTGCAGGAACATTTACTGTTTCAAGAAAATATTATAAAGAAAAAAACACTTACAGTTGCTTGTCTTTAAAGTGACAATGTAAACATCCAGTGTAACAGTCATGTTCCCTTTCGTGTCTTTCAACTTTTACTTTGGACAAGCAGTGTCCTCCACAGTGGACATGTTTACATTCGTCTGTAAAATGTTGTTTCTCAGAACAGTTAACTAACAATTTAACTTTTAATAATGTAAATACCCCACAAACTGATGTTTGGCTTTGCTGGCTTCAAATATATTTCCTGGATCACAGTTTGAGAAGGCGACGTATTCAGGGTGTAAGCTGCCTTCCGCCCGAGTTCGGCTCGGCGGACAGGCTACAGCCCCCCTGTAACATCCAGAGAAACAAGCTGTAGAAACAAGGGTGGTGGGATTGAGGATTTATCAAATACTTTTTGATTTTCCTCATATTTCCCGCGTTTATCTCCGTGACCCATTGGCTCTGTGTCGCCTTGGAAAAGCTTCAACTTTCATACCTCCTCCAAATAGATAGTTTGCACCAGGGCTTGTTCGTCTGTTTGTTAGCAATATTACTCAAAGAGTTATGGATAGATTTTGATGACATTTTTCAGGAAATGTCCAAAAAAACAATTCCTCTCATCGACACACTTTACTTTGTGCTTACGGTGTTCCACACACTCAGCTTTGTGCCCTGCGCTGCGCAGAGGATTCTGGGAGATGTAGTTTATTATCAGACTCGCGCAAGGCTAAAGCACCGGAAGGAAATACAAACCAAGTCTTTGTTTGATACCATCAGGCGTTAAGGTAGTTTTGTGAAGACTTTGAAACCGAAATATTGCCGTATCCACAAAACTGTTACACCCCTATTAGAAAGTAAAGTTAGCAAAATATGGGATGTTTAATACTGCAGCAAAGGCAGAAAGAACTTCTGAGTGGAACATCTTGCTTTGTGTTGTCTTTCTGTCATCAAGGACGGTCTTGTGTGTTTAAACTTGACATTTTGAGTGTATTTCAGCTGGGAGTGAAAGCTCTCACTGTGGAGGACCTGCTGCAGGCTCAGAAGGAGATATCAGCTCATAACCATCAGCTGAAAGAGCAGACAAAACAGCTCGAGAGAGACATGGCTTTGCTGAAAGACCACAGCCTGCTACTGGTACCTGCTGCCTGATTTTTTTAATAAAGCATCATCCTTCCTAATCTTGCCTTTTAAAATTTTTTTTTTTGTTCTAGCTGAAGTCTCGATGTGAGGAGCTGAAGCTAGATTGGGGCTCGTTGTGTCTGGAAAATCTACTAAAGGAGAAACAGGCCCTGCGGAGACAAATCTCTGAGAAGCAGAGGCACTGCTTAGAGTTGCAGGTATGGAGAGGACATTCTCATGCATTAAGACTATTGTTTAATTGCATAATGGCTCCCTCTGGTGTCTGCAGATCAGCATTGTAGAGCTGGAGAAAAGTCAAAGGCAGCAGGAGCTTCTTCAGCTCAAATCTTACAGCCCTCGTGAGGATTCACCTTATAGAAAGAACCCAGATGCCTGCTCCTCCGCAGACATGGACACCTCCAAGTTTGCACTGTCTTCTGCCCAAGTTCTTAATGGCATCAGCCCAGAAAGACCCATCAACGGCACCAGCTCGCCTTCTTTTGAGCGGCCAAGCACTAAGATTGAGCTCCTTTCACGCTATCTCCCCATCTCTCCCGACCACGACATCGTGTCTGCCATGCCTGAAGCTCGGCAGAGACTGCAGATCTCCCACGCTCTTCCTGATTACACACGCTTCTCCCCAGCCAAAATTGCCTTGCGCAGGCATCTGAACCAGGAGCCCACGGCCTCTGGCCACCTGAGAGGCCTCGGGCTGCCCACACACAGGTCTGTACTGCTATTGCTTTTCAAGTGGATTAATTAAACCGCTTTAACTGCATCATTATTTCAGGATGGAAATGGGTGGCATGAACTCCCCTCTTGGAGCCAAGCAGAGCAGCCCGTCTCCTAATGCATCTGATACACCGAGGAGCACTGAGAGGGTAGATGTTGGGCTCTTTCAGTGTTTTGATGCTTGTTATTGTATTTATATATTTATACTGGATTTCGTATTTTAAACAATTCTCCATTCAGGGTGGAAAGGAGAAGAGTCCATCTGTTCAGGGAGAAAGCAGCATCAAAAGCCTTCCAATAAGTATTCCTCTGAGCACTGTCCACCCAAGCAAACTTCCAGTCAGCATTCCACTGGCCAGTGTTGTGTTGCCTAGTCGGGCTGAGAGGCTGGTGAGCATTTTCATCCAAGTGAAATGTTTTACTAGGCCTGGGCAGGGGCTGCAAGATTTTGAGAAAAAACCTAATTTCGATTCGATTTGTGATTTTTATATTTAATACACAAAAAAAGCATAAAACTGCATAAATAATGGGTGAAAGAAGACACTTTAGACTAAGGGTGGGCAACCCAAAATGTTGAAAGAGCCATATTGGACCACAAATACAAAAAAGTAATTGATCTGGAGCCACAAAAAAATCAAAAGACTTATATAAGTGTTATAATGTTGGCAACACATGATGTAAGTGGCTAAATAGTGATATTAGCCTACTATGAAAATTACTTTAAAAGTCTTATATAAGTGTTATAATGAAGACAAAACATGATGTAAGTGGCTAATTAGCTATATTAGCCTACTATCAAAATGACTATGTGTCGCAGGCTGATGCAAATCTTCGTTGACAGAAATGTTGAAATGTAATATTTATTCTACACATTTTTACAACATTGGAAAACATTAGTAAAACTTCTCAGAGGGTGAGATAACTCCTGGAAATGACTGTCTTAGAATGACCAAAGGTATAGATCTGTGTGTCCAAGTTAAAGGAAACGTCTTCTTTTAATGGATTTATTACAATCTTTGCAAGCTCGGTAACATTTGTTGTGGTCTGGAACAACATGGCACACTAACAACTATCAGAAATGCAGTCAATATTACATACAGATAATGTGTCATGAAACATGGAAAAATAAACTAAATACACAGAGGAAATAAGTAAAGAAAATTTAATTAGATCAAATATACCTACAAATGAGGCATAATGATGCAATATGTACATACAGCTAGTCTAAATAGCATGTTTGCATCGATTAGCTTGCAGTCATGCAGTGACCAAATATGCCTGATTAGCACTCCAACAAGTCAATAACCTCAGCAAAGCTCAACTTTGTGCATTCACACACAGTATAAAAAGTTTGGTGGGCAGAATGAGACAAAGAATGAGTGGCATAAAAACATCTTTCTGTGGCAGCGTTGAAAAAAGTTATACATGTAAACAAACTTCTGAGTCACAGTCCACGCAACGGTGAGTTCAAGGGCCGCTGAAATGAGTAGGACAAAGCGGCCCTCACCAAATAATCTCATCGGTGAAGCATAAACATATTAAACAGTGGGCTTTCTAACAATTAGGAAGGTTTGTGTTGTGTTTGTCTTCCTACAGACACAACATATATTTTTCACCCCTTTTTTTCCCCATTTCCATACATTTTTGAAAACGCTCCATGAAGCCACCAGGGCGCCGCTAAAGAGCCGCAAGTGGCTCTAGAGCCGCGGGTTGCTGACCCCCGCTTTAGACTGTCAATCAACATATTATTGTCTCAAGGCGCCACACAGAACAGTATGCAATCATTTACATTCAAAAATAATTGTCTTGACTCTAAGCTTTTCTGTACATCATTCAAGCTCTTAAACTGAAAAAAATAATGAATAAAACACTATACAGTGTTTATAATGTAATGTAATCATAACATATAATATAATGCAAGGACCCATTTATAAAGATATAAACTTTTATTTCTCATTTTTGTAGAATTGTTTACCATAGTACTGTAATTGGTAGGTAAATAACTTTGTTATCCTAAATAAATAAACAACAAATAACATTGACTAATTTCTGTAAGCAAAAATTTTATTTAAATAAATATTGAACATTTTAAAGAAAAACTATCGGACATTGTCTTTTTGTTTCTTGCCGACACGCGATCACTGCATTCTCACTCGGTTGTCCGTGTTGATGGGCTAATATTGACCATCTAATTTGAACCTGAACTATTTCCACAAAAGGACATTTGACTTTGTAATGATATTTTTTTCTTCCTAAATTGTGTTACTTTGCAGCGAGTAAGGAGGCTGTCTGTACGTTCCTGTGTGTGTAAAGCTGGCGTCCCACTTTCCTCCGACCGAGACAAAGATTGTGAATGACTTTAAAAAAAAAGGGCTCACTATGTTCAGTAAATTCTACTGTTAAAAAAAGGCACTCTGGTGCTGAGAACGACGCGCACAGTGAGACATCTTTCTCCCTGTTAGAAGTGAAAGACGAACAAACGCAAGACCAACAATTCCTATTCATTTATTTGACAGGCACAGTGCAATTAAACATTGCTACCCATAGGTAGCCGATGTCAAAGTACATAGGACTTCTCGCCACAGGCTAATTTGCAACCCTCGTCCCTGGTTAGGATTTTAAAGAAAAGTGAAAATTACATACTAAAGGATTAAGAAAAGTACAAAAAAAATACATTAAAATAATTGGCCCCATTTGTCTATACTACGGTACATCCAGATCTAGTGCTCACAATTCAAATTTTCCTTTAGACACTTTTTCAGTTTTGTGGAGAAAAGTTTACTGTTTGATTGTGACTTTAACTCCAGTGGCAAAGAGTTCCACAGATGTGAGGCCTTCACTGAGAACGCAGACTGACCCAGAGTCGTCCGGCACCTTTTCACTCTACAGCTCCCACCGACTGCAGCTCGAGTCTGCACACCTTCACTACTGTATCTATGTATTTCTTTACACATCACATTGGGGCTAATGCATTAAGACACTTAAAAATAGCTTTTAAAAATGAGAAATTTATAAAATGATCAAAACTCATCATGTTATATCTTTGGGTAATATGGTAGTTATAATGCTTCATTGGTTTTTGGTCAAATATTTTTAGTGTTTGTTTATACAATGACAACAGAGGCTTCACTACACATTTTGTGGCCTGACCCCAGGCACGATAAGGCATATAAGATAAAATCATTTCATGCATGTAAGATTGTGCAGCTTAAACAGATAAAAATGGTCTAATATGCCTGAAACAGTTTACATTTATTTTTATGGTCTTAGTCTTCTGATTGGTGAACATGTCTGTCACTCCAATGCCGGCAGAGAAAAAAACAAAACAAAAAAACCCCGCCTCTTGCAGTTACGTTATCACACTACCGGTAATTAAAACCTCAATGTTTATTTGTTGTTGATTAATCATGCAGCTCTCTCTCACGGGCTGATAAGTCAATGAATCGAACTTGATAAGTTTGCCGGTATCAATAAATTGCCATGTTCGTGTTTTTGTTTTCATCATCACCCACTTTCAAACAGAGTGTAATAGGATTTTACTCGGTTTTGCTCCCAGCACCTGAGGCCGTTTGTTCAATAGCAGAAATAAATTAAGGAAGTGAACCCTCTTATTTATCCTCACAATATTTGTCTCTGTGTGTAGAGGCGGGACTGCTAGCTTCTGACACCGACATAACCTTGGGTTACATGCATTATCGTTATTGTATATAATTATGATTACACTAGTGCTTAAATTGGTCCAAAATGATACTGATAATATTGTTTATTGGCAATAATTTGTGGGACAATATATTGTCACGCAACATTTGTTATTGAATCAATCCTATGTTTTACTCTTTATTTTGTATCACAATTTGCTGTTTTTGCTTATTGTTGTAGAGAAGTACTCCAAGCCCTGTGTCTCAGGCCTGTCAAACCAATGGTAAGGAATATCTGTAGACCACTGGTTATTTGTGTGGGTTTTCAAATTCTTGCCTTTTGTCATTATTATCAATATGTTATATAGGATATTCATCTTGCTCAGGGCTCATGAATGGGGGTCTACACCCAGAGGATCAAAATGGTGCTTCTTCATCGCCTCCAAACACAAACACACCTCTGGCAGGACCGCTGAGCAGAGGAGGTCCCATTCAAAGCCCCCCAGTCAGCACTGGGGGTGTTCTTCATTATGCAGACGGACCTCCTAGGATGCTTCCGGAAGATGGCGGCGAAGAATGCCAAGAAGCAGACTCTGACACGGAACCGCAGGACAATGAACTACGGAGGAGAATCTTTTTCTCCTCGTCCTCGTCGTCGTCCTCCTCTTCCTCGTCATCAGGCAGTGGAGGCAGCGTGGCCGGAGGATCACGCCTCCACCATCATGCCGGCAGCTCAGCCAAGCAGGGATACCACAGTAACCACGGCAACCACAACCACCAGTCCCCCGGCACACAGCACAGTCACACACCGGCGCACGTGTCGTCATCACACTCCGCTCACTGCCTCGCTTCTCAAGAGGGACGTAAGCGAGGGAGGCGGAAGCGCGGCTCCACAGCGGCCATGGCAACCAGCGGCTCACCTAAGAGGAGATCATTCCCTGGAATCAACGCCAACAACCACTCCTCTGGGTCACCACTCAACATCAATTCCATGGTGAGTCACTGAAGGACGACAGTTTTGTTGCTGCTCAATGAGACAAGTTTGACAACCAGAGCGTCAAGTTGAAAAATAACTCGATGTTTGTGATTTTTGTCCAGGTGAGCAACATAAACCAACCCCTGGAGATCTCTGCCATCTCGTCGCCAGAGCAATCAAGCCGCAGCCCGGCCAGGACTGAAGTTGACCAACCTCCTGTCCTGAAGAGAGAGCGCCCTGTGGAAGTGAATGGTACAGGTCACTACTCCTCCGCCCCCAGCTCTGATGATGACGACTCAGGATACCCTGCTGACGGCTCCAGCTCACGGTAAAGTTATTACTAGAAGTTGAGTCAACTGTTCTCTTTTCACCAAGTGTTATTGAATGAATAACCAGCTGCTAACTGACGATTTAATCTGCGTGTTCTCAATTAGTCTCATTGACAGACCCCAGTATTAACCCTTGTGCAAGTTTTTGGATTGAGTATACACACTTACTCTTAGGATCCAAAAAGGTCCCGCTCACAAGTGTCATAAGTCAGCAAAAGATAACTTTCAATGCAATAAATCTTTTTTCCATGTCTTATGACCTTTTTGTCAAAAATAGCTGTTTTTATTAATGGGAAAATGCAAAATATACAATATTTCCAAAAAATACAAATAAAAAATGGTATTGCTTTAAACACATTTTCCCAGGATTCAAAGCACAATACGGTCATTTTGAGGAAAAAACAAATGTTTGCATTTGCAAACCTTACAAAAACACAGTAGAAGTCCCCAACATTCATTAGTACAGTCAAATTTAGACATCTGACATGTGTGGTTCAAGAGTTATCCTTGAAACAATTTTGTATTGCTTTAAACACATTTTCCCAGGATTCTAAACAATACTATCATTCTGAGGAAACACCTATTTTTTGCAGAGTGGAATTTTGTGTAATTATAACCATTAAAAGGTCAATAATTCTTGACAACATTGATTTCAGACATGTAAAATTGCTGCGAAAAAGTGGAAATCCGTGTTTTTACACATTTATTTTTTGTGTTAAAATATCACTTCTGCGTTTTTTTTGAATGAAATATCAATAAAAATACGATATAAACAAAATGTGTTGAACGGTCGCTTCAGCCGCAGGTACTCGCTGTTCCTCTCTCTTTAACGCCACACTGAGTTGCAGGACAGGGACAAGATCAGGAGCACCAAAACTAGCTTGCTGTCATTTCCGTTCGCTCTCTGTTCCTGGCTGTCCACTTTGCTGCTAATCATATTTGGATAATTCCCAACACTGTTAGTTCCGAAACAGTTGAAGTTCTACAGTATTTATTAGTAGCCAGGGACAAGGTATATTTTTGACGTGACCGATTGTAAACAGAGGTCACAAAACTGGAAGTAAATTACCCGAAGGGGCATGGATACAGGATAGAGTTGCCAAATGGGAATAGTTTTCGGACTTCTTTGCATGCATGATATAGAATTTTACATAACATTTTCAATAATGATAATGTTAGTAAATTATCTACTAAAAAAAATCTGGAGTAGATTAATACATGGGCCATCCATCCATCCATTTTCTACCGCTTAATCCCTTCCGATTGTAGCTGAGATAGGCTCCAGCGCCCCCCGCGATGTAAGTGTCAAAAAGACGTCGGTAGATGATATTAAATCTAAAGGTAAAATAGTGTAGAATTACACCCAATTGCCGGAAGCGTGGTCTTGTTTTTTAAAATGTTCTTTCGGGGTTCGCGTTGCTGCACTTTTTGCTAATAGAAATGTACCTCTCTTTTTTTCAATTTTCCTCTATTTTTCCTCAAAGGTAATTTGATTCGATAGACAAGTAGAAACAAATAGTTTTAGTGCCTACTGAGCTATAATGAGAGTGAAATCAGTCATAACTAGGTTGAGTTTGAGCTCACACAAGTCATTTATAAATATCTGCTGTGGTGTACAGGGGAAACTCAAATTTGAATACCATGCAAAAATTCATTCATGTCAGCAATTCAATTTCAAATGGGAAACTAATTTGTGGTATAAATGCAAAGTGAGATATGTCAAGTATTTATTAGTTAAAATTGTGATGATCATTGCTTGCAGTTTTTGAAAACCCCAAATATTCTGAGAGTTTCAATCAGAGGTTCTTATTAGCTGTAAACCATAATCATGAACAGTATATCAAAATAAGGCTTGAAATGTCTTCAGTTGCATTCTATGAGCCTATGTCATATACATTATTAGTTTCACCTCGTAAATTTGATTGCTGTATTAAACAAACCTGTATGATATTTCTACTTTTTTTATTTTCACCTGTGTATAACTGCCCAAGATCACTTTCATTGCATTTTAGCAATTTAAATGGTAGTTGAATTCATTTACACTCATTCAAGCCCTGAGAATTTTGCATCATGGTTATCTGGCGTCATCTGTTGGTTAAGGAGCGCAATCATATCAAAACAATATTTTCTTGTTTTGTTGTTTTAATTCAGTTTTCATGGGAAAACAGTAATATACCAGCATTACGGTCAGTTAAAAATAGCATTTGTAATGGGAGTCAGTGGGGAGGAGGGCGTTCTTAAGAGAAATTTTGTATAATTTTATATCCTATTCTAAAAAAACCTTGGCAAAATTTCAGACCACTAACCTTCAAACTAAACAATCACAAACACATGCCCGTTTTGGGCCCTGGGATTGCACAAGGGTTAAACTAAACTGAGCAAAAAAAGGCCACAATATCTACACTGATCACAAGCAGAGGGGGAACACACTGCATGTGTAAAAGTGTATGCCAAGATTATTGAATACCTGAATTTTTCTGTGGTTTTCCATCTAGAATTGAAAGAAAAATTGCTACAATTTCCTTGGAAAGCAGAGATGGACACAATAGAATAGGGGAAAATGAAAGAGGTAATAAAAATGCTTAAAATAGTTTTCCTTCTTCATGTTCCTTAATATTTACTGTTTCCATCTTTTAGGCAGGAAGTCTGGAAACAGCAGTGGTAACAGCACAGGTAGTGAGGCCTCCTCCTCCTCATCCTTGTCCTCTACAAGCAAATGGAAGTCAACCTTTTCACCCATTTCTGACCCCAAGCAATCCAACTCAGACCTTAGACAAGGAGGATCTCCGTTTGGAATGGGAGGTTCAAACCGGGACTTAGACTCTGATTACAAACAACACCATCAGCAGCCAAGGAAGTGTAGCGATGGAGAGTTATCCAACTACCCCAACCCTTTCCTGAGTCAAGAAACTGGAAACCGCAGTGGTGCTAGCGGCGGAACCCAGGGCGGAAGCATTTCTGAGCCGCGCCAGGCTCTACAGAAACCGAAGGCCCCTCGCGATTGGGAGCTAAAGACCAGCAGTGGCCACTCCAGTCAGAACCTCTTCATGTCTGCTGCCGCCAGCAATGGAGGGGGCATTCTAAGTGGGAAAGTTGGGGCCAGCGCTGTCACAGTTTCCTCGACAGGATCCTCTGTGGGTCAGTACCTAGGTTCACAGTTTCCACTGGGAGGGACCTCGGTCCTACAGTCACTGTTCGGCGCCCAAACAGGAAGCTCCAATGCAGGCGGGAACACACGACTGGTCAACGGACATTCTGGCCTTGGGAGTTTCTCTACCGCTGGGCTGGCAGGTGGAGCAGCAGGAGGTTAGTACGGTACATGTTTTTTCTTCTTAACTTAGCACTCAGAAAAAGAGAATCGTGTTTGTCGGGTTTCGTCATATGAAAGATGGGTCTGCTAATGGTGAGGTAAGTGGAGGTCCAAGCGCCTGCGACTGGCTGGCTATGCTGCCTTGCTTCCACTGGCTGCTTGCTTGCAGATACAAACACCCTTGGAAAAAACAGTCAACATCTGCAATTGTCTTTGCCCTTTGATATGTTGGCTGTTTTCTGTCGGTGTTTGTTTTGGTGGTAGTTTGTCAGAGTCAAGTCACTTGCAAAACTAAATTATCTACAAGCATGTGTTTCAATGAAATCAGATCGGGTTCTTTTTAAAGGCACAGTGGTTTGACTCTGTTTGCTTTTTGTGTGCTTGCTTGGCGCTATGCACAACCTTGCTCAGCCCTCGCTTTTCTCTTTGTCCCCCCCACCCCCTCCTCCTCTTCCTCTTTGACACTTTTATCCCCTCCCTCCATTTCTACTGTATGATTTGCAGGTATCTTTCATCATGCGGTTCCCTCGGTGTCCTCCCATCAGTTTGGGGCGTCGTTGCCCACCTCAGGAGGCCTCAGCTCTCTGCTCAGTCTCTCCTCCTCCCAACAAACCACCCCCCAGCCCGCCTCAATGCGCCTGGCCTCCGCATCCTCACCTCTCCCCTCATCCTCCTCCTCCACATCACAGGCCCAGCATAGCCGCACCCAGTCGGTGCTGCACAGCCCCTCTACTCCCACGCTCTTGCTGCCCCCGCCGCCACCCCTGCACAGTGCTCCCTTGCACGCCGAATCCCCACCACCCTCTCGGTCTGACTCCCTCCACTCTGTCCGTCTCTCCCACTCTTCTCTCCATCACCAGAGGGCGCATTCGTCCCTCACTCTTACCATCTCATCTTTCACCCCGTCCTCCTCTGCCGCTCTCTCTGCTACTGCTTCCTCCTCTTCCTCCTCGTCTCGTCCATTCGCAGTACATTACTCCCCCCGCCTTCCACCGACGCCACCCAGTAGCTCAGGTGGTGGCGTCAGCAGCATGCGAAGGACTCAGGGCATGCATGGCGCCTACAGCACCTCCTCTTCACTCCCTGGCTCTCGACCGAGATAGGTCTTGGGGGGAGGGAATGGGGGGGCGGTGTAGAGGGAAATCAGAGAGGAGAGAGACATGTTGAGTTTGTTGTTCTAAACGAACAAGGTAAGAAGACTATTCTTGATTGATCGTGACAGTATGTTTTGCCCCTTTTCCACTGCACAGTCCCAGCTTCACATGGCTTTTACTTTTCACGCTTAATAGAATGTAGACACACCTTAAGACAACACTTGCAGAAATGACAACATTTGAGGGTCCCAGTAGCCTCTCCTGCACAAAGAACCTGCTAAAAGTCCACATTTGAGCCGAAAAAGAAGAGCTGGCATTTGTCAAACTTTGCCTTTTATACAGTACCCAGTGAAATGGGATATTTGCTTTCACATTGGCCTCAGGACATCCAGAAGTCAGATACTTAGACGCTTGAGGAAGTCAGCGCCAGCGTTAGGTGTGATGTATAAAATACTTGTCGGTCAGCAATAATTTGCTGATATTATCTCCATAGTTGTAAAATTGCAGAATTTACTTACCATAATTTCCAGACTATAGAGTGCACCTAAATATTAGCCCCAACCACCTTGTTTTGGACATATTTTATTTTGTACATAAACACATATGCATAAGTCTGCAACCTCTGGCAAAAATGATGGAATCACCAGACTTGGAGTATACTCATTCAGTTGTTTAATTTTGTAGAAGAAAACAAAACAGACATGGAACAAAACTATAGTCATTTCAAATGGAAACTTTCTGGCTTAAAGGGGCCCTAATATGGAAAACCAACTGTATTACTGTGTGTATTAGGGATCTGCATAAGTCCTGAAAATGGAGGCATTGCGGAGATATTTATAAAACAATCCTGCCTTCCTTCATACTTCTTCCCAACGATCTGTTTGGAATTTGCACAATCTTTGTAGCTGAGATAGGCTCCAGCGCCCCCCGCGACCCCAAAGGGAATAAGCGGTAGAAAATGGATGGATGGATGGATGGATGGATGGTATAAATGTACCCAGAGTGCCTTGCGGGCGTCCGCCTTTGTAGTCTTTGCTGTAGTCAATAAGCTTCTTCTTTTTCTCTGTCCTCTTGTTGTGGGGCAGACTGGCTCGTACATGCACATGCTTCTTCTCCTGTTCTAATACAAAGTAGCGTATAGTTCTCACTTATATCTGTAAGTAGACTTGCTATGGAAGCACTAAAAGCTACAACATGGCTGATGGGAAGAAGACGCAGTCGATGTGGAGGTACGTAGATGAGGCCCGCCCACAAAATGGTGCATCCTAAGGAGACGGTCAAAGAGCGGCTCGAAAATGGTCTGTAAAATATCATCCATGCAAAATTTTGACCAAAGAACCACCATTACATGTCATGTAGACAAGGCGGCCTAATGCACGGGCTTACCTGGGCTGAAGCCCAGGGTCCCCCGATTTTTTCGGTGGAATGCAATGATTGGTGTTCATAGCTGTCAAACTAGTGATTGTGTTTTCTCAATCTCTCTTTCGCTCTCTCTCTCTTTCTCTGTCTCGCTCTCTCTCTGTCAGCTGAGTTTTTTTTTCTACTGCTTTGAGCGAGGCTGGAACCCTCGTCGCCCGTGTGAAAGACCAGCGCACTACTATTTGAGCTAAAACACAGGCAGTCTTCACAAAGGAGATGTATTCATAAATTCAATGATTTGTGAAATAGGTGATGTATTTGCATTGTTGCTGAAATCATGATGATGGGGGATGTTGAGCCCCCTTAGGTTAAGTAGGCCCTGCGTTTAGACCACAAGGAAAGGTTTTAAATGTAGAAATCAAGAAAATAAATTGTGTTGGACAGTAACAGTGACAACATTATGAAATCACTCAATTTTGAGGGGGAAAAACTTTGAAACCATGATAAACAAAACAACACACCACTAGTACTTTGTTGCACCACTTTTTGCTTTTATAACAACTTGCAGTTTCTGATACAGACTTATCGAGTGACAGTACTCCTCATCAATCTTGCTTTAACTTTCTCTGATTGCTGTTGTCAGATCAGTTTTGCAGGTTTAAGTCTTGTCATGGACCATTTTCTTCAATTTCCACCTCAGATTTTCAATTGCTATGAGGTAAGGACTATTAGCAAACCATGACATTGACCTTATGTATCTTTCTTCAAGGAAACTTTTTACAGTTTTTGCTTTTTTGCCAGATGCAATATCATCTTAAAAAATGATGTCATTATCCCCAAACGTCCTTTCGATAGATGGAATAGGAAAAGTGTCAAAATGTCAATGTACCATTTATTGATGATGTAATTAGAGCCATGACCCCAGTGACATTATTACTTGACATGCAGCCCAATATCATCAATGGCTTTGGAAATGTACATACTTCAGGCAGTCGTCTTCATAAATCCCATTAGAACAGCACCAAACAAATGTTTTAGCATCATCACCTTTCCCAATCACTGAATCGCCCATTGGAACCTATTTTTTTTCTGTTTGGATGTTAATGACAGTTTTCGTTTAGCTTTTTTTTTTGCATTCAAAACAAGCGGTATAAAATGGATGGATGGGAATCCCATTTTTCTTTAGACGGTTTCTTACAGTTTTGTCTCATACAGAGACTCCAGTTTCCGCCCTGTTGTTCATTTGATTTGTTGTGCATGTTTTCGTTTTGAAGACATTGCTTGAAGTTTTATGTCTTGACCCATTTTCAATTTCCCTTGGTCTACCAGTATGCTTGCCTTTTACAAGCTAATTACCTTACCAACCCATGTTGTTTGTACTTGGTCTAGATTTCAGACACAGCTGACTCTGAACAATCAACATATTTTGCAACATTGCATGATAATTTACCTTCTTAAAGAACTTTGATAATGCTCTCCTGTCTCCTTTGTCTCAATGACATATCTCGTGTTAGAGCCGGGATTCATGCCAATCCACCTGGTCCAACAGCTCGACAAGGTGTGAACACTTCTTTTCAACTGCCGACTAATGAACAGACTTAATCTGACGCCACTGTTATCTTTGGAAATTAACATTTACAGGGTGATTCCATATTTGTTTCCTCAGAATTGAGTGATTCCATATTTTCATTTCCGCACTTGATCTAAAAATGAAACTGTTACTACCACAATTTATATTCTTGATTTATTTTAATGTTTCTTAAAGCCAGAAAGTTGCCATTTGAAGTGACTATAGTTTTGTGTCATATCTGTAATACATTTTTTTTTGGACAAAATTACGAAAAGGAATGGACATCCTTTAAGTCTGGTGATTCCATCTTTTTAGCCAGGGTTTGTATAAAACACAGGTGTACACATTGAATCACTAGATATTTACATTACATGATACTTCTATATAATGAGGGTGAGTCCATAACACGCTAAAAGGCTGACTGAATGATTTTACAGAATTAAGCAAATGAATGAACATCCTCCAAGTCTGGTGATTCCATCATTTTTTGCCAGGGGTTGTATAAAATGCAGGTGTACACATTGAAACACTAAATATGTACATTACATGTTACTTCTCCATGAGGAGGGTGAGTCCATAACATGCTAAATGGCTTACTGAATGATTGTGTGAGTGCGCTGGATTTAATGTGAACAATTTAATTGGTCCACCGTGACCCGTTCTGCAATTTTATTGGTCTGCTATGACGAGGCTAAATTTATTGGCGGCATGTGAAGCTTTTGAACCCATAAAAATCTGTAAGTTAGCCGCAACATTGTGTAAAGCGCATGGTTCAAAGCGTGGAGAAAAATAAAGCAGCTGTGAAACTATTATGCGATACAAACTCATTACATCCAAAGTGAGATATGTAAAGCCTTTGTTATAATTTGGATAATCATGGTTTAGTTTTTGAAAACCCCACATTTTCTGAGATTTTCAATTCAAGGTTTTCATAAGATGATAGCCGTAGTCACAGCAAATTGGAGACTTAGTATGATACTGCAGCACAAACGGATGGTAAGCCAACGCTGCCACGTTAATTTTTGTCCATGTCTTGTCTCCTCAAATATTACTAAGGTAAATCTGCTCGACAAATTAGCAATGGTATATGGTAAGGTATCAACTCGGTTGACCTGATATCAGACCTCATACCTCGTAACTCACATTACCCAGTTTTGACTTCTAAAAAGCATCAATAGCCAAGTGTTAGTGTGTAGTGAAAAGGGGGCATTTTACATGCTTCGTTGTATGTTGCTCATCATGTCTTTTGTTTTGTGTCAACTTTGCAGGTAATTGCTGAAAACTACCTCAACAGGAAATAAACTATGCAAATATCCAGGTGTTGGACCAAGGCACTCTGCTCCTCACTCACTGGTGCTTTAATTACATCTGCACTACAGGACCGGCTTCTGTACTGGGACACACGCACAAACACACAGATGTGATCACCATGAGCAGGATCAACAGAACCGGTCATGTTTTGAATTGCAAAGTGTTATATTTCTTTTCACATTGTTTCCTTCACAAAGATGGTTTAAAGCTGCGGTTAAACTCTAGTAACAATCAATGAGTGTTAACATCGAGCTGCTAAGTTCTATCTCCCCCCATGTGCAAGTGATTAAATCAACAAGCACACTACTTCCTGTCATGGAGGTGCAACTTCCTGTTTGACCTGTTCATTGAGCTCTGCTCTTTAGACAGTTGTTCCTATTTGAGGTGTGTGTGATTTTTGTTGTGATGATTCTAAACATCTGACTGATGAACAAGATGAGGAAACGATTTAGATCTGCTTTCACACTGGATTGCAACATAGTTACTTTTGTAGCATAAAAGGATTGTCTGCTTGTGCAAACCACTTAGATATTTTCACTTAATTAGGTCCCACCTAAAAAAATATATATCTATCTAACTGATCAATAATGGAGCTATAATTTGTTGACTATCAAAGCGATTGATGTCCTATCATTGACATATCAGAGAGCGTGACTGCTGTTAGGTAATAAGACATATTTGAGGTGTAAAAGCGTGCTTACTCCTAACAAATAAGTGTTTATTTCCGACTAGTTTAAGAAAAAAAGAGTTAAATCCATGAACTGTTGATTACTCTGCTAAGAAACGGTGCTCTGTGTTCATTCTCTCTGGCAGGTGATGCGATGCTGCCAAGTTAAGTGAAGTTGAATCCAGGTAGTTCATATTAATAATAATAATAATAATATCTGGAGCTTGTTTTTTTTGTATTTATTAGTCCTGTTGTCAATTTTTCTAAGTGTGACGGAAACCTTTTCAAAGCAGGACATTTTTAACCTCTTCTTAAGCTGAACTTTGTATATTTATTTGTGCTGCTGGGTGCTAAGAGCATGATTTAGGACGCTAAATATACATCTTCACACACTGGTAAAACGTCTTTTTTTTCCCCATCACAACAAATTACTGGACTACTTCACACCTCCTCCTGGTTTGCTTTTGATTGTCCTTTTTTGTGTTTGTACTGTGAATATGATTCTCTTGACTGTACAGTTGTATTAGATTTATATATTTATGTCCCTCATTCGCCTTTTTTGTTCTTTTTATCTGGAAATGTGTTGACGTTGTAGAATGCAATAGTGTGTCACTCACTGTCAGAAAACAATGGTGCTAAATTGGACAGTGCCTGGTTTTTATTTATTCCTACATTTGAAAAAAAAAAACACAACTGAAAAATACAAAAGAAATGAGACGGGGACATTTTGTAAAGACCCCCTTTTTGGTTTTTATTTCTCCTGTTTCACACGTATGGAAAAAAAAATTGGGAGTGAAACTAACACACTGTTTTGTACAAAGGCTTTCTCTCCAGCGCCAACACAAAGCTATATTTAATGTTATAAAATATACTGTCTAAATATATATAGATATATATTATATGAGGGGAATCTCTAGGTGCTGCATTTGGACTCCCACATTGGGTCCTTAATGCCACTGTATGACCTTAACCAACATTGCGCATTCTGTGATGTGCACAAATAAGGTGCTTTGTGGGGCGAACACAACTTCCTGTCTTTATCTTTTCTTTTCTTATACCTATTTAGGAATTCTGCAGGAAAAATGGTGCTTCTGTTTTTCATGGTGCAAACAAAATGTGTTTTACAGATGAGGCCCCCCTCCTTGTTTCTTTTTTTTCATATATATATATATATTGTGGGTATTGCAAGAGCCGCACTAAATGTAAAACACTTGTTTGTATGTGAGCCTGTCCATGTGTAACTCTTATTTCTATGTTTTGAAGACACAATTAGAGACTGTAGTCTGTTTAAACCGGGACTGAGTGTTTTTTTTTTTAATCATTGGTGTTTCCATCACACGCCTGCCTTTTGTTTTTTGTCTCACTGCTTTCTGTCCTCTTTGTAGAAACGTGATGCTCTACTTCACTTAAAACGAGGAAAAATGGCAGCTAATTCTTCTGCAGTTGTGCAGTCGGGTGTTTTCTTCCGTCAGTAAACCTTCAACGTGGGCAGCTTTCTGGATGCAGCTGTGGTGTATGTGCAAGTGAGAGCCTCGTCTTTTTTTACCTGTTTTAATATACAGTAATTCTACATGATGTAAATACTGCATTGATGTAGCTGAAGGGCTGTGGACCCTGGAATGTAGTCTAACGTATTGGTTGTAGCCTCATGGTCTAGGGCTGCATAAGTGCCACTGGCACTGGGGAGCTGCGGTTTATCGAGGCGAAAATGAATTCCAACTCTCAGAAGAAAATTATTGATCATCCTAAAAGGGCTGTTTGCAGCATCCTCACAGTTGCACTTTTCAAAGCAACAAATATAACAAAAACACAATTGATTAGCTTATGTTAGCGTTATCGGTTTAACAGAACACCATTGTTTTAAAACTCTATTTTTTTCCCAATTACTAAGTTTATGTAATCATTTTTGTTTGGTCTAAAAAAAAGTTATTGGTGTTTATGGCTGTCACTCACCCTGTCTCGTCAACATGTACATGCAATTTGCAGTCATGTTATGATAGAATATACATTCAATGACAGCTAACACTAACTATCCAAATCACTATTAGCTAACAACACCCAAAGCTAATACGCATGCACGAGTTACTTACGAACGTAGTTACATCATTACGTCCTAAAGCGCGGGATGTAACGCTTAAAATACATTGGAAAGTTAGCGCCCTCTAGGTATCTGTGTAAATGTTGCAAACAGCCTTAATGGCAATTTTCCAATATAAGGAGTCCAAACAAACCTAAGACAAGTAAATATTGGCAATAGCGTCATGGTCTGGGGCTGCACGAGTGCTGTTAGCACTGGGAAACTGGTTCATTTGAGGCGCAAATGAATTCCAACATTCTGAACAGAATTATTGTTCCCCTAAACACACCTCTAAGACAACTAAATAGCGATAGTAGCGTCATGGTCTAAAGTAGCACGAGTGCTACTGGCAGTGAGTGGCAAAATTCCATCATTCTGAAGAACATAAAGATCGATCCCTCTAAACACACCTCTAAGACAACTAAATAGTGATAGTAGCGTCATGGTTCAGGGCTGCATGAGTGCTCCTCGCACTGGAGAGCTGCAGTTTGTTGAGGCGAAAATTAACTCCAACATTCTGAAGAAAAAAATGTTTGATCCCATTAATAGCAATTTTCCAATATAAGGAGTCCAAACACACCTCCAAGACAACTAAATTGAGTTAGTAGCGTCATGGTCTAGGGCTGCAGGACTGCAGGACTGCTGCCAGCACTGGGGAACTGCGGTTTATCTGAGTCGAAAATGAAATCCAACATTCTGAAGAACAGAATTATTGATCCCTTAAACACACCTCTAAGACGACTAAATAGTGGTAGTAGCAGTGTGGTCTAGAGTTGCACAAGTGCTACCGGCAGTGGAGAGCTGCGGTTTAATTGAGGCAAAATTCCATCATTCTGAAGAACATAAAGATCGATCCCTCCTAAACACACCTCTAAGACCACTAAATAGTGATAATAGCGTCATGGTTCAGGGCTGCATGAGTGCTCCTAGTCCCGGAGAGCTGCAGTGTGTTAAGGCAAAAATTAACTGCCATTATTCTGAAGAAAAAAATATTGATCCCATTAATGGCAATTTTCCAATATAAGGAGTGCAACTGTTAAATGGAGGTGAATAGACACAACGTTTATTCTGGTTCACAACTTTTAATCACCTGCTGCACAGTGGAAAAACCGGAAACACTCAATCCCCACTTCCCGCCCACAAACACTGCGCATGCGTTAACCCAGTATATGGAGAAACATGTTAACAATCTCCCTATCTTTTATAAATAAAAAAATTAAATAGCACATGTTTCTTGAGAACAAAACAAATGTCTTTTTAAACAACAGAAACAATAAAATCAATTTAGGTAAGAACCCATTTCCCTTCACTCAATGCTTTCAAAAGCATCAAAGGTGATGCCCCCTTTTTCGTAAGACAGTCAGCCAGTTGAGTTTTTGTTGCTGACAAATCACTTTCTGTATTTTTCTGTTGTGAATTAGTTCTTTGATGCCACTTATATCTAACCGAAGCCTTTTCTCTGTGACATGTTTTGTTGATGGAAGAGCATCATAGAGGGAATGATTATCAGTCACACAAACTAAGGCTGGAGCATTTAGACCAGCGGTGCCAGTAGTGAGCTCAAAATAAAGGGTGGCAAGAAACACAGCGTTGTCTATTCCATCCGACATGGCAAGAGTCTCTCCAGCAAGTGTGCTTCGCACCACTCGTCGAATCCTCTTGGACTGCCAGTAAAGGGGGGAGAATTTACCTCCTTTTCCCATTAGTGTGATCAACATGCCCCCTTGTGTACCGCCATCAGGAAGATTTCCTAATGAAGCATCGCTGAATACAGTTAGGTTTAAAGCAGCTGGCTTTGGCTTTGTCTTGCTATATCTTTGGCACGTGTCACATGCATCCACTATTTGTTGCAAAATAGTGAGACAGTCCTTGTCTTTGTTCCCTGAACTTTGAATTAGCTTATGCAGGCGATCTGCTGATGCATGGCCAAATTGTTTGTGAAGTTTGAGGAGGACCTTGTTCTTCTCGATTGTGGACATATTTTCTGTTACGATCAGGACTTCATCTTCAGCAAATAAATCTTGTATCCGACATTCCATGTCATCATTATCTCTTATGTCACCACTGAGCCTGAGCTGGTAAACTGAAGAGGTATCTGCTGCTTAAACATCACTGCCCTGTCGTTTTCCATGTCTAACGTAGTTCCTGCCTTTTTTAATGATGTTTTACTCAGCAGGAGTGGAATATCGACTTTGACAACTTCTGTCTCAATGTTACACTTTGTCCATCCTATTTTAGCTGGTAGATGCACTTTTCTGGTGGAATGAATCACATTTCCATCTCCAAAACCAAACTGTCTGTTGCTAGACCTTTCTGTACTTCTGAGATTAGTTACCTGCTTTTCATTGAGATTATCTCCATAACCTTCAAGCCACTTTTCTTCACATACTGTGCCAGTGCAGGCGGTGTCTATGATTGCTGAGCCTGCAGCTTCAGTCATAAAAATCTCAGCTTTAGATCATTTGTTAACAGTGTGATATTAACTTCATCCAAATTGTCATTTTCAGTCAATCTTACTTGTTCGTGCTTTTTGTGCGGGCAGTCCTTCGCCCAGTGGCATGTGCTTTGACATACGGCACATCGTGATCGTTTACCGTACTTATCCAGTGGGTTTGTACCTGGTAACGGCGTCACCGATCTTTGTTGTCCACGTTGAAACGGTGTGTTCCGTCTTCCTCTCCATTGTGGCTGTTCTGTGAGGAAAGCTGCGTCCTGGTTCAGTTGTATCTCGCTTGACGAGCCCGTTGTTTTACCTCCTAATATCCGTTTGAGAGCTGACTTCATTGACGAGAAGCTTAGCTCTGTGTTAGCCGTCAGTGCCAGCTGCCTGTCTTTCTCACCGAGGCAGGCTGTGTCAAGAAGTTTAAAGGCCAACAACGCATCAGGGAGTGTCATATTGTACCTTTTCATCCGGTTGTAGCGATGTTCAAAGTAGGTCTGGGCGATATGGCCTTTTTTTAATATCTCGATATTTTAGGCCATATCGCGATACACGATACATATCTCGATATTTTGCCTTAGCCTTGAATGAACACTTGATGCATATAATCACAGCAGTATGATGATTCTATGTGTCTACATTAAAACATTCTTGTTCATACTGCAGTAATATATGCTCATTTTAAACTTTCAGGCAGAGAAGGAAATCACAACTAAGTAAATTGACCAAAACTGTATTTGTTAAACAGTTATTAAGCAGTGACACAAACATTCATGTCATTTCCAAAACAGAAAGTGCAAGATTGTCAGAGACATTTTAAAACAAGCTATTAGTGCACTTAAGTGCATGATGTCACTAAGATGACTTATCAAAACAACACTAAATTAAAGTGCACTTTTTGTACAGAACGCCACTACAATAGTTTAAAAACATGATGTCACACAAGATATTTCAATAACTGTCAAATAAAAATGAGCTGCATATTAGGAAATCAAATAGTGTACGTCCTTCGCTATGTGATAGGTTCCTGCGGACATTATCTCCTTTTGTCGTGGACTCATTTTTTCATACGGTGTTGATCTGGAAATGTTTGCCTCGGCATTTCGATGGTGTGGGCGTGTGGCACCGAACGGAGATGTTGACATGCGGAGTAAGCACTCTTCATTCTCTAGCGGGTGACTTTTCAAATGATGCTACATGTTAGCAGTCATGCTACTTTTTGTAGAAACGCTTTTGCCCCACACTTGACAAATTGCGGTTGTCTGTTCGACATATTCCCACTTGAAGCCAAACCACCGCCAGACGATTGACCCCCTGCTGTATTTCTTGGGAATTAATTCTTCCTTCATTTGTTACCAGATTTGCACCTTCTTTCTCTCGTGTTACCACTCGCACCACAGCTAACTTTAGCCATGCTGCTACGTCTCTGCGCCGCGAGGGCGTATACGTATGTGACGTGTGACGTATGTAAGAAGGTGCGCTTGCTGTCTGTGAGAAGGAGACACAAGAAAGAGTGGGAAGAGCCTGTAGTGTAATTCCAGCAGCTAAAAGCAACTGCGTGAGAACATATACTCCAATATCACGATATAGTCATTTTCTTTATCGCACAGAGACAAACCCTCGATGTATCGCGTATATCGATAGATCGCCCAGCCCTAGTTCAAAGTCAACAATATAATCCACCATTGAAACTGAACTATTTTTGGGGATGCGGTCGAAGTACGTGTACGCTTCGTTTGCACGATCCTTTTCCTCTTTCACAAATAATGCCGTCATACTGTTGTCATTGTCCAACTCCTCCGCAGATATCTCCATTGCAATTTCTCTGGCTCTTCCTTAAAGTCCCAAAGCCACAGCCAGTGCTTGCTTTTTCTTCCCGAGTTCTGTAACCCGCGTCCAAATGTTAACTTCATTTTTCCAGCACTCGTATGGCCTGGACTCGTCAAACCTCGGCGGTATTTTATAGTTTACTGCCATCCTCAACCATCCTCTGCTACAGATGTTAAATGGAGGTGAATAAACACAACGTTTATTCTGGTTCGCAACTTTTAATCAACTGCTGCACAGAGGAAAAACCGGAAACACTCAAACCCCACTTCCCACCCACAAACTTTGCGCATGCGTTAACCCAGTATAAAGGGAGAAACATGTTAACACGACCACACCTCCAAGACAACTAAATTGAGGTAGTAGCGTCATAGTCTAGGACTGCTGCCTGCACTGGTTTATTTAAGTGAACATTATTTCCGAAATTCTGAAGAAGAAATTGAACACAGCTCTAAGACAACTAAATAGTGATAGTGGCGTCATGGGCTATGGCTGCACGAGTGCTATCGTCACCGGTAAGCTGCGTATTGAGACGAAAATGTATTCCAAAATTCTGAAGAAAATGATTGATCCCCTTCGTAGCAGTTTTCCAACATGACATGTCCAAACACACTTTTAAGACAACTTAGCGCTGGCAGTATCGTAATGGTCTGGGGTTGCACGAGTGCCACCGGCACTGAAGAGCTGCAGTTTATTAAAGTGAAAATTAATTCCAACATTCTGAAGAAGAAAACAATTAATCCCCTTCATGGCAGTTCTCCAACAAAAGTCCAAACACATCTTTACGACAGCAAAATAGGGATGGTAGCATCATGGTCAGGGGCTGCACAAGTGCTACCGGCACTGGGGGGACTGTGGCTCACACAAAGATGAAAAGCACGATCCCTTCCTGGGTAGTTTTCCAATATATGGTCCTCAAACTCAACTCAAGATGACCAAACAGTGATGGCGGGTCTTGCGTAAGAGCTGCTGGTGCTGGGGAGCTGCGGTTCATTGAGCAAAACATGAGATGGCAATGGTGCTCATACAAAATATGGACAGTGTGTACACAATTTTCACTGTGATGCGTACTCCGCTCTGGTCGGTTTAGCCAACAATAAGTGTTGATTCATTGTCACGATATATGAATATATACTCCTTTCAAAGATGTCCGCAGTGTGACTCAAGTGTGGGCAACTCTGTTAGCGATAAGCCTCAGGGTCAAAGGGGAAAATTCAGAATCTTGCCTAAAGTTTCCGGCCGCCATTTGGCCACCTTGGTTCTCACTGACACATCCATCCAGCACTGGAGCTCGAGAAAGCTCCATGAGTTCGTTCTCCCACTCTCAGCAGACATGATGATGATGATGATGGTGAGGCGCTTGTGATGGAACATGTGTTTACCGTGTGTGTGGTGTTGGTGCTTTTTATCCTGAGATGTAATCATAGTGAGAAATGGAATTAATGTTGCTTTTTCTCGCCCATATCCTCCCTGCATTTTATGGACATCAATAAAATGTTTCATATGATATTTGAATGTGCCGTGTGGAATGCATGCAGTGCACCGCAACCCTGTGTCTTCACTGAGGGGGTTAAAGGTCAGTTCGCACATTGTTATTGATGGCATAGCAAAGGTTGTACAGTAAATGTTTCTTGTCATATCTCCACAGGTTACAACTTTCACTGAGTGCTGCTTCTTATTGGCGTCGCAGCATATGTGAACTGAGGTGAAAAGGTCAGATTAGTAAAATTCATTTTCTAATGCATGCACAGTGTGTTTATGGTTTATGGCAAGGCAATAACCCTTATTTATGGAAGAAAGATAACTAGCATAGCAATTGTAGCTGAAGTCAAAGGTCATATCTTCACACTCCATGTTAATATCTGATTTATGTGTTGCATCCTGTCAAAGCAAGAACCCTACTGATTTTATGGGAATCATGTCACAAACTAGTCAGTGAGAAGGTTAAAGGTAAACCTCATTTTAACATTTTTGTGTCGTGTGTTTTAACAAGAACCCTACTGATTTCTCAAAAACACTTCACTGCGCAATTTCTTATGTTCTCTTTGCTTGTTTTTGTTCTTTAGACTTAGACAAACTTTATTGATTCACAAGGGAAATTGTTCCACACAGTAGCTCAGTTTCAAAGGATGGAAAGGATAATGCAGGTATAAAGTAGACTAAAATTGTATCATAGTAGCAATATAAAATATGACATCTTTGTAATATTTGCATATTATATATACAGTCTATAATATCCATCCATCCATTTTCTACCGCTTGTCCCTTTTGGGGTCACGGCAAGCGCTGGAGTATATACTGATATATTATTATATTATATTATATTTTTATATAATATATACAATATATAACAAATCCCAATTACCATGTACAATATTACAGTATATGTAACAGCTGCAGCCAAAAAAAAAAAGTGCAGCAGAAAATATACATTATAAACAAAGAGAAGTAGTTATTATATTATTGTTTTCGTTTGAGACGCTTGGCCTGCAATACATATTCAGTTACATTGTACAGTATTAATTATTAAAAAATATATATTTTTATTCTATTGTAATTAACTTTTTAAACTTCTAATTAACCTGAGGGTACTGCACCGTAGAGGGTGCTCATCCGACAATTACTATGACATGATGAGCAAATAGCCCTAAGTGCTAAATTAATACATTTTTTCACCCTCATCCTTGGGGCGCCCCCTGGAGAATGCCACCCTGGCCAAATCCCCTTGTGGCCTAGAAAGTGCCAGAAAATCTTGCCAGACTTCAGCTCAGGGGTGAACCCCTGACAGATCCTAGGAACACCATTTTGTCTGTGTTTGATATGAAGGTAAGGTTTGTCAGATAAAATACATTTTGAAAGAACATTTTAAATGTCAAAGCTACACAAAAACAGACATTTTTTCCTTGCAGCAGAAAATGCTCTATTTGTTTTTCTTTTGATTTTATCTCAACAAATGCACCTTGGGATAGGTTGATTGGCAACACTATGTGTGTTGGCCCTGGATGTACCCCACTTTTCGCCCCAGTGCAGCTGGGATAGGCTCCAGCCACCCCGAGAGGGACAAGCGGTAGAAAATGGATGGGTGGATAAACTAAACTACTGTGCTGCTTCCATTTAACATTTTGTATATTTGTCTTCCAGATGGCGCTACTATCTCCCACCTAAAGCATGCGACGAACACACTGTTCCCTGTAAATTTGAATTACCACTGAAATGATGTGTAAACATATCGGCTTTAGGGCTCTAAAGTCCTCAAAATACATTTAGTTTTAAATAGAGATGTCTGATAATTTCGGCCTGCCGATATTATCGGCCGATAAATGCGTTAAAATGTAATATCGGAAATTATAGGTATCGTTTTTTTTATTATCGGTATCGGGTTTTTTTTTTTTTTTTTTTTTTTTTTTTTTAAATTAAATCAACATAAACACAAGATACACTTACAATTAGTGCACCAACCCAAAAATCCTTCCTCCCCCATTTACACTCATTCACACAAAAGGGTTTTTTCTTTCTGTTATTAATATTCTGGTTCCTACATTATATATCAATATATATCAATACAGTCTGCAAGGGATACAGTCCGTAAGCACACATGATTGTGCGTGCTGCTGGTCCACTAATAGTACTAACCTTTAACAGTTAATTTTACTCATTTTCATTAATTACTAGTTTCTATGTAACTGTTTCTTTATTGTTTTACTTTCTTTTTTATTCAAGAAAATGTTTTTAATTTATTTATCTTATTTTATTGTATACATTTTTTTAAAAGTACCTTATCTTCACAATACCTGGTTGTCCAAATTAGGCATAATAATGTGTTAATTCCACGACTGTATGTATCGGTTGATATCGGTATCGGTAATTAAAAAGTTGGACAATATCGGAATATCGGATATCGGCAAAAAGCCAATATCGGACATCCCTAGTTTTAAATGATTTAAAGTGAAAAAATGTGAATATGTAATACACTTTAGGAAAAAAATGCGTTATCACGGTTGCTGCCGATCATTGAGACAGACCATAATGACAGACCAAAAAAATCCCATACAATGTATTATTACCCTTTTAAGTGAAGTTGACCTTCTGGCAAAGTATTCTCTAAAAAGAGGCCAGAATATGGAAGCAGACCTCCCAATGAGCCTTCTTGGAAGTCTTTCACCTGCTGGTCTACAGTACACTATTTTTAGTAACTATTCATCCCTGCTATACAAGGTTGCATGACGTTGATGTCTGGATAACGTTTTTTTTTTTAATTTTTAAGAATCCTTGTGATGATTTATGATGTCCAAGAATGAGCTTTGACTGGATTTCTTGGAATTAGAAGACCACCAAGGAGCTCAGAGACCTTGACGGTCTGCAAAACAACACTGCAGCTGTGAGATCATAAACACCTCCTTGGAAGGAATCACCTCTTATATCTTCTCTTTAAGGCACAAAGATGTGTACCACTTTACTACCTCGCATCCAGGTCAGTTTCTGCTTCTATGGTCATCACGCATTATAAATAAAAAAAACACCGAAAGCAAAACATTATGGTTGTCCCAATTCCATGTTGATAGAAAAAAATGAACATATCAGCTTGCATTTAAAATCTCAGATATAAACGCTAAGATAAAAGCACCGCTTTTGCAAAGCTGGACAGCCAAAAGCTTAATGTCCTCTAATAAACACACAAAGTTGGCCGTTTTTAATGGTTCAGTGAAATAATTTACAAAAGGTAAACAAATTATGGGCTACTAGGAGCTAGCAGCTACACAACAGCTGAGCAGACAATAGCCCACCAGCAAGACATGTAAAAAGTGACCTTAATCTTAGTATAAAACAATGTAAACAAGTATAATTATAGTTATGTTACTTAGATGTACAAAGTCTCCAAGGCAGAAGTGTAATAGAAAGTATCCAGTAAAAAAAAAAGTTTTCGCATCATGAGATTAAGTTCAGTAGATGTCGCCAAAAACAATTGCCACTCCCCATTAATTTAAAGAAAGCATAAGTCCATCCCGGAGGGTTAATAATAAATATGTTAGAGTTTTTCATACCTACCATTGTTCTCAGTTTGTCTAATTTCACTTGAGCAAACCTTTTCTAACAACCCACTCTACAAAATCAAAGTAAGTATGATTCCTTTCATGCTGATATCGTGTCAGATCATTAATGGTATCGGACAATACTCAATGCTCAATATCTGTATTGGTTTGTAAGTATAAAAAAAGTTGTATCTGGACACCCTTACAAAAAACACTTAATCGTTTAGAAGTCCTTATAATTTACTTACACATTTTCTCCAAATACCAAAAAATGCCAGCTTCACAAGAACTGATGTAAACATATTTTTTTATTAAAAAAATATCTCACATTTTTTTTAATCAAAAAAAATCTCTCACATACATTTAAAAAAAAAATTCCCTACAACAGTGTCAGGTGGGAAACTAAAACTCACACTCGTGGTCTTAAAGACAAACAATTTAACTTCCCCCCCAAACCACTGTCTACATATGTCATACTGTATTAATATTATAAACAAGTTAATCATTTTAAACTACCTCAGCCTGAAATATGAGTTATGTGCATGTAATTGTTTAAAGGCCATTATGTTTATGTAATCCCACATTATTTTAATATAAAAAAGACTAATACAAATTTTAAGGACTATTGCTTATTATTATTATCAGGCCATGTTATGGGACAATGTTTGGCAGCAACATTGATTTTCATGCATTATTTTTTTAAACACATTTGAGGTCCTTACAGCAAGAAAATGTCAAACTTCCTAAAACTCCCCACTGCATTTTTATTTATAAAAATGTGTATTCTATTAAATACATTTCAATGAGCATTTACACTGAACAAAACTATAAACGCAATACTTTTGTTTTTGCTCCCATTTTTCATGAGTTTGACTCAAAGATTTAAAACTTTTAGTATATACACAAAAGTCCTATTTCTTTAAAATATTGTTCACAAATCTGTCTAAATCTGTGTTAGTGAGCATCTCCCAGGTGTGGGATATCATGTTGCTGATTAAACAACATGATTATTGCACAGGTGTACCTTAGGCTGCCCACAATAAAAGACCACTCTGAAATGTGCAGTTTTACATACAGCACAATGCCACAGATGTAAGTTTTGAGGGAGCGTGCAGTTGGCATGCTGACTGCAGGAATGTTCACCAGAGCCGTTCCCTGTGAATTGAATGTTAATTTTTCTACCATAAGATGTCTCCAAAAGCGTTTCAGAGAATTTGGCAGTGCATCCAACCGGCCTCACAACCGCGATCACGTGTAACCACAGCAGCCCAGGACCTCAACATCCAGCAGGTGCAAGGTTATGATCGTCTGAGACCAGCCACCTGGACAGCTGCTGTAATAATTGGTTTGCATAACGAAAGACATTCTGCACAAACTGAAAAACCGTCTCGGGGAAAGTCATCTGCATGCTCGTCGTTCTCATCGGGGTCTCGACCTGACTGCAGTTCGTTATCGTAACTGACTTGAGTTAGCAAATGCTCACATTCGATGGTGTCTGGCACGTTGGAGAGGTGTTCTCTTCTCGGATCAGTCCTGGTTTTTACTGTTCAGGGCAGATGGCAGACAGGGTGTGTGGCGTTGTGTGGGAGAGCGATTTGCTGATGTCAATGTTGTGAATGGAGTGGCTCATGGTGGGGGTGATGTTATGGTGTGGGCAGGCGTATCTTATGGACAATGAACACAAGTGCATTTTATTGTTGTGTTGTGGGTTTTCTTGATGGGCCCAGACATCTGGAGAGAAGCGAAGAGAGCTGACACTATGATTCAACTTTGAACAAAATACACCAATCAAATTTAAGTACGTATATTTATATTTGTGCATGCTGTTGAAGTTAATAGATAGATAGATAGTACTTTATTGATTCCTTCAGGAGAGTTCCCTCAGGAAAATTTAATGGCTAACTGTAGACAATTACAAATAATGTTTAAATTGTTTCATCAGACTTACAGCTAATAGCTGACAGATACAGATAGTGTGTTGATTGTTTCCTTCGTCTTTTACTAATAGTGTACCTAAAAAATAGCGTGTAAACTTTTATTTGCATTAAACTGACTCAAGAATACACAAAATTTAAGTTTTTTCATTAGTCTTATAGCTAAAAGTTTGGAAACTTTTATTTAAGACAAAAGTATACATAATGCTTTTAGAATAAGAATACTTGTTTCATTAACTTTTATTTAAGACATAGTAAATAAACTTATTTAAGATAAAAAGTAGACAATATACTTTAAATATGAGATTAAAGTTAAGTTTTATTTAAGATGAAACACCCTAAATACGAAAGTATATTTTTCAAATAAGGAAAAAGTTCACTTTTATTTAAGACAAAATTTTACAACATTATACTTTTAAAGTAAGAAAAAATAGTAAACACAATTTTATTTAAGTTATTTTACTTTATATATATATCTGTTATAACTCAAATCAGTTACAAAAACAGTCATTATAGTACGAGACAACTAAAATAAGATTTGTGTTTGGAATGTTATAGGAATAAACTTTTGGAAATGGGTGAACATGCTGTGACAGTGGCATTGATGTTCTATCTACAGTTAAAGTGAATACAAAATGATAAATCACTGTAATCAAATTAAATAATACATTTGAGAGGGTGGATTAAGCCTTTAAAACGGAATAACTGCTATAGTACTACAACTAAAATGTATTACCATCTATAGGGTCGAAAATCATTCTGACATAAGGACTACAACTAAAATGGCGGTGGTCTTAAAAAACTACAAGTTTTAATACCCATTTCTGCTTGCAAGAATCAAATCATTCTGATGTATAGACTACAATCAAAATGATTGAGTTTTATTATTAGATTCCACAGTACAGTACATATTCCGTACAATTGACCACTAAATGGTAACACCCGAATACGTTTTTCAACTTGTTTAATTCGGGGTCCATGTTAATCAATTCATGGTAACAATAAATGGCGCCTTACACGCTAAAAAAAAACAACCCACAAAGTTAAAATGGTGGCCGGTTATGAGGTATGCTTCCTGGTTCCGGTTTAGACTGAGCCCTATGAGTGTGAGGTCATCCCCCCCAATAGCTCCCCCCGAATAGGTGCTACGTAGAAGCCACGCCACTTCCTGGAGTCATAAATAATTCCCCTGCTGGCCCCCCTTTATTGGAGCTACAGTATAAGCCACGCCCACATCCTGGGGTCATAACCTAACCCCACTTCCGTAGTCCTAAATCATTCTCTATCCCCCGCTGGGCCCCCCTTATTTGGAGCTACAGTATCCTCATGCTGTTTAATCAGCATCTTGACATGCCACACCTGTGAAGTGGGATGGATGATCTTGGCAAAGAAGATATGCTCACTAACACAGATTTGTGAACAACATTTTAAAGAAATAGGTATTTTGTCTATAGTAAATGTTTTAGGGAGCAAAAACAAAAGTAAATTTTTTTGTTCAGTGTAGTATTTTGGTTATGTTATTCAAATGCATAAGAATGGCAAAATATTACAAACTGCTGTCACACAATAATAAACATATTGTGTATCATTATTGATATTAGATCTTTGACTTCATTGAAATATTTATTTGTTATTATTAGGCCATAAGATTGGTCAATCAATGGCTGGCAGAAACAGTGATTTTCTTGCAATATTATTTATTTCAACAGTTTTAAAACTTACATTTGAGGTCTTATCGGCAGAAAATATCAGCTTGCATGTGGTTTATATGCACATCAGTGACATGCGGTGAGGTTGATGGCTGGTGAGGCACTGACTTCATCACAGTCAGATTTACAAACATGAACCCTAAAGAGTATCTTATTCACCATTTGATTGGCAGCAGTTAATGGGTTATGTTTAAAAGCTCATACCAGCATTCTTCCCTGCTTGGCACTCAGCATCAAGGGTTGGAATTGGGGGTTAAATCACCAAAAATGATTCCCAGGCGCGGCGCCGCTGCTGCCCACTGCTCCCCTCACCTCCCAGGGGGTGATCAAGGGGATGGGTCAAATGCAGAGGACAAATTTCATTACACCTAGTGTGTGTGTGACAATCATTGGTACTTTAACTTAACTTTAACTTTACACATACAAACTGTAGCACACAAAAAAGCACATTTAATTAAAAAAAAACGTTATTATGGTCTTACCTTTACTTAGAAATTAAGTCCATGCGCCGCAACTAAAGCCCTCACTTAAACTTTCCACATGCAAGATTGAATCTACCATTTAAAAAAGTGTAACCGAGGGTTTATAAATGTCGCCTATACTGTATGAAACTACAAAATAACAAACACGGCGGCTCCAGTTTACACGAGGACCACTTTATTTACCTTCTTTCAAAAACCTCCACAACGTGACATCACTTCCGCTCTTAGCGCCTTCAAAATAAGAGCTCAAGGCATATACTGTATAACAGCGCATAACAGGAACTTAACATCACAAAGAGGAAAGCCCATGAAAATAGGTTACAAAAGTTATTTAATAAGAAGCCAAAAAGTGCAAAAACAATAATGTTTGTGTTGGAGGAGTTGTAAATTAGGTACACCTGCAGTCTGCAGGTGTATCTAATGTTGTGTCCCTGCAGTCATTCACAACTCCTCCAACACCAACATTATTGTTTTTGCACTTTTTGGCTTCTTATGAAATAATTTTTTTAAATAGATTCAATCTTGCACGTGGAAAGTTTAAGTGTGGGCTTTAGTTGATATAACAATTCTACGGCAGGGGTGCAGGAGGCGAGCCTCAGCCAGTGCGTCTTTTGCAGCCGTTTTATGATCGCTCAGCACAAGAAATACTTTACACACATACAGTTGTTGACAAAATACACTGTACATTATATACCTCAGCTAACTAAACTATGGAAATGTATAATATAATTCATATAGCAATACAGTCTCACTGCACAGCAGGCCAGCAGTTAGCCGAGTCATTGCGCAATCCATGTTGCGGCACTGAGTGACGTGCCTCAACTGGCTGCTGTTCACCGCACCGTCTCTTCTCAGTATTTGAACGGCAAATGTGAAAATTCAGCGATTTTGAATAAAAATAATCTAAAACTGGTGAAGTTAAATGGAAAATAACTTTATAGTATAATCACTGGATACATATAACAATTTAATTTTTTTTTTTTCTTTTTACATTTTTTTTCTTTCCATGATGGCAGGTGAGGCCCTGCCTCACCTGCCTCTAGTGACTGCATGTCACTGATGCACATGCATGCTAAAATCATCTGCTGTAGCGTATAGTTGCAATTTATTTGTCAGTAGGTTCGATATGGAAGCAATAAGTACCGGTATACCTGCACTTGTCACTTTCAAAAAACAAACAAAATTGTGGCTAGTTGAGCAACAATCGTGTTCCCATGTTTCGTTTTTACTAATTTTTACTAATTGGTTTTTATCTAGTCTGCACTTTGTCTGTGCTATTATTATTAGTGGCTTTTATCTAGTTTGCACTTTGTCTGTATTATTACTATTATCATTATTATCGACTCCTCTTTGCTTATGATTTTCCTATTTTAATGATGTTGGATCTGTGTTGTTGTTGTTGGGGGCAAGTGTTGTAAATTAGCTTTGGCTACAAACACTACGATGCATACATTGGATAACTGTTTCAGATGCACTAACCTTTGTCCCTATTTCAAATAAACGTTTATATATATATATATATATATATATGTATATATATATATATATATAAACTACAACATGGCTGACTGGTGGAGACGCAGTCGAAGGGGGCTTGGAATGGAGGTGTGCTTCGGCATGTAAATTAGACCGCATTATGAAGGAACGGTCAAAAAGCGGCTTGAAGATTGTTTGTAAAAAAAAAAAAAAAGTTAAATTTAGATCGAAGGAGTACCATTACGCGTGTATGTAGACCACAAAAAGGTGTTTTAAATGTAAAAAAAAAAAAACAATATGTCATAGCTTCATACAACACCACTGTTAAAATTGTAAAAAAAAAAGGGAAAGAATCGAAAGTACAACAAAACACACATATATATATATATATATATATATATATATATATATATATATATATATATATATATATACACACACAGCAATAAAGACAAACTTAACATTTAAGTGAAAAAAAATAGTACCGGAGGAGACATTTTGCTGCATGCTTTGAATGGCCAAAAAGCACAAAATAGTTTGTTAGAATTTCGGTGGACAAAAATAGCATCCATCCATTTTCTACCGCTTGTCCCTTTTGGGGTCGCTGGAACCTATCTCAGCTGCATTCGGGCGGAAGGCGGGGTACACCTTGGACAAGTCGCCACCTCATCGCAGGGCCAACACAGATAGACAGACAACATTCACACTCACATTCACACACTAGGGCCAATTTAGTGTTGCCAATCAACCTATCTCCAGGTGCATGTCTTTGGAGGTGGGAGGAAGCCGGAGTACCCGGAGGGAACCCACCCAGTCACGGGGAGAAAATGCAAACTTCACACAGAAAGATCCCGAGCCCAGGATTGAACTCAGGACCTTCGTATTGTGAGGCACATGCACTAACCCCTGTGTCACCGTGCTGCCACAAAAAAAGCAGACGGATTGTATTTTTGTCAACTTGTAGCAATGCTTGATGTGTGTGTCTAAACTCAACTCACCTTTGTTTTTTTCTACTCTGTGCAGCACTGGAATCCACAATCCAACAGCATCAAGGACACGGGATCTTCTTATTTTGACTGTGCTCCAAGCCAGCACTGGATGTGTGTGTGGAAGTGTGCATGTTTGCGCGTGCGTGCGTGCGTGCGTGCGTGCGTGCGTGCGTGCGTGCGTGCGTGCGTGCGTGCGTGCGTGCGTGCGTGCGTGCGTGCGTGCGTGCGTGCGTGCGTGCGTGCGTGCGTGCGTGCGTGCGTGCGTGCGTGCGTGCGTGCGTGCGTGCGTGCGTGTGTGTGTGTGTGTGTGAACCCTTCCTTTATAACCGTTTTACCACGCAGGCATACATTCAGACCAAGAAGGAGACAACATGGCGCTGTACATCTTCAACTGCGGGCTGCTGACACTTTGCTGGGCCGTCTTCTGTGTGGCAGTGCCGGGTTTCCCCAACTTTACAGGTAACTGCACACTTAATCAGAGACACCTGCTTATTTGTGATTTTTTATATTATTTTGGTTACCTCATTCAAATACATAAGAATGGCAAAACATTAAAAACTGATGTGACACAATAATAAATTAATTGTGTGTTTATCACTTACTGGTAATTAAATCCATTGTGATAAGATAAAAATGATAGTTTAGAGAAAATCATAAAAACATATTGTGTGCTCAGGGCATGGAATTAAATGCAAATTGATTGTTGCTTAAATCAATGAGAATATTCCCTGACATAATAATAATGGGATGATTTAAAGTGTAAGTGTTCAGCATTTATTATGATCAAATTGTTTGGAAAACATAATTTGACGTAATTTTCAAGTACCGGTATGCCCAAACGATTTTTTTAAAACAGTATTTTATATTTAAAATATATTTTTTCTGCATATATATCTACGTATATATGTGTATATATGTATATGTTTATATATATATGTGTGCATATGTATAACCATCACCCAACCATGCAAATTTTGCATTTCCTTTGGAAATCGAGGTCCCAGAGTCTGGAGGAAGACAGGAGAGGCACAGGATCCACGTTGCCTGAAGTCTAGTGTAAAGTTTCCACCATCAGTGATGGTTTGGGGTGCCATGTCATCTGCTGGTGTCGGTCCACTCTGTTTCCTGAGATCCAGGGTCAACGCAGCCGTCTACCAGCAAGTTTTAGAGCACTTCATGCTTCCTGCTGCTGACCTGCTCTATGGAGATGGAGATTTCAAGTTCCAACAGGACTTGGCGCCTGCACACAGCGCAAAATCTACCCGTGCCTGGTTTACGGACCATGGTATTTCTGTTCTAAATTGGCCCGCCAACTCCCCTGACCTTAGCCCCATAGAAAATCTGTGGGGTATTGTGAAAAGGAAGATGCAGAATGCCAGACCCAAAAACGCAGAAGAGTTGAAGGCCACTATCAGAGCAACCTGGGCTCTCATAACACCTGAGCAGTGCCAGAAACTCATCGACTCCATGCCACGCCGCATTAACGCAGTAATTGAGGCAAAAGGAGCTCCAACCAAGTATTGAGTATTGTACATGCTCATATTTTTCATTTTCATACTTTTCAGTTGGCCAACATTTCTAAAAATCCCTTTTTTGTATTAGCCTTAAGTAATATTCTAATTTTGTGACACACGGAATTTTGGATTTTCATTTGTTGCCACTTCAAATCATCAAAATTAAATGAAATAAACATTTGAATGCATCAGTCTGTGTGCAATGAATAAATATAATGTACAAGTTACACCTTTTGAATGCAATTACTGAAATAAATCAAGTTTTTCAAAATATTCTAATTTACTGGCTTTTACCTGTATATGTATGCACTGTATGTCTACACTCTTAACGTTTGGAAAATTTGAAAGTATTTATATATTCTAAATTGAAATATTTTAACTTTTTTTCTTTACGATTTGTACTTTTTTAATTTTTATTTTCGTACTATTTAACATTGGCAGATCTTTCATTTGTCCTACATTTTTACCATGAGAGAATTTCTTTCTCCTAAATTTTACCATTGATAGATTAGTTTTGAGACTTATTTCCTACTTTATATATATATATATATATATATTTATATATATATATGTGTGTATATATATATATATATATATATATATATATATGTGTGTATATATATATGTGTATATATATATGTGTGTATATATATATATATATATATATACACACCAGTTTTTATATTGACAACCATTTTTTATAGACTTTCTATATAGACTTTGATATTAACATGAAATATTACAATATGCAAATGTCCTACATGTATGGTCCATATATGTTACGGTTCTATGTTTGGCTTCTAAGGCACTAACAGCAGATGTGGTCTCACTTTTTCAGAAGACGAAACGCTGAGGCCCACAGAGAAGACAGGAGATGCCTCAAAGATGACCCCACCTCACTCCACAGTTTCCCATCTGGTTCCTCAGACCGCAGAGTGTTTTCTGGAAGATACATTGGCTGCCATGGGAGAGGCTTCGGAGAACGACAGCGAACTGACACAGGAAGGTTTGACTCTGTTCGGAATCTGTGCAGCATCTCATGGAAATGTCTCAGTGCTGGTGGATCTGGTGATGAAAGCCAAGAGGAAGCACAGAGACGGACTGGAGGTGATGCATCCTACGGAAGGTAATGAAGCGTGTGAATACACCTAAGCATACATGGTCTATACTGTATCATCTTTGAGGTCATACACCAGGGGTGTCCAAATGTTTTCCACCAAGGGTTGTATATTGACAAGTCAAAGCATGCGGTGGCCATTTTGATATTTTGTTAAAAAAAATGCTATAAACAGACATTGTATACATCTAGTGACAAAACTTTGGTTGGCTTTGTGTTACGAGTGACTATTATTATTACTTATTAGTTACACAGGCTTTCACCCCTGTTGCCCCCAAAAAAGAACCAACTTTGAATACATCTGTTAATTAAAATGTTTCTTTTTTAGTTTTTCGGGGTATACATATTGACTGTATGAATGAAATATTGGAACAACAACAGTCTTCCGCAACATGTCTTGGTCAACAGACAAAAAATAAATTTTGCGTGGAGTATTATTTCTCCATTACATCATCACCGTAGTTAACTCCAAGAACATTTTTGACTGGATTCTGAAGTTTAGAAAGTATGGCACTGTGCAAAATCGTAATTTCAAAGTTTGAATAATTGACAATTTTGTGTAGAAGTTTGTCTCCAACGGAGCATATTTTGGTAAATACATGACTTTTTTTCTAGGGATTTCGGATAATGGCTTTTTGCCGATATTCCGATATTGTCCAACTCTTTAATTACCGGTATCAACCGATATATACAGTCGTGGAATTCACACATTATTATGCCTAATTTGGACAACCAGGTATGGTGAAGATAAGGTACTTTTTTTTTTAAATTAATAAAATAAAATAAGATAAATTAAAAACATTTTCTTGAATAAAAAAGAAAGTAAAACTATATATAAACAGTTACATAGAAACTAGTAATGAATGAAAATGATTAAAATTAACTGTTAAAGGTTAGTACTATTAGTGGACCAGCAGCACGCACAATCATGTGTGCTTACGGACTGTATCCCTTGCAGACTGTATTGATATATATTGATATATAATGTAGGAACCAGAATATTAATAACAGAAAGAAACAACCCTTTTGTGTGAATGAGTGTAAATGGGGGAGTGAGGTTTTTTGGGTTGGTGCACTATTTGTAAGTGCATCTTGTGTTTTTTATGTTGATTTAATAAAAAAAACAAAAAAAAAAAAACGATACCGATAATAAAAAAAACGATACCGATAATTTCCGATATTACATTTTAACGCATTTATCGGCCAATAATATCGGCAGGCCGATATTATCGGACATCTCTACTTTTTTTGCCAAGCAACTCATTGGGAATGATTGTACACATTCGGCAAACTACTTAGAATTTACTGAACCTTTGTAGGATTTAATAACATTTTCATGAGTTCTGTTTTTCGGGGGTCACCCTGTATTCAAATTTCAGCTTTTTCTCATTATTTTTCTTAAATTTTGCTGTTATATTTTTTGTTTGATTTTACTTCGACGATATGCTGCGGGCGAACAAAACCCGTGCTGCTAGCAGAAAGTGGCCCCTGGGCTTTGAAGATTGATTGAGACTTTTATTAGTAGATTGCACAGTACAGTACATAATCCGTACAATTGACCACTAAATGGTAACACCCGAATAAGTTTTTCAACTTTTTTAAGTCGGGGTCCACGTTAATCAATTCATGGTAAAACACTTTGGACGCTCCTGTCATCAATCAGTCAATCAAAGTTTATTTATAAAGTCCTCAATCACAAGTGCCTCAAAGGGCTGCACAAACCACAATACCATTTTGTATTTGTGTTTGTTTATTTGAAGGAGATGGCTGCATCAGATTTAGCACCATGCTAATTTCCAACTGTAGTCCTTTTATGGTGCATCTCACACCATCCATCAATCAATCAATGTTTATTTATATAGCCCTAAATCACAAGTGTCTCAAAGGGCTGCACAAGCCACAACGACATCCTCGGTTCAGATCCCACATAACTGCAAGGAAAAACTCACAACCCAGTAGCATGTCAATGTGAATGACTATGAGAAACATTGGAGAGGACCGCAGATGTGGGTGACGACCCCCCCCCCCAAAAAGGGGAAACATCCACAATAAAATACACAGTATTGAAAATACACTACAAAATAAAAATTACTTAATGATAAGCAATTTAAAATACAAGTACAATACATAGAGTTTATGCGAATTACAAATCAGTGGGCGGTCAAGTTACAGTATTTTAGCAGCTTCATTTAAAGTGCAGAAGTATATAAAAGTGCAGCAATTTTTATCAAAGTCCACATATAGTGCAGTAGCCATCAGATGATACCCATGAGGGTATCATTTAATAGCCATATACCCCATTAATATTGCATACATAAAAAAGTGTGTGATGTTACAAGACTGGAATGGTACTCTGGTGGCTATCAGACTGCTCCCGCCAGGGTATCATCTGATGGTCAACTACCTGCCTGGTATTGCTAATGCGAGCAACACTGGTGATGTAAAAGTCAGTCTTTGACTGCTTGTGAGAAGCTGTGAAAGCTAGAGTTGTTCTTTAGATTGTCTGGGAGACCATTCCATTCTTTTATGGCTTGATATGAAAAGGCTGATTTCTTTTTTTTCTTCTTCCATTCGCTGATCTGAACCCACATTCAGGCAAGAAAACACTCAAAAGGAAGGAAATAGGAACAATTTCCCTTGTGGAACAATAAACTTTGTCTAAGTCTAAAAGCCCAAAATGGGCAAAAAGAAACCTTGAGAAGGATGTGGGAACCCGAATATCCGTGGCCACCTAGTAACCTCTCCATACCGTAGAGGGAGGGGAAAAGAGAAGTGGCAGGTCAACTGATCTAAAACAGATTCTATTTAAAATCCAGAGAATATAGATGCATTTTAAGGTGGGACTTTAATGTTGAATGTCATAGGCAGTCATATTTTTCTACACACACTACACAAATGATTCCCGGGCGCAGCACCGCTGCTGCCCACTGCTCCCCTCACATCCCAGGGGGTTAACAAGGGGATGGGTCAAATGCAGAGGACACATTTTACCACACCTAGTGTGTGTGTGACTATCACTGGTACTTTAACTTGAACTTTAAGTCAAAAGTTTAGAGACAATTTCTCATGCTGTTGAATGAGAAGGTGTATCCAAACATTTGACTGCTGCTTTCTAATATAACTGTTTTTCTAGATAAAGTTCATCCAATTTCTATACTACTTGTCCTCGATGGGGTCCCAGCGGACTTAGGGGCACACCCTGGATCGGTCTCCTGCCAATCACAGAATATACAATGAATACTGTTTCCATACCTAAAATGACAGCGGTTATTTTTGTGTGTCTTGTTTTGTTCGTCAGTGTTTTTGATCGAGGAGGAGAATAAGGAAGCCCTCACCCTCATTTTTGGCCTCCCTCAATCCCCTTTGCTCCAACGTACTCCAGTGCTCCTTTTGGCCTTTGAGAGTCCCTTCAGTGGAGGCGCCCTGGACCAGATCACCTTCAGCAGTCAGTCCTTGCAGCCCAACACACAGGTGCTTCTTTTAAAAAAAAAAATCTATTTATGTTTGTCTTTGTCAATTTTTATTATTAGTAATGTTTATTTACTTTTCTGATACTACTCTCAAATGGACATACTACTTTTATTTATTTTTGTTGGTTTCTTTTTTACACTTATCCATTAAAACAACAAAAACAACATTTTCTTTATCCAGTTATTGTATTTCATAAATGTGTATTCATTTATTTTTTTGTGAGTTTTTTCAATCTTGCACTCTCATTCATGTTTTTAAACTAAGAGGTCTGTTTGTTGGTCTGGCAGAGACCAAAAAAAGAAAAATATTGACTGCATCCCAACTTGCACTATTAAAAATATGTTGATTAAAAAAAAAAAAAAAAAAAAAAGTAGTGAAATATGGCGTCCAAAATTTTCCTATTTTGTGTGTGTGTGTGTGTGTGTGTGTGTTCTGTCAATGCTTACTTAATGGGGACATTGCTATGTTTACACAGTCACCTTTAGGGGACCTCTGATGGTATGGGGAGAAAAAAACAGGTCCCCTAAAGGGAAACCTTTTTAAATGATTGTCAGATCCATTCTGAAGATGCCTAAGTGATTTTTAAGCTTGGGCCCATAAAACATGTTTACTGGTTAGTTTGAGTGTGAGACATTTGCACAGCAGCCCCCTCATCGGGCTGTAGCTGTTACGTGGTGAAACTTCCTATAAGAGGACAGCTGTAGTGCTGTATTCTGAGAATCATGTCATATTTAATTTGAACTTTTTTTTTTTTAAATGGTCCTCAGTAGTCACGTACAAATTTGTGTGAATTATGCAAAATTATTTAAATGTGATCCCCATGAACCATATTAACTCCTTTTCCCCAGGGTCCCCAGTAAGAATGATCAGCACATTACTTCATCAATCCAGAGATTTAAAGACGTGTATGAGCTAACTGGGCAGTGGCCATTTTACCCAAAAAATGTTATGCCTTCACAACCTGTAGCAAGGGGGGTCCCCACAGGTGATGATCAAAAACTTGGTCCCCATTCCAAATGATAACCAGTATGTGTGTGTGTGTGCGTTTTCTTGTTTTTCTACCCTTCTTGAGACATCAACAAGGAAATGTACCTTCCATATGGGGACCGAAATCATGGTCCCAATGCGGAAAACCATTGGCTCTAATGGAGAATGTCTCATTTGCACCCCTGGTGGTGAAATCCATCAAAACCAATTGTGTCGGTTTTAAAAGTGCTCCCCCTCTGGTCAACATATGAAATAACAAGTGTGTGTAAAAATTTGAAGTGCTCCCTCTCTGGCTAACATATGTAATAACAAGTGTGTGTAAGAAATTGAAATGTGCCCCCTTTGGCCAAAATGAATTTAAAAAAAATAAATAATAAAAAACAATAAAATAAATATGTATATAGAGACATACTGTTATAACTTGAAGTAAATAATGAAGATTACAAACCAAACATTTTTTATATTTGCATAGTATGTATATATTATTAATGTTGTAAATACACATCTTTATATATCTAGAAAGGGTGGTCCTAAAGAGCTCGGCATTTTTCGGAGGTCTCAAGAAGGTAACAAATACATTAATATTTTGTGTGTGTTCAAATCCAGGCAATCTGCGTCTCAGAAGGAACACATTACATTCTGCTGACAGGACAAGCATCAGTGGAACACCAAAGATGGATTCTCTCTGTTGGCACTAAATCACCTGACATGAGTATGTGTGCTTATTATTGTCATTGTCTGGTTTCGTGCACATTCTGATCCGCTTCTGCACGTCACAGAGGAAAGAATAAAAGCACTTCTAAGTGGTGGAACCATAGGAAGAAGTGGCGTGACTCCAGTTCTTCTATTCCCTAGTGAAGAAAAAAGTGACAGCAGGTTTTCTTTGTTTTTTCTTTTCTTGTAAATCGCATTTTCCACAAAGATCTAACTCCGATTTCCCACAGCTCATCCCAACCGCTCCACTTTCTGTGCGAGCTAAGGAGGTTCCTGAGTGACGTCTTTCCCCGGCAGAACCGTCCGCTCTCGTCCCCGCTAAAGCTGGACTCCTTGCAGGCTCTGCCCTCTGTGGCTCTGGGCTTGTCCTCCAGCGAGTCCCTACTGGCGGAGCTGATGAACTCCTCCGCTCCCACCATCTTCTCCTTTACCGGCTCCATGTTCAAGGTCCGCCGAGGAGAGCTGGCCATGTCCCCTGGGCTGCTGGAGGAGCTCAAGAAGGGTTTGGAGCACAACGTGATGCAAGTCATGCAAGTTCTAAGAGATAAGGAAGGAGGTCAGAAGAGCATCAAGAGGCTGGAGAGACTCGCGGAACTCTGTGCTTTTTCCAATGCGGACCTGCCGTCAGGTATAGAAAATACACCTTTTCAGATTTAAATGGGTTTTCACTGGAGCATGACATTTTGGGAAAGTACTATACACCACACGGAGTAGACTCTGAACAAACAACATTTTATAAACATGGTGACCTTCGCAAAAATGATTAGGTTCTAAAAAACAAAAAAACAAAAAAAAGTTTAAAGCAGGGGTCCCCAAACTACTACCTGAGTACGGCCCGCCAGCTTCCGAAATCCGGCCCGTGGGAAGTCTCAAGTTTTTTTTTATTTTATTTGTCCTTTCTAATCTATTTTCTACCGCTTGTTACTGCATTTTGTTGTTTAAATGTGCTATGTAAATAAAGTGGATTGGATTGGATTGTCCGGTTCAAACACTGATGACATCTATTAAACAAGACAAGAAACAAGGAATTAAACAGAGACAGAATTAAATTTGGCTCAATTTGAGGAGAAACGCATAGACACTGTACCCTTGCACAGTGTCTCAACACGCTCTGGCGAAAGATTTTATTTGGACTTTCCCTGATTACATGGAAACAGCTGTTTCTAAGGGACGGGGGTCGTAAACAGCCATCGCCTTTGGTTACAGAACAGTTCAAAGGAAAGGTTGTAAAACAGTTCACAGAAAAGGTCGTAAACAGTTCAAAGAAGAGGTCCCTGTAGGGCAGTGTTTTTCAACCTTTTTTGAGCCAAGGCACATTTTTTGCGTTGAAAAAATGCGGAGGCACACCACCAGCAGAAATCATTAAAAAAAACGAAACTCAGTTGACAGTAAAAAGTTGTTGTCGCAATTGTTGGATATGACTTTAAACCATAACCAAGCATGCATCAATATAGCTCTTGTCTCAAAGTAGGTGTACTGTCACCACCTGTCACATCACACCCTGACTTATTTTGACTTTTTTTCTGTTTTCCTGTGTAGTGTTTTAATTCTTGTCTTGCGCTCCTATTTTGCTGGCTTTTCCTGTAGCAGTTTCATGTCTTCCTTTGAGCGATATTTCCTGCATCTACTTCATGCAATCATGAATATTTCAGTTGGTTTTATCCTTCTTTGTGGGGACATTGTTGATTGTCATGTCATGTTCGGATGTACATTATGGACGCCGTCTTTGCTCCACAGTAAGTCTTTGCTGTCGTCCAGCATTTTGTTTTTGTTTACTCAGTAGCCAGTTCAGTTTTAGTTTTGTTCTGCATAAGCTTCCCTAAGCTTCAATGCCTTTTCTTAGGGGCACTCACCTTTCGTTTATTTTTGGTTTAAGCATTAGACACCTTTTTTACCTGCACACTGCCTCCCACTGTTTCCGACATCTACAAAGCAAATAGCTACCGGCTGCCACCTACTGATATGGAAGAGTATTACACGGTTACTCTGCCGAGCACTGGACAGCACAGACACTCAACAACACCACATCATTTGCAGACTATAATTACTGGTTTGCAAAAAATATTTTTAACCCAAATAGGTGAAATCAGATTATCTTCCACGGCACACCAGACTGTATCCCACGGCACACGAGTGTGCCACGGCACAGTGGTTGAAAAACACTGCTGTAGGGGAGTCAGGTCCTGCTTCCTCTTTGCTTTGTAGTTCTTGGGTTAAGACAATATCTTTCTGTTGATTACAATACATGAAAGAAACAGAACACCTTCATGTTGCTTCCCATCCTACACAGTGGAGTTTTACAAGCCTTCTGCTTGGTAGGATTAAAGACAGCTTTTGTCTGCTCGCCGGGAACTCATTGAAACACAAAGTTTTGTGATAACTTAGATACAATTATTCTAACAGTTACTCTCGGGGTCTCCTCGCTGCTCAGGCAAATTATATTGTCAAAAAATGCATTTATCCATCGATAACGTGACATCATTGCGTTCGCGCCGCAGTGTCAGGCGAGCGTGCGGCAAGTGCGCACTCTTTTAGTCAATTAGTGCTTAAGGAATATATATATATAAACACACACACAGCCAGGCCCACGGTCAAATTTCTTTAACCCAATGCAGCCCCCGAGTCAAAAAGTTTGGGGAGCCCTGGTATAAGGGAACATAATATATTGGTAAAAGAGATGATCCAGGAAAACAACATATTGGTAATAAGTTGATCACTCCCATATAGCAAATAAAATAAATGAGACACTCTGAAAATGTCTACTTTGTAACTCACAAAGCACTTTATCCATCTCCCAATAGTAGAATACTTTAAACAATCCTGAATCCAGATGGTGATCCAGATCACCCTAAAAAATCAAATCAGTTGTCCAGTTATCCCATTTCTGACATTTCCTAAAACTTTCATCAAAAACTGCCTGTAACTTTTTGATTTATGTTGCTAACTAACAAACAAACAATGAGTTCATAACCTCCTGGTGGATAAATGAAATAGCAATATCTGTGCATGTTTGTTTTCTTTACTGTCTTTGTCTCTGTGGGTGTGCTCGCATGTACACACAAAGAAGTTTATGCTCGTAACGTAAACATAAGGAAACATAGTAGAGATGATCAGGATCGCCGCCGATATCTAATAACTTGTTCCCTTCCTATTTCTGACATTTACCAAAAGTTTAGTCAAAACCTGCACATATTGAGTTATGAAGTGAAGTGAATTTATTTATATAGCGCTTTTCATAGTGAAACCCATTATCTATGTTACATTTAAACTAGAGATGTCCGATAATGGCTTTTTTGCCGATATCCGATATTCCGATATTGTCCAACTCTTAATTACCGATATCAACCGATACCGATATACACGGTCGTGGAATAACACATTATTATGCCAAATTTTTTTGTGATGCCCTGCTGGATGCATTAAACAATGTAACAAGGTTTCCCAAAATAAGAGAACAACTTGAACTCAAATTATGGAAAAAAGTGCCAACATGGCAATGCTATATTTATTATTGAAGTCACAAAGTGCATTATTTTTTTAAACATGCCTCAAAACAGCAGCTTGGAATTTGGTATATGCTCTCCCTGAGATAATCCTGATACCCACTACAACTATGGGAAATACTATACTTTGACTTTCACAAAGTCTAAGTCTAAGTCTAAGAAAGTGCATTATTCTTTTTTTTTTTTAAACATGCCTCAAAACAACAGCTACAAAAACAATGAAGGCACACAGCTTCAGTCCAGTGTATACTAGAGTAATAAAGTAAACAATAACATAGTCCTCCTTTAGTGCAAGACTGCCTGGCATACTGTATAACAGGAAATTATAAACTGTGCTCAATCTGCCCTGCTCTAACGTATTTGTATGAGTAACACAAATGTGCTGCAAGTTAGTGGTGAGTGCTTGAAGTGGCCTACCAGTCAGTCAGAGCTTCTGAAATGCTGCGTTAAGACAGGGCACCTCTGTTCACTGCAAGCTGCAAAGTGTGGGCCATGCAGGGCAGACTAGCCACACCAAACTCCACCGTAGTGTTTGCCATATTGCGTGCGTTGTCCCTGACCACAACGTGAGCTTTCGCCCCGGGGTGGTTTTTGTTGTATTTTAGTTTTTTCTCGGCGGAGTCTTTAAGCGACAACTGTGTGGTACTACTTTTTTTCGGTGTTTGCTTTTCATCCATCTTCCGCTTGTATTCATCGTGTATCTCCTTATGATTCAATCTTGAAGAGGTGGGAGATAAAATTGCTCGTATTAAAGGAAGACGTCTTGGTTCCTCCTCCCATAACAAACTTTTTGCAGTCATTGCAAATTGCCAGTTTTTTATCCGTCAGACACACTTTAAAATAATCCCAAACCATAGACATGGTGTCATTAGTCAGTCACCGAGCGAGCTCGCTTGTTAGCCACGGCTACAGCACCTGCAACAACACACTCTTGTTGTTGTTATGCCGCGCTCGCGGCGGTTTGATGAGGTCATCAAGCGTCGCCAGTAAACCTCATGCTGCAGTCGTCAACTCCTGTGTTGTGTGTGGGAGAGGGGAGAGGGGAGGAGCTGCTGACTGGGTTTATATCCGTGTTTTTCCGTACAACGGCGTTTTAAAAAGTTATTAATATTACTTTTCGAAACCGATACCCATAATTTCCGATATCACATTATAAGAGATGTCCACATTATTAGAGATGTCCGATAATATCGGCCTGCCGATATTATCGGACATCTCTAATTCAAACCAGCGTGGGTGGCACTAGGAGCAGGTGGGTAAAGTGTCTTGCTCAAGGACACAACGGCAGTGGCGAAAGCGGGGATCAAACCTGGAACCCTGGAGTTGCTGGCACGGCCGCTCTACCAACCAAGCCACGCCTCCCCCCGTTGTGTTGATAACTAACCGACATACAAACCAACTATCAAACCCCAACAAATACATAACCTTCTGGGGGAGGTAATTAATCGAAAATTTAATTAAATTGCCATGCCTGTGTGATTTTGTTTTCTTCGTCTGTTGCTTCTCTCCACACGGAGAAGTTCAGGCTTGTAACGTTACCGTAAGGAGACATAGTAGAAATGATCAGAATCACCCCCCAATATCTAAACATTTGTTCCTTCTGACATCTGAAAGTTGGATCAAAATCTGATTTAAAACCTATGTGGATATGGGTTGTGTCAGTGCCTATTTCGTTCTCAATATGCTGATGCGCTGAGGAAATGGATTCCAACATTAGCACGGCTAATTGCGGTTTCTGGTACTGTATGTGCATAAATCTAGAGATGTCCGATAATATCGGCCGATAAATGCGTTAAAATGTAATATCAGAAATGATCGGTATTGGGTTTTTTTATTATCGGTTTCGTTTTTTTTTTTTTTTTTTTTTTTTTTATTAAATCAACATAAAAAACACAAGATACACTTACAATTAGTGCACTAACCCAAAAAACCTTCCTCCCCTATTCACACTCATTCACACAAAAGGGTTGCTTCTTTCTGTTATTAATATTCTGGTTCCTACATTATATATCAATATATATCAATACAGTCTGCAAGGGATACAGTCCGTAAGCACACATGATTGTGCGTGCTGCTGGTCCACTAATAGTACTAACCTTTAACAGTTAATTTTACTCATTTTCATTAATTACTAGTTTCAATGTAACTGTTTTTATATTGTTTTACTTTCTTTTTTATTCAAGAAAATGTTTTTAATTTATTTATCTTATTTTATTTTACTAATCTTTTTAAAAAGTACCTTATCTTCACCATACCTGGTTGTCCAAAATAGGCATAATAATGTGTTAATTCCACGACTGTATACATCGGTTGATATCGGTATCGGTAATTAGAGAGTTGGACAATATCGGAATATCGGATATGGGCAAAAAGCCATTATCGGACATCCCTACATAAAAGACATATGGGGTGGTATTTGCTTGGCACAATATAATGAATTATATGTAATGATTTTCTACTTTGTGTATTGACATGGTAGTAGGCTATATGATTTTTACATAACGTGGTTTTTGCGTAACGTGGGTTGGCTCATTGAATCGCACTCTGCACTGAAAGATGGTGATGTGCGTTTATGGAAGAGAATGCAGTGCGTCGGATTGGATGCAACATGGGGTTATGCTGAACGAAATGTGGCGGTGTAGTGGGCGGCTGTGCTGATGGGGATGGGACCACGGTGTCGAGAGAGGCAGGGCCGTGCTGGTGTGTTCAGGGGTTAAAATGCTTGCCTGATTGCGGGTCTGTCGGTCCCTCCTCGGGTGTTGTTGTCACCTACTGATGTCATATTAATACATTTTGTTTTGTAATATTTTTGCGATCCCAAAGTTTGACTGGTAGATTGCGATCGATGGCTTGTTTATTGCCTAAATCCTGAGAAGTTGCAGGACTTTTGGGTGGCTTAAAACTAGAAATACAACCTGAAAAATGGCAAAACTCACACCAATTCCAGGAAAAATGTTGATGAGTGACATACAGTAGGATACAATATGAGTTACCGTATTTTCCGGACCATAGGGCGCACTGGATTATAAGGCGCAATGCCGATGAATGGTCTATTTTTGATAATTTTTCATACAAAAAGCGCACCGGATTATAGGGAGCATTGAAGGAGTCATATTTTTATTTTTTCTAAATGTAAAACACTTCCTTGTGGTCTACATAACATGTAATGGTGGTTCTTTGGTCAAAATGTTGCATAGATTATGTTTTACAGATCATCTTCAAGCCGCTTTCTGACAGTCTCTTCCGGATGCGCCGTTTTGTGGGCGGTCTTATTTATGTGGCTCACCTTCGACAGCGTCTTCTCCCCGTCATCTTTGTTGTAGCAGGAGTGGAAGACGTGTCAAAAGATGGAGCTAACTGTTTTAATGACATTCAGACTTTACTTCAATCAATAACGACTATGTCGTCGGTACGGACTACAAAGGTGGACTCGCGCAATTTTTCAGGATTTATGAAGATCCCAAATACAGATCAGCAGGTAACAGAAGATAAGAAAAGTTGCTTTTGCATAATATTGTAAAACAAAATGCCAGATAATATGTCTTACCTTACACACCATAATAATACTCGTATGTTTAATGCGCCGACAATCCATCAAGCGGTGCAGCTTCATAGCTTACCAAAGTCGTACTAAAACATTTTGATAGATTTTTGAGCGACGTGTGTAATGTTCTATATTTTCAATGGAACATATAAAATGTTGGTGTTGTTTACTTGAGTCATATTGCCATCATTATGCAGTCTACACGTATCTCTTATGTTTGACTGCTATCTACTTGTCACACTTATTACACCATGTACCAAATAAATTTGCTTCGAGGTCGGTGAGCAAAACCAGAATTATTCCGTACATTAGGTGCACCGGGTTATTAGGCGCACTGTCGAGTTTTAAAAGAAAAAAAAAGGATTTTAAGTGCGCCTTATAGTCCGGAAAATGCGGTAGTTAAAATGTACTTAGCAGTGACTCTTGCTGTCTGTTTCATTTTCTTCAGGAGAAAGCCAGTACTGCGCCTTCCTCTTGCTGAAGGCCCTGAAGACAGTGGGCCGGGAGATATTGCCACAACCGAGGGCCACCAGATCTAGTGGCCTCGGGCCCGTGTGCAGCCTGAGGAGCCTCACCGTGGCCCTGGATAGGTACGTGGTCTCGCCAGACACCGCCGACATCAACAACTGTCACGGCTTGTGCAAGGTGCCTATGGTCAAAACCACAAACCATGCCGTGCTGGTCATCAAGCACATCGAGAGCGGGAACGTGCACGAGCGGGCGCCATGCTGTGTGCCCGTGGCCTACCAGTCCCTGGATATGTTGGACCACAACGAGGACGGGACGTTTCTCGTCGTCCACCCTGATGTGGTGGCGAAGGAGTGTGGATGTCACTAAGAGCTGAGGTTTCCAATGTACGCTCATCGGTCTAGGTACACTATATCTACTTAGAGCTAGTGTGCGAGTGGGCAGGTGTTTGGCTAAGAATGGTTTCTTTTGTTTACATGTATTTATTCACAAAGTATTAATTATTTGGTGCAGATAGGAATATTTAAAAATGTCCTTCATATATTCTTCACTAATCATAATTCCCACTACTTACATAATAACATAGGATCTGTGTTTCGCATGCATTCAGCTATAACATTTATAGGGACGCTACAAATGTATTTGGTGCTACCTGTATAGTGGGGCTATTCAACTACATAATGAAGAGGGCCGCAGTTTCAAAAACCCAAGGGCTTAGGGGCCGGACATCGAAATTTCTTCAGAAAGTTCCTCCGCAGGTTATATTTCCTTGAAACTGCAATTTAATAGCAAAGTAAACACATCGGCTGCACTGTCGATATATTTTTTAATCCGCCCTCTCTATTCGTTTCCAGCGTGTGCAGCTAGACAGATAGTTAACAGCATGAAAAAACAGAATCTCTTTGTTGAGGATTGATTTGTGCAATTTATTTAAAAATTTTCAGGGTCGATTTTACCATATTTCTGCCTCAACAATCAATATTTAGTGTTTTTGATGTATTTTTAAGTGCATAATTTAAAACAACAACATAAAGGTTTTGAATAGTAAGAAAACGCTGTAATCGTTTTTCATTAGGTGTGTGGGGGCCCTTGTAAATCTTGGAGCCTGCTGCAGTCGCCTGTGTTTGCCTGAATGGTACAGTGCACCCGGAAAGTATTCACAGCGCTTGACTTTTTCCACATTTTGTTATGATACAGCCTTATTCCAAAATGGAGTAAATACCCTATAATGATTATGTATTTTGCAAATGTATTTGAAAAAAAAAAAAATCACGTGTACATAAGTATTCACAACCTTCGCTCATTACTTTGTTGATGCACCTTTGGCAACAATTACAGCCTCAAGTCTTTTTGTATACGATGCCACAAGCTTGCCACACCTATCTTTGGGCAGTTTCGCCCAGTCCTCTTTGCAGCACCTCTCAAGCTCCATCAGGTATAATCAGAAGCGTTAGTTTCCATCCAGGATGTCTCAGTACATTGCTGCATTCATCTTTCCGTCTATCCTGACTGGTCCCCCAGTTCCTGCCACTGAAAAACATCCCAACAGCATGATGCTTCCACCACAATGCTTCCTCCGAACATGACGCCTGGCATTCACGCCAGAGAGTTCAATCTTTGTCTCATCAGACAAAAGAATTTAGTTTCTCATGGTCTGAGAGTTTTTACTAAGTTTTTACTAAGAAATGGCTTCCGTCTACCACATGAAACTCCAATCGAGCTCATGTGAGCATGGTACTAGAAGAACATTTTGTTGTAAATTACACAAATTATATTTATATTGGGGTGATCAGAGTCACCTACCTCTTCTAAAGTGTTACGTATTATTGTAGCGACTATCTTTTCGAACGTTTGCCGCACATCTATCTTCTTCTTCACTTTCTTCCTGACGCAACCATTTCTTTTTTTTAATTTCCGCCTGCGTCCAGTTCTCTGAGACACGGCAATGTTTGGCTGACAATGGCTCTGTCATTTGCTGGAAACAGGAGAAAGAACCACGTCCTACTCAGACCATGCCAGGTCAAGCACATGGCTACTTTTAATATAATTTGCATATGTATAAAGGGGCGTGGTTTGGGCCTGTCAACCCACACACACGTGGCAGATTCCAAGTACCGTATTTTTCGGAGTATAAGTCGCTCCGGAGTATAAGTCGCACCGGCCGAAAATGCATAATAAAGAAGGAAAAAAACATATAAGTCGCACTGGAGTATAAGTCGCATTTTTGGGGGAAATTTATTTGATAAAACTCAACACCAAGAATAGACATTTGAAAGGCAATTTAAAATAAATAAAGAATAGTGAACAACAGGCTGAATAAGTGTACGTTATATGAGGCATAAATAACCAACTGAGAACGTGCCTGGTATGTTAACGTAACATATTATGGTAAGAGTCATTCAAATAACTATAACATATAGAACATGCTATACGTTTACCAAACAATCTGTCACTCCTAATCGCTAAATCCCATGAAATCATATACGTCTTGTCTCTTACGTGAATGAGCTAAATAATATTATTTGATATTTTACGGTAATGTGTTAATAATTTCACACATAAGTCGCTCCTGAGTATAAGTCGCACCCCCGGCCAAACTATGAAAAAAACTGCGACTTATAGTCCGAAAAATACGGTAGATTGCGATGTAACAAAGAAACGTGCTTGGATTTGTGCGTGCGAACACTTTAATACATCTGAATTTTTACTTGCGCACTCCATTTTCTGGATTTGATCTTACGTTCGTATTTTGTAGGAAAGCCACGCAACTGTTTTTACATGAGGGCCCTGGTCCGCCAGAGAATAAGAAGACTAAGCAGGAGGACTCTTTGTTGCCAACTCAATGACTTTGTGGTAGAGATGTTTGATAATGGCTTTTTTGCCGATATCCGATATTCCGATATTGTCCAACTCTTATTTACCGATTCCGATATCAACCGATACCGATATATACAGTCGTGGAATTAACACATTATTATGCCTAATTTTGTTGTGATGCCCCGCTGGATGCATTAAACAATGTAACAAGGTTTTCCAAAATAAATCAACTCAAGTTTTGGAAAAAAATGCCAACATGGCACTGCCATATTTATTATTGAAGTCACAAGGTGCATTATTTTTTTTTAACATGCCTCAAAACAGCAGCTTGGAATTTGGGACATACTCTCCCTGAGAGAGCATGAGGAGGTTGAGGTGGGCGGGGTTGGGGGGACGGGGTTGAATTGGGGGGGCTAGGGGGTAGCGGGGGGTGTATATTGTAGCGTCCCGGAAGAGTTAGTGCTGCAAGGGGTTCTGGGTATTTGTTCTGTTGTGTTACGGTGCGGATGTTCTCCCGAAATGTGTTTGTCATTCTTGTTTGGTGTGGGTTCACAGTGTGGCGCATATTTGTAACAGTGTTCAAGTAGTTTATACAGCCACCCTCAGTGTGACCTGTATGGCTGTTGACCAAGTATGCGTTGCAGTCACTTGTGTGTGTGAAAAGCCGTAGATATCATGTGACTGGGCCGGCACGCAAAGGCAGTGCCTTTAAGGTTTATTGGCGCTCTGTACTTCTCCCTACGTCCGTGTACACAGCGGCGTTTTAAAAGGTCATAAATTTTACTTTTTGAAACCAATACCGATAATATTGAAACCGATACCGATAATATTGAAACCGATACTACATTTTAAAGCATTTATTGGCCGATAATACCGGACTGCCGATATTATCGGACATCCCTACTTTGTGGATATTTTCAGCAAGTATTCAGACCCCTTCAGCTCAAAAAAGTACTATATAAAAGCACTCACAGTCACCTAAGTCTTGTTTGTGTGACATAAAAAAACATCAAGAAGTGACAAATTTGTTTGGCTTTTTCATGTTTTTTACTCACTTTTTGTCTCTCACACGTTGATACTCTCTCCCACAGCGTTAATTACATTTGTGCGCACACACGCGTCATGGTCAGTTATGCAAATTAGATGACATCATTTAGATGACATCATTCAGCGACTCAACACCACCTCCATCCATCATCACTAATGGACTCCGTGGGAACCACTGATTGTATTGTCACCAGTTAAGTGTCATTAATGTCCATTAAAATGCTCTATGGTTTTTAAGACTTGTTATTAAATGCAAAGTACGCTAACTGGTTATTCTTTTGTAGGTTTAGGCTTCAGGATGATTTTACTGCCTATGGGCTTTTTCCGTCTTCTTATCGCTCCAAGTTCTTCAGCTCCCCACCATGACCCGAATGTGTCCCACAGGGAGATCTACAGCGGGACAAGAAGGAACAATTGCTTAATACCAGCTGGAGCAAATAGGGTAAACATACATTTTATTCAAAGATAATGCATATGCATAAAATAAACTGGATAAATGACCCACTCTTTATTATAGGCATATTTAATATAAAGGTGTGTTAAATAAAAAGGAAAGTACAAATTAGCGATTTAATTTCCTATTAAAAGGAACAGGCTATAAATTCCAATTGTAGCCACATTGAGCATTTGCATAGTAGAAAAACATTTCATAAAACATAATTTTACAATACATACTGTATACAAAACCCAAAGCCAGTGAAGTTGTCACGTTGTGTAAATCGTAAATAAAAACAGAATACAATGATTTGCAAATCCTTTTCAACTTATATTCAATTGAATAGACTGCAAAGACAAGACACTTAACATTCGAACAGGTAAACTTTGTTATTTTTTTGCAAATATTAGCTCATTTGGAATTTGATGCCTGCAACATGTTTCAAAAAAGCTGGCACAAGTGGCAAAAAAAGACTGAGAACGTTGAGAAATGCTCATCAAACACTTATTTGGAACATCCCACAGGTGAACAGGCTAATTGGGAACAGGGGGCTGGGTATAAAAGCAGCTTCCATGAAATGCTCAGTCATTCACAAACAAGGATGGGGCGAGGGTCACCACTTTGTGAACAAATGCGTGAGCAAATTGTCGAACAGTTTAAGAACATTTCTCAACGAGCTATTGCAAGGAATTTAGGGATTCCACCATCTACGGTCCGTAATATCATCAAAAGATTCAAAGAATCTGGAGAAATCACTGTACGTATGCTGCAATGCCCGTGACCTTCGATCCCTCAGGTGGTACTGCATCAAAAACCGACAAAACTGTGGACGCCGTCTTGCGGACCAAAGAGGAAAATAACTATCCGGACTGTTATAGGCGCAAAGTTCAAAAGCCAGCATCTGTGATGGTATGGGGGTGTATTAGTGCCCAAGGCATGGGTAACTTACACATCTGTGAAGGCACTATTAATGCTGAAAGGTACAAACAGGTTTTGGAGCAACATATGTTGCCATCCAAGCAACATCTTTTTCATGGACGCCCCTGCTTATTTCAGCAAGACAATGCCAAGCCACAATCTGCACCTGTTACAACAGCGTGGCTTTGTAGTAAAAGAGTGCGGGTACTAGACTGGCCTGCCTGTAGTCCAGATCTGTCTCCCATTGAAAATGTGTGTCGCATTATGAAGCCTAAAATACCACAACGGAGACCCCGGACTGTTGAACAACTTAAACTGTACATCAAGCAAGAATGGGAAAGAAAAGCTTCAAAAATTGGTCTCCTCAGTTCCCAAACATTTACTGAGTGTTGTTAAAAGGAAAGGCCATGTAACACAGTGGTAAAAATGCTCAAGTGCCAACTTTTTTGCAGTGTGTTGCTGCCATTAAATTCTAAGTTAATGATTATTTGCAAAAAAAAAAAAAAGTTTCTCAGCTCGAACATTAAATATCTTGTCTTTGCAGTCTATTCAATTGAATATAAGTTAAAAAGGATTTTCATATCATTGTATTCTGCTTTTATTTACGATTGACACAACGTGCCAACTTCACTGGTTTTGGGTTTTGTGTTATAACAAAAGATAATCAAGATAAAAACGTTTTTTGTTTTACAGGAATATATATATTCTTTAAAATAAAACATAAATCATAGATAATTGCAATAATGATGACGTAATATTCACACAAATGATTATGTATATTTGTATTATTATCATCATTACCAATAAATATGTGTTTGAGTGTAGTAAAAAAAAATGTTTAAAACATATTTTAGAACTAAGGCTGCAAGTATTGAATAACCATACGACACCTGCATTATTGAACCATCTTGCAGACTTCCGTAGAAAGTCCTGAGACCGGTCTCCTCCACAAGGAAGTCCACAGCATCTATGGGGCACGGTAGATTAAAATAAACAAGCACAGCAGGTTGTCGTGTACAAAGTGTGCACGAAAGGACTCACTGCGCAATTGGTAAACCCCTGCGCTCACAAGCAGGACAGCCAGCGTCACTGCCAGGCATCGGTTCACGGTGAATCCCTTCCACGGATTTGGAACCTCGTTCAGTTTTTGAATGGACAAAATCCTGTCATAAGGCACTGAACATGGGGCATCAGTATTAAATGAGGTCAAAAAGGAGCATGTGATTTAGAAGTTTACTTACTTGTGCTTGCTTGAGATGTTTTAAATGATGGATAATTCTTAAATGCCATCGTATGTCACGTAATCAGCCACTAAGAACACATTTTGGAATTTTCAAGACGATATTAAGATGGACTTTGTTTGAGCGCAGTCCTAGTTTGACATCACGTGTCTTAAAATAGGCACGTTGCACAACTCCAGCATGCGTTTCAAAAAAAATAATGCTCCCCTTTTAGTTGTAGTATGCAAGTGCATGCCCAAAAGAGAGGATTAAAGAACGTACCTAATGGCTTTTAGAACGTGAAGCCTGCAGTTGTGTCTCCACAGTTAGGACAGTTGTGTTGCTGGGGGTCTCTGCTCTTCTGCAGACTTGAACACACCCTGCTTGTTGGCACCTTGATTGACAGGCACAAGTGAGAAAAGTAGGGGGACAAAAAAATAGAAAAAACATGAGCAGTGAGTGTGTTTGGCCTGTATGCGGTGCAATAGCCAGTGGTAATATTTAAAATTGTTCTACAGCATATTAAGGTTGGCTAATTCTGCACATGTTAGAATCTGTAAGGTAATGGGTATGAACAGTATTACTGACATTGATACTACTACAACAAAATAATAATTTAAAAAAACATATGCACTATATTGCCAAAAGTATTTGGCCACCTGCCTTGACTCACATATGAACTTGAAGTGCCATCCCATTCCTAACCTATAGGGTTCAATATGATGTCGGTCCACCTTTTGCAGCTATTACAGCTTCAACTCTTCTGGGAAGGCTGTCCACAAGGTTGCGGAGTGTGTTTATAGGAATTTTCCACCATTCTTCCAAAAGCGCATTGGTGAGGTCACACACTGATGTTGCTCAAGAAGGCCTGGCTCCCAATCTCCGTTCTAATTCATCCCAAAGGTGTTCTATCGGGTTCAGGTCAGGACTCTGTGCAGGCCAGTCAAGTTCATCCACACCAGACTCTGTCATCCATGTCTTTATGGACCTTGCTTTGTGCACTGGTGCACAGTCATGTTGGAAGAAGAAGGGGCCCGCTCTAAACTGTTCCCACAAGGCTGGGAGCATGGAATTGTCCAAAATGTTTTGATATCCTGGAGCACTCAAAGTTCCTTTCACTGGAACTAAGGGGCCAAACCCAACTCCTGAAAAACCAATCCCACACCATAATTCCACCTCCACCAAATTTCACACTCGGCACAATGCAGTCCGAAATGTTCCGTTCTCCTGGCAACCTCCAAACCCAGACTCGCCCATCAGATTGCCAGATGGAAAAGCGTGATTCATCACTCCAGAGAAGGCGTCTCCACTGCTCTAGAGTCCAGTGGCGACATGCTTTACACCACTGCATCCGACACTTTTCATTGGACTTGGTGATGTATGGCTTAGATGTAGCTGCTCGGCCATGGAAATCCATTCCATTAAGCTCTCTGCGTACTGTACGTGGGCTAATTGGAAGGTCACATGAAGTTTGGAGCTCTGTAGCAACTGACTGTGCAGAAAGTCGGCGACCTCTTTGCACTATGCGCTTCAGCATTCGCTGACCCCTCTGTCAGTTTACATGGCCTACCACTTCATGGCTGACTTGCTGTTGTTCCCAAACTCTTCCATTTTCTTATAATAAAGCCGACCGTTGGCTTTGGAATATTTAGGAGCGAGGAAATTTCACGACTGGATTTGTTGCACAGGTGGCATCCTATGACAGTTCCACGCTGGAAATCACTCAGCTCCTGAGAGCGGCCCATTCTTTCATAAATGTTTGTAGAAACGGTCTCCATGCCTAAGTGCTTGATTTTGATTAGGGCACCTGATTGTCATCATTTGGACGGGTGGCCAAATACTTTTGGTAATATAGTGTATGTATGAATTAGAATTCAATATACATGTTAACATGTACCAATAAATGTTTCACTCATACGTTAGTTTGATCAAATCCAAAGCAATATAGGGAACAGCTAAGGTCCCACACTGGCCTGCTAATTGTATGTAAACAGACGCCATATTGGTCCAGGCATGTACAGTAAACACACATTAATAAGGTGGTCATCGAGTCATTTGCATAATGTGCTATGATATGATTTTCTTTAAAAAGGGTATAAAAAATGTATGCATACATTCAAAACAAATCTTCTTTTTATTAATTAGTATTAAGATATATTTAATCGTTTTACCATATTTTCAACTGTTACTGCTATTTGTACAAGGTACTTTGTTGACATTTTTTCAAGTGTTTATAAACTTTTAATGACTTTTTAATGTTTTAATTAAAAACAACCAGCAACACAAATAGCATCTTAATACACCGTTTTATTCTTTAAAGCTAAGGCGACTTCTAAAAAGCTTTGTTGCCATTTTCAATCATCAATCAATCAATCAATCAATCAATGTTTATTTATATAGCCCTAAATCACAAGTGTCTCAAAGGGCTGCACAAGCCACAACGACATCCTCGGTTCAGAGCCCACATAAGGGCAACGAAAAACTCACAACCCAGTGGGATGTCAATATGAATGACTGTGAAAAACCTTGGAGAGGACAGCAGATGTGGGTGACCCCCCCGAATGCAATGGACGTCGAGTGGGTCTAGCATAATATTGTGAAAGTCCAGTCCATAGTGGATCTAACATAATAGTGAGTGTCCAGTCCATAGTGGGGCCAGCAAGAGACCATCCCGAGCGGAGACAGGTCAGCAGCGCAGAGATGTCCCCAACCGATGCACAGGCGAGCGGTCCACCCCGGGTCCCGACTCTGGACAGCCAGCACTTCATCCATGGCCACCGGACCTGTGCCCCCCCTTCCACAAGGGAGAGGGGGGCAGAAAAGAAAAGAAACGGCAGATCAACTGGTCTAAAAAGGGGGTCTATTTAAAGGCTAGAGTATACAAATTAGTTTTTTCATCATTAATGTGAGCATTGGTCCAATTAGGGCTGGGCGATATATCGATATACGCGATATATCGCGGGTTTGTCTCTGTGCAATATAGAAAATGACTATATCGTGATATTGGAGTATACGTTCTCACGCAGTTGCTTTTAGCTGCTGGCATTAGACTACAAGCTCTTCCCACTCTTTCTTGTGTCTCCTTCTCAGACAGCAAGCGCACATTCTTACATACGTCACATACGGTCACGTCATACGTCACATACGTATACGCCCTCGCGGCACAGAGACGTAGCAGCATGGCTAAAGTTAGCTGTGGTGCGAGTGGTAATACGAGAGAAAAAAGGTGCGAATCTGGTAACAAATGAAGGAAGAATTATTTCCCAAGAAAAACCGCAGGGAGTCTATCGTCTGGTGGTGGTTTGGCTTCAAGTGGGAATATGTCGAACAGACAACCGTAATTTGCAGTGTTGGGTTAGTTACTGAAAACCAGTAACTAGTTACAGTTACTAGTTACTTTATTTCAAAAGTAACTCAGTTACTAACTCAGTTACTTACACCAAAAAGTAATGCGTTACTGTGAAAAGTAACTATTTAGTTACTTCTTTTTTTCTTCTTTTTTTTTTTAAAGCTCCCATTAATGCCCTTTTAGCCTTCATTTCAGTACTGTTATTGCACTGGAGAATAATACAATCTGTTGATCAACTTGACATGCATTTTTATTTTCCTTTTAACATAATTAATGAAAATCAGTGCAACATAAAAAGGCATTCCTCCTTTCTTTAAACTTGGACCAATGACCATTAATAAAAAACAAGTTTAAGTGCAACATAAGAAGAAACATCATCTTCCTTGAAACATAATAATAATAATAATAATAACTGGGATTTATATAGCGCTTTTCTAAGTACCCAAAGTCGCTTTACATGTAGAACCCATCATTCGTTCACACCTGGTGGTGGTAAGCTACTTTCATAGCCACAGCTGCCCTGGGGTAGACTGACGGAAGCGTGGCTGCAATTTGCGCCAACTTCCCCTCCGACCACCACCTGTCATTCATCATTCAATTCACCGGTGTGAGTGGCACCGGGGGCAAAGGGTGAAGTGTCCCGCCCAAGGACACAACGGCAGCGATTTTTGGATGGTAAGAGGTGGGGAGCGAACCTGCAACCCTCAGGTTTCTGGCACGGTTGCTCTACCCACTACGCCATGCCGCCCCAAAAATATAATAATATAATAATAACATAGGTAGTGAAATAAAGCCTGACATCTGGAGTGATGCTGCTGTCTTCCACACTTGGAGCCATGGATTGTAGAATACTTGTTTTCAGTGGCAGGATCATTGACACAGATGGTGAAGTTTCAGTGCTCAGTAGAGATGGAACACTTTTGAGGGGTTTAAGCACCTAGAGGACCTCATCTGCCACTCTCACATCATCATCAGACAGGGTGACATTTGTCTTCAGGGTGTTGTGGGTCAATGCAGAGTATATAGCTGCCTGCTGCTCCAACATATCATAAGTGGAGTTCCACCTCGTTGGGACATCATGTATGAGCAGGCAGCTTTAGCATTTCTTGCTTTGTCTTAAGCACATGAGCAGCTGTTGTGCTTGGGTGGAAGTAGGAAACCTTCCTGATCCTCCCAAAGAGGCGCTCCATCCTATTGACTGAGATTCCCTTCTGTGATGCCAAATTCACTACATGTGCAAAGCACCTATCTGTGGTCCCAGTCCTGCCTCATTCTCTGTAATTATTTGATTTTTGGCATTATCACGTGTGACTGGGATATCTTTATCTTCCATTCCTCCACTGCTTGTGTCAGTACCTGCGCAAGGTGACTCTCGTAGAGGGGGCGTGTCTTCTCATCTCCCAGTCTGCTGTGATGAAGTGAGCGCTTATAGTTCCGCTGGATGTCCAACCGTCTGTCATGAGCGCAACAGATGATGCTCGGGATAGTTCATCCACAACTTTTTTCTTCTCCTGCTCATAAAGATCTGGCACAATCTTATTGCTGAAGTGGGTGCGCGACGGGATGTCGTAACGTGGTTCAAGCACGTTCAGCATGTGTTTAAAACCCTCGTTTTGCACAACCGAGTCTGCACTTATAAACACACCGATTCAATGGCGGGGGCGTACAAGCTCCTCCGTTACTCCGCTCGCCATGACCACGCTGTGTGTGGACTGAACGTGCCAACAACTTTTTTTGTTTGTTTCATATATCAAACCACACACACACATAGACCGCGCCTCTTTTCTTCTCTCCGGCTTGTGACAGAGGAAGATTCAGAAGAACGACACCGCAGCGCTTCTGTTTCTAGCCGATGATACATCAAAAGTAACGTAAAATAACGCAGTAACGCATCATGTAGTAACGGTAACTAAATTACTGAATAAAAAAAAATAACGCGTTAGATTACTAGTTACCGCCGAAACTAACGGCGTTACAGTAACGCGTTACTTTGTAACGCGTTAGTCCCAACACTGGTAATTTGTCAAGTGTGGGGCAAAAGCGTTTCTACAAAAAGTAGCATTACTGCTTATATGTAGCATCGTTTGAAAAGTCACCCGCTAGAGAATGAAGAGTGCTTACTCGGCATGTCAACATCTCAGTTCGGTGCCACACGCCCACACCATCAAAATGCCGAGGCAAACATTTCCAGATCAACACCGTATGAAAAAAAGAGTCCACGACAAAAGGAGATAATGTCCGCAGGAACCTACCACATAGCAAATGACGTACCCTATTTGATTTCCTATTATGCAGCTCATTTTTATTTGACACTTATTGAAATATCTTGTGTGACATCATGTTTTTAAACTATTGTAGTGGCGTTCTGTACAAAAAGTGCACTTTAATTTAGTGTTGTTTTGATAAGTCATCTTAGTGACGTCATGCACAAAAGTGCACTCATAGATTGTTTTAAAATGTCTCTGACAATCTTGCACTTTCTGTTTGGGAAATGACATGAATGTTTGTGCCACTGCTTAATAACTGTTTAATAAATACAGTTTTGGTAAATTGACTTAGTTGTGATTTCCTTCTCTGCCTGAAAGTTTAAAAGTAGCATATAAGAATGTTTTAATGTAGACACATAGAATCATCATACTGCTGTGATTATATGCATCAAATGTTCATTCAAGGCTAAGGCAAAATATCGAGATATATATCGTGTATCGCGATATGGCCTAAAAATATCGAGATATTAAAAAAAGGCCATATCGCCCAGCCCTAGGTCCAATGCAATATAGGGAACAGCTAAAGTCCAACACTGCATGTAAACAGTTGTACTGTATGTAAACAGACGCCAAATTGGTCCAGGTATGTACAGTAAACACACATTAACAAAGTGGTTGGTATTTTTACTACATACTATTATATTTATTCTCTGATTGTAATGACCCAATTATGTTTGGGGGTTCTTTTTTAACACACAAGTTCGGGAAATGTGTATTTATATAAATGTTGACATTTGGGTTACTGTTAAGTAAAAAACACAAAAACAATGTCACGCTATATAACTATGTTTGGAATGAACATCCTCGTTGTGGACGATTTTCTACGTTTAATGGAAATTTAAAGAAGTGCGTCATCCATCAGCTGGCTCGTCATAATTCGGCGGACACTCCTCCTCACCCAGCCCGGCGTTAGCCAGCCTGTCGCCCGTCAGCGCGTTCACAGCGGCCGGAGGGGAGGCAGAGAGAGGCAGCCAAGTGAGGACGCAGTCCGGATGGTTAAATCTAACCTACAGACGATTTTGAATAGTCACTGTTTTGCTAGGGAAAAGGAGAGAAACTTAACCAAGATGCCTGTGATCGAACAGTCCGTTAATAATAAACCGGAAAGTGAAAGGTATGTTTGTCGTCCTGTCGCTTTTCATTGAAGCTAACAAGCTAAAAGCTAGCCGCGGCCTTGTCAAAAAGGCGCCGTCTATTTCCTGGAGTGACTCTGGCTATGTTTTTTTTTTTTGCTTACGTAACTCATTTTCAACCATAATATGTCCAGTGTTCCATTTAGTTCAACTGTTTAGCATAAAACTGTTATTTATAATAATAATAATACTTTTTTGTTAAATGTGGACGTATTGGTTTTCAAAGCTAAATGTGTACATTATACATGCTAAAGTGACATGCTAATGAGTGAGGTTAAGTCCAGCATAACGAGTTATATTGTCACAATTGCTTTAATGTTACACCATTATAATTTAATTTTTAATAATTTTCTTGAATGCCATGTCTAAATCGTTATTTAATATAGCACTTGTTAGGTTACGTCACAACGCCCGCAATGATGCTCATACGACCTTCTCCCCTTCATGTGCACTTTTCAAGTGATATGTGAAGGTCTTGAGGGAGAAAATTGTATTATTGTGCATTTTTATGGGTTTGGGGATTTTTTTTTTCTAAATAAGCCATTTTGTTTAGCTAATTGGTGTGAGAAATTCCAAGCCATTTAATCGAATGTCACGTGCAATCTCCTGTTATGTATCAGTTTTGCAAAAAAACAAAAATATTTCTCTCTCAAATGTAGTCTTTAATTATGAAGGCTATTAAAAATATTGACATTGAACAAAAAACAACAACAAAAAAACGACCTTTTCTCGTCTTAAGGTATTCTAAGCATACATGACGATAATTGCAATGATTTAACTATTCGTTCGTGTTGTATGTAGACTTGTACGGTATTTTTCCATTCGGCCATCTGCTCCGCGATCTCATTAGCCAACATTAAATTACCCTGCTGCAAAGCCACCGGGGGATTAAATTAATCTCTTTTGCAACAGGAAACTGAATTTAAACTACTTCGTTGCATTGTCATTTATTTTAGACTTGAGTGTTTGCATGCTGGAATTGGGGGTGAAAAGACGGCAACCAGGGGCTCAGTAACCTGTCAGGCCAGGTGTCGCTTCTTGTCCTGACCAAACTCGGGGAAAATGATGTCTTTCAGGTTTTGTGTAGCGGTTGTTGTTGTGAAAGAAGCTTTGGAAATTTCCACTGCAGTGCGACTAAAAGGGGAGGATGGAGGGGGGGTTGATTTTGTGATGTCATATATTGAACATAGAGGCTAATCATTCTCTTTTACTGCTCGTTTGTGAGACACCAGACTGTTTTTATTTCAGTCGTTCAATTGTATAAATGCTTGAGAATGACGGGCACCAGACACTTATAAGGTACAAAGTGCTAATTGTATTTCTTTTTTTTAAATATAAAGTCAATGCAATCTGCTTATGCTGCAGTTTGCAAGGCACTCTTGCAAAGATGCTAGTGAAAGATTTTTGATATGGCAGGAGCGCTTTACTTTTTTAAAGAACCTATGACGAGGTCGCTAGTCAAAGATTATCTATTAGACAGGAGTGTTTTTTTAAAGCACTTACTGCAAGAATGCAAGTCAAAAATCCTTTATATGGCAGGAGCACTCTTTTAAGGACATATGACAAATGTTCTAGTCAAAGATCCTCTATATGGGAGGAATACTCTTTTTAAAGGACGTATAACAAGGATTCTAGTCAAATATACTCTATATGGCAGAAGTGCTCTGCTTTGTAAGCATCTATGCTAATCAAAGATCCTATATACGTTAGGAATGTGTTTTTTTTTTTAAAAGATCTATGACAAGTGTGCTATTCAAAGATCCTCTGTTGACACCCCTGATCTATGACAAGGACGCTAGTCAAAGATGATCTATTTGACAGGAGTGTTTTTTTAAGCACTTATTGCAAGAATGCAAGTAAAAAATTCCCTTATATGGCAAGAGAACTCTTTTAAGGACATATGACAATTGTTCTAGTCAAAGATCCTCTATATCAGGGGTGTCAAACTCATGTAAGATAGCGGGTAGATGGAGAACAATCTACTCCGAAGTGGGCCGGACTGGTAAAATCACGGCACGATAACTTAAAAATAAAGACAACTTCAGATTGTTTTCTTTGTTTAAAAATAGAACAAGCACATTCTGAAATTGTACAAATCATAATGTTGTTGGGGTTTCATTTACACTTACATGTTGCGTTTGATAATATTTTATCTTTATTTGTCGTTATTTATACTTTCTGAATAAGTTATGTGATAATGTTCATCAGTCAACTCATTGGTGTTCATTTTCATTCTATCAAGATAAAAAAAAAAAATATCAAAATCAAATTACAGGATGTTATTTATGTAGTTTGCTCATTTTCCTCGACTGGTGCACTTACATCAAGTGGTACATTTTTTTGTACATATGTAGCGTCATCTACAAAGGTACAAAGAATTGCTATTGCGACATCTAGTGGACACATTTAGAACAGCGGCTTCTTTCATTAAAAATGTTTTTGTACATTTGACACCCCTGCTCTATATGGCAGGAGCACTCTTTTTATTTTATTTTTATTTTATTTTTTAAAAGGACCTATAACAAGGATTCTAGTCAAATATACTCTATATGGCAGGAGTGCTCTGCTTTGTAAGCATCTATGCTAATCAAGGATCCTATATACGTTAGGAATGCGTTGTTGTTTTTTTAAAGAGTTATGGCAAGGCTAGTCAAAGGTCCTCAGTATGGAAGGAGTGCTCTACTTTTTTTAAGGACCTATGACAAGGATGCTAGTCAAAGATTATCTAATTGACAGGAGTGTGTTTTTTAAGCACATATTGCCAGAATGCAAGTCAACAATCCTTTATAAGGCAAGAGAACTCTTTTAAGGACATATGACAATTGTTCTAGTCAAAGATCCTCTATATGGCAGCAGCACCCCTTATTTTTTTAAGGACCTATAACAAGGATTCTAGTCAAATATACTCTATATGGCTAGAGTGCTCTGCTTTGTAGGCATCTATGCTAATCAAAGATCCTATATGCGTTAGGAATGTGTTGTGTTTTTAAAGATCTATGACAAACGTACGGCCCGCGGGCCAGGTTAGGCCGCGTGTGGCGGTAATAAAAATGCCGTGGCGGCGCAACACATTCAATTACATTAAGGAGAAACCCTGCTATGTGATATAAATGATCTTCTTTTGGTAATGCAAAACACCAGCCTGTGTATGACAGGAACTATTTGCTGTATCTAAGAGCCTATTACAAATAACTAGTCATAGATACTCTGTTTCTATTTGCTGTATCTAAGAGCCTATTACAAATAACTAGTCAAAGATACTCTGTTTCTGAGGACCTGCTTCAAAAACTGAAGTCAAAGTTTTTTCCTCACTTGTAAATTTTTTTTCAAAAACTGTTAGAATAGTTTTGCCAAATAGTTTTGCCTAAGATGGCGCTTGCTGACATTGTGACATCAGTGGACGCTGCAGTATCACCAATCATATCATCTGCACTGCTTGGTCATCCAATTACTCTGACTTGGTTTCGCACTGCTGCTCCACATATAACACATCGGTGTCATTGACGCAAGTGTGGCGTTGCTGTAGCAGCTCTCATGTTAATTTGACAAATGTGACTGCACACACACACACAGACCAAACTGGGTATAAAACATAGCTAGCTGGTCGTCCTTTGCTGCCATAAACTCCAAGCAACCTTGTTTCTGCGTGACTGAACTTGGCAAATGTTAGACAAACATTTTCCTTTGTGTGTTTTTTAAACCGCTTCCTGTCATCAGTGATGTGATAAACTACCAAAGCCAAGGCACACAAGTATGTTTTTTTAGGACGGTGTGTAGGCCTGGGCCGATAACAAACTTTGCTCGACGATATATCTACAAATTATTGCTGATAAACGATATTGTTGCCATTTTGTGAGACCAAATTAACCACTGATGTAATAAAAATGCTTGTAATGATTGAAATGCAATGTATTTCTTGTATATTTTAACATTGGAATTGGAATGTAAACTTTTAAGTCTCCAATTTCAATTAAACAAATAATAATAAAATATACTTTGTGGGTTAGCAAAATGTAGCACTTGAATAAAAATCACAACCAAAAGCAACATATGGTTATTTAAATTGTGGCGTACGTTTTAGCTCGATTATTATTTTCCTTTGATGTAGAGTTGTTCGTTAAATACAAAATATAGAATTGTGTCCTGTCACTTAGCTTTCTGTTAATGCTATATGATACTGTGAATGTTTCAAAAGTAGTTGTAAATGGTGATTGAAAATGGTCAATTAATCTGGGTAAAGATTGCAATCATTTGACAGCCCTACCTAAAAATGGCATCATAACTCCTCTGCTGTTTGCTAAAAACTTTTGAGACAGGTGCATGTGAGCGACAGGAAGAAATGCTCCGGCTCGCTCGGGAGAAGTTGTTAATTTGCATGTATAAATCTCTAAAATATAACTCGACGACTCAACTCTTATTCCAGACTTTGTCACGGGAAAATGGCGTGTTATAAACTATAGCTCTCTGAATCTATATCATATTTGGCGGTTTTTGTCAGCAGCTATGTGATACTCTTTTATATTTTCAAGATGGTGGCCAGTCACTGATTAAACTGAATATGATTATAGAAGAATTGGTAAATGTTTGACTTCCCAAATGAGTCACTTGGCAGTAAAAGGGGCACCAAGTCTGCGATTTAAAATCAATTTGATTTCTTCCACTCTGCGATGGCTTCATGTCTGCTGCTCTCTCCTTGCAGTATCTCCAATCCCAGGAGGTGCTCCCGCTGTTGCAGTAACCCGTGTCCGGGGCCTCTGTGGTGCTCCTGATGCCCCTCACCCACCCCTGAAGATCCCAGGTGGGCGAGGGAATGACCAGCGGGATCGCAATCTTTCAGCTAAGCTATTCTACTCAGTGAGTTGGCACTATTCTTCCTGCAAAGTATACTGTAACATTGTCAGTTTTCAAAGAGCATTTTTTTGGGCAACTATACAATATAACTCGCCTTTGACAATTGTCAAAGATCTTATAGAAAATAGTTTTTTGGTGCTGTTTTTAGGACCGACTGCAAAAACTAGTCAAAGATCCTCTATATCAGTGTTTCTTGTATAGAAATATAAAAAATATATGTTTCTCAGCTGTAATCCGTATGGGCCGCAGCGGTACTCAGTTGTAATACATTTTTCTACCACTTGTGGCAGTAATGACAATATTAAACACACAAAAAGTCTGCAGCTAAGTCATAGAGAAGTTTCTGAAGCACAAAAATTATGACTAAAGTGGTGAAGCTGTATTTTCATTTACACTTTAATCATTCATAATTTATTTTATTTATTTTAGCACAACGTAATTGTATGTAAATTATTTGAGTCCCTTTTTTATGCGGTATATTTGATTAGTATTTATTTTTCTAATCAGCCTGACCTAAGATTTATGTGTTAAATAAATAATCATCTTTGCGATTAACGCATGGTTGTTATATCATTCGACAAGGTTGTAAACTAAGTAGGTTAGAGTGAATACGAGTAAAACCAAGAGTAAGATTACTGATTTAGTTTTAATATTTGATTGGGCCTCAAGGTCATAAAGTTTAAGAACCCCTGCGCTATATGACTGCAGTGCTGTGTTGTTTTTAACCTTTTGGAGCAGTGGTTAGTTCTCGTACCTCACAATAAGAAGGTCCTGGGTTCAATTCCCAGACTCGGTTCTTTTTGTGTTGAATGTGCATGTTCTCCCCTTGACTGCGTGGGTCCCCCCGGGTACTTCGGCTTCCTCCCACCTCCAAAAACATGCACCTGAGGATAGGTTGATTGGCAACACTAAATTGGTCGTAGTGTGTGAATGAGTGTGAATGTTGTCTGTCTATCTGCGTTGGCCCTGCGATGAGGTGGCGACTTGTCCAGGGTGTACCCTGCCTTCCGCCCGAGTACAGCTAGGATAGGCTCCAGCCCCACTGTGACCCTGATACAGACAAGTGGTAGAAAATGGGTGTACGGATGGAGTCTAGGTAGCTTTTATGTTTTTTTTTGTACACTAACTGCTTAGCTATTCCTTTTCCACTTTCCAGCAAAATGATAATAATACTTGGAAGAAGCCCGTTGGCGAGGATTAGTACTTTAATTCATTGCAACTTCCTCTCAAATTTAAGCCAATGTTTTGGCAAGACACGCAGCCCCCTGGAGTTCACAAATGCACCTCCTGCATGTTGTCTCCAATCTCTACAAACTAGTCAAAAGACCGAGTAGAAGTAATGTGAAAACTACTGTCAAAATGAACACTGGACTCCTAAAAGTTAAAAGAACTGCTGCACAAAAACAAAGATCCTGTTTACGACAGCTGTCGGTTAGGCATTGTTTATATTTGGACAATTCAGTTGTTGATTCAGATTCTTTAAAGGGGAACTGCACTTTTTATTTTTTTATTTTTATTTTTTTTTGCCTATCATTTACAATCATTATGTGAGACATGTTTTCCTTTCAGCTAAAAAAGGAGGTAATGGGTGTCGTTCTATTCCGCCTATAAAGCGCTCTAAAAACCTCCAATAACCTCCATCATTGTGTTATATACAGTACATGCTGTAAGTATACGGTATACAGGGGCTGCTCAATAAATTAGAATATGACTAAGAAGTGTATTTATTTTAGTAATTTAATTTTTTTAAAGTGAAAACTTGTTTATTGTATACAGTATTTCTGTACTATGGAGCACATCGGATATAAGCTGCACCCTCTTCATAGAAAAAAATGTTTTCCTTATATTAGCCGAACCGGACTGTAAGTCACAGATGTATTCGTTGTGGAATAAGTTATTTACACGGAAAGATTTTGTACATGTTTATTTACATACCTTATTTGTTTCCAAAGGGTGTCTGTAACACAGCATTAAAACAGCTGATCACACAAAACAGAAGTCATCGTCATGGACCTCAATAAGTCCATAGTGACGATTTGGTGAATTTACAAAACGGAAACAATACAGCAAGAATGCCATTGTAAGTTAATAATACTAACAAATACTCTTGTACCGGTAAATGTCTTAGCATATTAGTTAATGCTAACAACGCTAGCTTGACGGCGTGGTGCAGCTGGGAGAGTGGCTGTGCCAGCAACCTGAGGGTTCCTGGTTCAATCCCCACCTTCTACCATCCTAGTCACGTCCGTTGTGTCCTTGAGCAAGACACTTCACCCTTGCTCCTGATGGGTCCTGGTTAGCGCCTTGCATGGCAGCTCCCGCCATCAGTGTGTGAATGTGGAAATAGTGTCAAAGCGCTTTTGAGTTCCTTAAAAAAAAAAAAGGTAGAAAAGCGCTATACAAGTATAACCCATTTACCATTTTACATTACGATAGCACGTACACATATGAATGAAAACATAACTATAGACATCACTCACAGGACGGTTTAGTAAGTACGAATTGTTTGTTATACTGTAAATCTTATAAACGTTGCTTGGAGTGATTAATGAAGAATCCATACGAGTTACAGTAGAAAAGCTATGGACGGCTAGAAGATCGAATAGGACTTTTACTTCCAGTTGGTTTTACAACCTAGGAAAAAAGTAGCGGCTTATAGTCCGGAATTTACGGTACTTTAATTACATACAAAGTGATGTATATTTTAAGTGTTTATTTCTTTTAATTTTTAAAATTATAACTGAAAACTAATGAAAATTCCAAATTCAGTATCACAGAAAAATAGATTATTACTTCTGACCAATAAAAAAGTATTTTAGAAATGTTGGCCAACTTAAAGGAAGAATATGAAAATTATGAAAATGTGCGGCACTCAATACTTGGTTGAGGTTCCTTTTGCGTGAATTACTGCAGCAACACGGCGTGACATGGAGTCGATCAGTCTGTGGAACTCCTCAGGTGATACGAGAGACCATGTTGCTCTGATAGTGGCCTTCAGCTCTTCTGCATTGTTGGGTTTGGCGTTTTGCATTTTCCTCTTAACAATACCCCATAGATTTTGTTTGTGGTTGAGGTCAGGCGAGTTTACGGGCCAATTAAGGACAGGGATACCATGGTTCTTAAACCAGGTACTGGTAGTTTTGGCACTGTGTGCAGGTGACAAGTCCTGTTGGAAAATGAAATCTGCATTTCCATAAAGTTGGTCAGCAGCAGAAAGCATGAAATGCTCTCAAACCTCTACAGTAAACGGCTGCAGTGCCTGTGGACCACAGTGGACCAACACCAGCAGATGACATGGCACCCCAAACTTAACAGCAACGTTTCCACAGTCAGTCATGGTTTAAGGTTCCACCCCAAACCAATCAGTGATGGTTATAATTTAGAATTAACTTTTAGCAGCTCAAAGGCAAGAGAGCAGCTTATCAGCTCAGTATGTCAATATAGCAGCATAAGTTAGTTAGCGCTCTGTGATTAATGCGCCGCTAAAAGTAGGCCCTTATCGTTAGTGGTTATAAGAACAATATTGCTAATACGTGGTTAATAATATTCAGGTCACGAAATGTAATTGGAGTATTGTTGGTGCTTTTTGAATGTTTTTTTAGTGAGTTTTTAAAAGATTTAAAGGAGTGTGAATACTTTCCCTACCCACTGGATATACCCATCCATTTTCTACCGCTTATTCCCTTCGGGGTCGCGGGGGGCGCTGGAGCCCATCTCAGCTACAATCGGGCGGAAGGCGGGGTACACCCTGGACAAGTCGCCACCTCATCGCAGGGCCAACACAGATAGACAGACAACATTCACACTCACATTCATACACTAGGGACCATTTAGTGTTGCCAATCAACCTATCCCCAGGTGCATGTCTTTGGAGGTGGGAGGAAGCCGGAGTACCCGGAGGAAACCCACGCAGTCACGGGGAGAACATGCAAACTTCACACAGAAAGATCCCGAGGCCGGGATTGAACTCACGACTCCTCAGGACCTTCATATTGTGAGGCAGACGCACTAACCCCTCTTCCACCGTGCTGCCCCTGGATATACCCTGTACATATAAATCTGTATACCTTGTAAACCTGTATATTCAACTTCAAAGGATTTGGATATACCCTGTACATATAAATCCTTTGAAGTTGAATATACAGTACTGTAAATGTTTTGAAGTTTCTTTCCACAGGAGTACACTTTCACATAAGTTTCACTTTTATTTTTGAAAACCCCATAAAAACATTTACACAAAACCTCTTATTTGTTAGGGATAGGGATGTTCTGATACTGATCATGATTAAAATCGTCCGATACCGATCACGTGTTGTATTATTGGTGAGTACTACTGACAGTGTAACAATATCAATGCAGTATTTCAAGTATTTTCTTATTCTCTTATATTACGTTATTGTGTTTGAGAAAAACATAGTCAATAATAGTACAGAATAACTACTAAGGCTGCGGCTATCGATTTTTTTGATAATCGATCGATTAGTTTGTTTATATATTCGGCTAACATACACTTTAAAGCCAAAATGCGTTTTTCTGGGAAAATAGTTTAAATAAACAATAAACTTTGTATTTTTTAAATAAATACATGTTATTATTTAAATGGAAACTTCTAGAGCATTGTGTGTTTGCCTACTCTCTTGTGAAATGATGACAAAATCCAGAAGATGCACAGTAGGATACACTGTGGTCATCTACAACCAACTGTGACTTTGCTATTTTTGTTGTCTTATTCCTTTTTACGAACTTTGTGTGGTCTTTCACCCTGTGCAGGATGCTCAGTTGCTGGTTCTTGAGGAGCCACTTCCCCCTGCCACCAGCAGAGTTCGCTTCTTGCTCTTTGAGCCTCGCTTCACCGAAGGCAAGAACTGCGTGTGGAGGGCGGCGCTCAAAGGAGGCAACCTCTACGTTGAAATCCCCCCTGGTGCTTTGCCCGAGGGCAGCAAAGACAGGTAAGTGGGGGGAACACGGCATACTCCTATGTGTGGGGTAGACGTCTTACTTTTTGTTTTGGCCTTTAAGCTATAAGTTTTAGTTTATATTAATTATATGATAACATACTTAAACTAAATTAGTAGTCAAAAGCTAAATAAAAGACTTTCACTGGTAAAATCTAACAAAGAACCAATAATGTGTCAATGATTTGGTACAATGTTGCTTTAAAGCACCAGTGTAATTCCGGCTTTTTCCACCAGGTGGTCGAATTTAGACCAGTTGGCCATCCTAGGGTTCACTGAAGAATATAAACAAAGAGCAGCAACAAATACAGTAAACAATTCTTACTTTTCTCTGTCGACCAATCACCAGAGAGCAGTGTTTCTGGCTCCGCCCTCTGCATGTGTAGCACATTATTATTATTAATGAACCCGACAAAATGGGAACCAATATTTTACAAAGGAAAAGCGATAAATTGCGTCGCAAACCAAATAGACCGCCTGATGGAAGCCTCTGACTGTTGCTATGATATGCTGTTATGTAAATCAGTGCTGACTAGGAATGGGTACCGAATTCGGTACTTTTATAGGAACCGACCAAATTCTGTCGGTACTACCGAGTGCGAATTCACGTAAAATCAATCGGTGCCATATGTATTTACCGGACCATAGAGCACACCGGACCATAGGGTACACCGGATTATAAGGCGCACTGCCGATGATGAATGGTCTATTTTCATATATAAGGCACACCGGATTATAGGGCGCATTAAAGGAGTCATATTATTATTTTATTTTTTCTAAATGGAAAACACTTCCTTGTGGTCTACATAACATGTAATGGTGGTTCTTTGGTCAAAATGTTTCATAGATGATGTTTTACAGATCATCTTCAAGCCGCTTTCTGACTGTCGCTTCCGGATGCGCTGTTTTGTGGGCGGTCTTATTTATGTGGCTCACCTTCAACAGCGTCTTCTCCCCGTCATCTTTGTTGTAGCGGTGTAGCGTGCAAGGACGGCAGTGGAAGAAGTGTCAAAAGATGGAGCTAACTGTTTTAATGACATTCAGACTTTACTTAAATCAATAACGGCTCAGGATCTCCGTAAACAACAAGGTCGGAAATGTGTCCGGTGAAAATACGTCCGACCGGAACTCTCTAATAACTAAAGTTCCTTGGGTGAATAATGTAAACCCACTACACCAGTATGTTTTAGCGCTTTCATGGCGAGTTTACTGACCGATATAAGTAAGAACTTTACACTACTTTATATTAGAAATGGCAACAGCGGAGGATGAATGCCACATAAGAAGAAGATAGAGAAGAAGAAGAAGCTTATCATATCGAGTACAGTGTCGGTCTACAAAGGCGGACGCGCGCCATTTTTCAGAATTTATGCAGATCCCAAATACAGATCACTTGTGATTTAGGGCTATATAAATAAACATTGATTGATTGATTGATTGATTGATTGAGATCAGCATAATATTGCGAAACAAAATGCCAGATAATATGTCTTAGCTTATACACACACCATAATAATACTCCTATGTTGAAGCACATCAAGCGGTGCGGCTTCATAGCTTACCAAAGTTGTACTAAAACATTTTGATAGATTTTTGAGCGCCGTGTGTAGTGTTCTGTATTTTCAATGGAACATATAAAATGTTGGTGTTGTTTACTTGAGTTATATTGCAGTCTACACTTATCTCTTATGTGTGACTGCCATCTGCTGGTCACACTTATCATTACACCATGTACCAAATAAAATAGCTTCGAGGTGGGTAAGCTCAACCAAAATTATTCCTTACATTAAGCGCACCGGGTATAAGGCGCACTGTCGAGTTTTGAGGGAAAAAAGGATTTTAAGTTCGCCTTATAATCCGGAAAATACGGTTTTAGCATTTGGGGCGGCGTGGCAGCAGCATGTTGGAACAGGGGTTAGTGCGTGTACCTCACAGTAAGAAGGTTAGGGGTTTGATCCCCGGTCTCGGGTATTTCTGTGTGGAGTTTGCATGTTCTCCCCGTGACTGCGTGGGTTCCCTCCGGGTACTTCGGCTTCCTCCCACCTCCAAAGACATGCACCTGGGGATAGGTTGATTGGCAACACTAAATTGGCCCTAGTGTGTGAATGTGAGTGTGAATGTTGTCTGTCTATCTGTGTTGGCCCTGCGATGAGGTGGGGACTTGTCCAGGGTGTACCTTGCCTTCTGGCGGAATGCAGCTGGGATAGGCTCCAGCCACGCCCATGACCCCGAGAGGGACTAGCGGTAGAAAATGGATGGGGTGGTGTGACTTGCTTGGTAGAGTGACCGTGCCAGAAACTTGAGGGTTCCAGTTAGGGCTGGGCGATATATCGATATACGCGATATATCGCGGGTTTGTCTCTGTGCGATATAGAAAATGACTATATCGTGATATTCGAGTATACGTTCTCACGCAGTTGCTTTTAGCTGCTGGCATTACACTACAGGCATTTCTCACTCTTTCCTGTGTCTCCTTCTCACAGACAACAAGCGTACCTTCTTACACACGTCACATACTGTCACGTCATACGTTACATACGTATACGCCCTCGCGCAGCAAAGAGGTAGCAGCATGGGTAACGTTAGCTGTGATGCTAGCGGTAATACGAGAGAAAGAAGGTGCGAGTCTGGTAACAAATGAAGGAATAATTAATTCCCCCAAAAAACAGCAGGGGGTCCATCGTCTGGCGGTGGTTTGGCTTCAAGTGGGAATATGTCGAACAGACAACCGTAATTTGTCAAGTGTGGGGCGAAAGCGTTGCTATAAAAAGTAGCATTACTGCTAATATGTAGCATCATTTGAAAAGTCACCCGCTCGAGAATGAAGAGTGCTTACTCCGCATGTCAACATCTCCGTTCGGTGCCACACCAACAAAATGCCGAGGCAACCATTTCCACATCAACACCGTATGAAAAAAAAAACGACATAAGGAAATAACGTCCGCCGGAACCTACCACATAACGAAGGACGTACACAATTTGATTTCCTATTATGCAGCTCATTTTTATTTGACACTTATTGAAATATCTTGTGTGACATCATGCACAAAAGTGCACTTTATTTGTTTTAAACTATTGTAGTGGCGTTCTGTACAAAAAGTGAACTTTAATTTAGTGTTGTTTTGATTTGTAATCTTGAGGACATCATGCACAAAAGTGCACTAATAGCTTGTTTTAAAATGTCTCTGACAATCTTGCACTTTCTGTTTTGAAATGACATGAATGTTTGTGCCACTGCTTAATAACTGTTTAATAAATACAGTTTTGGTCAATTGACTTAGTTGTGATTTCCCTCTCTGCATGAAAGTTTAAAATGAGCATATATTAATGCAGTATGAACAAGAATGTTTTAATGTAGACACATAGAATCATCATAATGTTGTGATTATATGCATCAAGTGTTCATTCAAGGCTAAGGCAAAATATCGCGATATATATCGTGTATCGCGATATGGCCTAAAAATATCAAGATATTAAAAAAAGGCCATATCGCCCAGCCCTAGTTCCAGTTTCGATTCCTGCTTCTGCCATGTTAGGCCATGTCCACACGAACACGGAGAGTTTCAAAAACTCAGATTTGGGGTTAAAACAATCTCCGTCCACACAAGTGTAGTTTCAAAAGTGTCTCTGTCTACACACAAACGCATACACCTGCTGTCAGGCACATTTTGTCCAATCAGAAGCCTGGAAAAAGCAGCAATATCTGACTTGGTAGCATTAAACCTCCTATTATGTTTATTTTGATATACATTAGACGTACAATGACATGTACATTATCTTTAAAACCAGCCTGCGCCTACACAGAACCCTGGGAACATTTTTAAAGAGCGAATGCACGCCTTTGCTGCTGAAACCCAACACTTATAGAATTATAACATGTTCAGCAACATGGTGATGTATTACATCTGCAGTGAAGTGTACATTATTTCTAAAATCAGCACGCACTAACGAAACCCTTTTGCTTGTTTAAGGGAATTATAAAGCATTTAATCATGGATATAGTGATATGGTACATGTGTAATGAAGTGTGTATTGTCTTTAACATCAGTACACACTACAAGGAGGACGCTACATTATGTTTTTTTTTAAGTTGCTTTGTCGCTTTTTACGCACGAGCATGTACATCTACATCTTCAAAAATGGAAGCAAGACACGTGAGTTAACTTCATGATTTGTCATTAAATAAGGACTAAAAACAAGATAATGTTGCATTTTTCTTATGACACAGAGCAAAGTCTTGCTTGTCAAAATTGTCCCATCAGGTGGAGGTTCCACAGCGATCGTATCCTAAACAGCTGACTGTCATTAGCGCCAGCGGGAGTGTCTCAAAGCCCTTTTTGCTAGTTGTGACGTCACGGTTGTGCGCTGTCATTTCCAAAGCTCAACAACACTGCCTTTAAAACACACTATAAGAGGACTTAATGTATGTTTGAATGTAAACATGCTGCTATTTTCCGTTTGTGCCGTGTACACGCACACGCTAAGCGGAAAGTTTTGGATCTCTTCACCTTGGCCAGCTTTTTCAAAAGTCTGCGTTTTTAAAGACAAAATATGCATTTGCGTGTGGACAAGAGGCCTAAACACAAAGATAAGTATGCCTTTATTAAGTATCTGTTTGTGTGGACATGGCCTTAGTCACTGCCGTTGTGTCCTTGAGCAAGACACTTTACCCACACTTGTTTAAACCTAGCTTAAAGATGTCGATAATGGGGTTCACTATGTATAGCGCTTTGAGTCTCTCGACAAAAAGCGCTATCTAAATACATATATTCACTTCACTGCCATGAAGTGTTTCAACAAACATGGTTTTCTTTCCAGTTTTGCTCTCCTGCTGGAGTTCGCAGAAGAGCAGCTGCAAGGCGACCACGTCTTCATTTGTTTCCACAAGAGCCGTGACGATCGAGGTAAAGTGTCCCCAACTTTGCTAGGAGAAGTACTTAGTGGTCTGCAGTCTTTAGTGACATTTGTGTGTCCGTTCTCAGCATCCCTGCTGCGCACCTTCAGTTTCCTGGGCTTTGAGATTGTGAGACCGGGTCATCCCCTCGTCCCATCCCGCCCTGACGCTTTCTTCATGGCTTACAGCATCGAGCGAGACTCCTCAGATGATGATTAAATGAAAATGGGGAGGAAACACACCTGGTCCTTCCAGATGGTCCTTTCTCCTCCCCTTCACCAATTCACCACCTTTAGTAGACGTAATAATCAAAGCGTGTGACCTGCCTTGTGCTGTGTTTGAGGCCAGGAAAGTCAACAACAAGCACGGGACATGTGGGCCACTGTTGTACTTCCTGTGACCACTTCCTGTTCACCATCGTCTGCACAGGCTGATTATATTTAAGATTACATTGGAATTTGTTCATCTTACTCTTGGAAGTAGATTTGTTTTTCTAGTGATTGTGAGTTGATTCTCCTGTTTATGCTGATTACTTGTTTTTGTTTTCTGTGCGCATGATTTTCATTTGTTGCTTTGGTTGACTTGATAGAACTCTTGCATGTTGAAACTGAACCCATTAAAAGTACTCACTTTACACTGAAGTCCTTGTTTGTGGTCATTTAGCAGAAATTTCTATTTAGGAAAGTTGTTTTTTTGTGTAAAAGTCTTGTCAACATTCCCTTCAATAGTTTTCAAACTGAACAGGGCAGCCAAAAACAGTCAAAATGGCACTCACAGATAAGGTAGCCTAAACTATTAGTTATTTTTAACAGTGATTGGTTTTAAAGGGGACAGGAGACCAATAACACAAACACCATTGATTGCTTGTTTGGTCTAGGACAGTGGTTCTTAACCTGGGTTCGATCGAACCCTAGGGGTTCGGTGAGTCGGCCTCAGGTCAAAACACACCCGACTCATCGTGTAAATACAAACTTCTCCCTATCGGCGTATTACGGATACGGCAACAGCTGACTGGTTTGCAGGTGTGTAATTTGTTGTGAGTTTATGCACTGTGTTGGTTTTGTTGTTTTGAACAAGGTGATGTTCATGCACGGTTCATTTTATGCACCAGTAAAAAAAACATGGTAACACTTTAGTATGGGGAACATATTCACCATTAATTAGTTGCTTATTAACATGCAAATTATAAATGATAAATGATAAATGGGTTGTACTTGTATAGCGCTTTTCTACCTTCAAGGTACTCAAAGCGCTTTGACACTACTTCCACATTTACCCATTCACACACACATTCACACACTGATGGAGGGAGCTGCCATGCAAGGCGCTAACCAGCACCCATCAGGAGCAAGGGTGAAGTGTCTTGCTCAGGACACAACGGACATGACGAGGTTGGTACTAGGTGGGGATTGAACCAGGGACCCTCGGGTCAAATTAGTAACATATTGGCTCTTAACTAGTCATTATTAATGACTTATTAATACCTTATTCGGCATGGCCTTATTATAACCCTAACCATCTAACCCTGACCCTTACCCTAACCAAATAACTCTAAATTAAGTCTTTGTTACTTAGAATATGTTCCCCATACTAAAGTGTTACCAAAAACATAACTTTGTCTTGAATTTAAAAAAAAAAAAAAAAAAAATATTTTTTTATTTTTCACTAAAGAAGGGTTCGGTGAATGCGCATATGAAACTGGTGGGGTTCGGTACCTCCAACAAGGTTAAGAACCACTGGTCTAGGACAGGCCTGGGCAATTATTTTGACTCGGGGCCACATTTAGAGAAAAATATGTGTCTGGGGGCCGGTATATCTATTTTTAGGAACGCTAATACAAAACCTCACAATAATGTCTGATTGAATGCTAAAAACGTTATGACAGACCGTCTTAAAAACATAATGGAATTTTACATTTTTCTATGAACGATAAAACACTGAATATTGACAAAATATGAACGTCACACCCCCTTTCGATCGACATATTTCACAATCAAGTAAAACGCAACAAAAATGCAACAAACAGTGAAATATGAACGTGAAGGGTACAAAATAAACCCACCTACAATCTGATACATCTGATATATCACTAAGCTTCAGAACTTTTTTGTGAAAATCTCCTTCCGCGTCTGTGGAAACACTTCCCGCTCACACTGCTTGTTGCCTCGTCTGAGCTGCTGTGATGTAGATGACCATAGTAACTAATTAGATTACCATAGTAACTGGTATATCAGCCATAGGCGCAGATTTCAACCATTTAAATAGTTTGTATAGTTGAAGACTTACGGTCATTAGAAAACATCACTGCACATCATAATGGCAGCTACAGTTTCCATCTTAAAGATCTAACAAAATGATTTGGGAATGTCCAGCGGGCCAGATTGAAAAGCTTAACAGGCCGCATGTGGCCCCCGGGCCTTAATTTGCCCAGGTCTGGTCTAGGAGGACAGAACAAAAAATAAATGAGAATACCTGCTCGTGCTTGGTTTGAAAGGGGACACAAACTAAACAATTTGCAAGTGCTGGCTTTAAGACCAGAAATTTTTTTTTGCTAGTACTTGATTTAAGAGGGGACTGTGTTCATGCAACATCAAATACATGGACGTTGCTAGTGTTTGCCTTAACTTTAATATGGAACATAAAGCAATAGATACATCTCTGGCTGCTAGTACTTTGCTGAAGGGGGAACAAAGAAAATTTGCTAGTTCCTAGTTTAAGAGGGGACAAAGAACATTTGCTTGTACATGGTTTAAAAGGGAACAGCAAAAACAGTGTGCTAGTGTTAATGACAGAACAAAAAAACTAACAAATGTGTAAGGCTGCTAGTGCTTGGTTTAAAAGGGGGGCAAAGAAAAAAACAATTTGTTGGTGCTTGGTTAAAGAGGGGACTAACAAAACAATTTGCTAGTGTGTGGTTCAAAAGGGAACAAAGTACATGTTGTAATGCAGGGAGAATACAACTAAACAATTTGCAAGCGCTGGCTTTGAGAGTGTAGAAAAAATGTGCTAATACTTGGTTTAAGAGGGGACAGAGAATTACACAATTTGCTCGTGCAACATCAAAAACACGGACGTTGCTAGTGCTTGGCTTAACTTTAATATGGAACAAAAAGCAATAAATACATCTCTGGCCGCTAGTACTTTGCTGAAGGGGGGACAAAGAAAATGTGCTAGTTCTAGGTTTAAGAGGGGACAAAGACCAACATTTGCTTGTGCATGGTTTTTAAAAGGGTACAACAAAAACAGTTTGCTAGTGTTAATGACAGAACAAAAAAACTAACAAATGTGTAAGGCTGCGAGTGCTTGGTTTAAAAGGGGGGCTAAGGAAAAAAAACTATTTGCTAGTGCTTGGTTAAAGAGGGGACTAACAAAACAATTTGCTAGTGCGTGGTTCAAAAGGGAACAAATAACATGTTCTATTGCAGGGAGAATACAACAAAGCAATTTGCTCGTGCTTGTTTTAAGAGGGGACAAAGAACAAAACAATTTGCCAATACTTGATTTAAGAGGGGACAAATAACAAACTTTGATAGCGTTTAGTTTAAGACTACTCAAAATGTAGAGCCATATTGGACCAAAAATACACACACAAAAAATCTGTCAGGAGTCGCAAAAATTAAAATCCTTATAGAAGTGTTTTAATGAAGGCAACACATAATGTAAGTACATGGTTTAAGATTAAGAAACACATGTTAAAAGCTGCTTGTGCTTGGTTTAAGAACAACAAATAACAAACATAAATAGCTGCTAGTGCTTGGTTTAAAAGGGGACACAAACTAAACAATTTGCTAGTTCTGGGTTTAAGAAGGTTCAAAGAACAAAACAATTTGCTAGTGCTTGGCCCGCGACTCCAAAAGGGACAAGCGATAGAAAATGGATGGATGGATGGTTTAAAAGGGGACACAAACTAAACAATTTGCTAGTTCTGGGTTTAAGAAGGTACAGAGAACAGAACAATGTGCTAGTACTTAGTTTAAGAGGGGATACAAAACAAAACAATTTTCTAGTAATTGGTTAAAGAGGAGACAACAAACAAAACAATTTGCTAGTACTTTGTTTAAGAGGGGACAAAGACCAAACAATTTGATAGTACTTGGTATTAAGAGGGGACAAAGACCAAACAATTTGCTAGGACTTGATTTAAGAGGGGACAAAGACCAAACAATTTGCTAGTACTTTGGTTTAAGAGGGGACAAAGACCAAACAATTTGCTAATACTTTGGTTTAAGAGGGGACAAAGACCAAACCATTTGCTAGTACTTGGTATTAAGAGGGGACAAAGACCAAACAATTTGCTAGTACTTGGTATTAAGAGGGGAAAAATACCAAACAATTTGCTCGTACTTGGTTTAAGAGGGGACAAAGACCAAACAATTTGCTAGTACTTGGTTTAAGAGGGGACAAAGACCAAACTATTTGCTAGTATTGGTTTGAGAGGGGACAAAGACCAAACAATGTGATAGTACTTGGTTAAAAAGGACGGACAAATCAAAAAGCAACAACTAACATCGAGTGATTTGTTAAAAGTAAGGGGCAGCCAAACGAATAGTATCATCAGATACACAGACTTTACTAGTGCTTGGTTTAATAGGGGACATGTAGAAATAGCAAAATACGGCATGTCTGCCAGTGCTTAATTTAAGATGGTCTCGACAAAGAGAAAAAAACGTAACAGCAATACATCACTATCTGCTAGTGCTTGGTTTAGCTTAATTTAAGAGGGGATGAACAAAGAAGAAGAGACCCATTGCTTGTGCTCAGTTTAAAAGGGCACAGACTATAACATTGTCTGCTTGTGCTTGATTCAATAAACAGAAAAGAGGAAATACAACTGCTATTGCTTGGTTTATATAAGGGACAGGCTGAGAGAAATGGTGAAAAGGAGCCTGACAACACACTTTTCCTCCAATCCTTGCATCAGCGCTTGTGTAGCTGCACTAAATAAGGCTAATGACGGAGGCAATCAGGCTTGAAAAGAAACACATAATGCATGTTTATTTTATGCAACGCTCATATTTTATTCTCAGTTTGAGTCACATTTTGTGCTGGAGTGGTCTCTTGAGGGGTAAGTGTTTGCTGATGAAGTACGCACACACACACACACACACACACTGGTTATTATTTGGAATGGGGACCATGTTTTTGATCATCACTTGTGGGTACCACCCTTTCTACAGGTTGTGGAGGCATAAAAAAAATGGTAAAATGGCCACTGCCCAGTTAGCTCATACACGTCTTTAAATCTCTAAATTGATGAAGTAATGTGCTAATCATTCTTACTGGCGACCCTGGGGAAAAAGAGTTAATATGGTTCATGGGGACCAAATTTAAATAATTTTGCATAATTCACACAAATGTGTACGTGACTACTGAGGACCATTAAAAAAAAAAAAATATGACATGATCCTCAGAATACAGCACTACAGCTGTCCTCTTATAGGAAGTTTCACCACTTAAATGTTAAAGCAAATCCTGCATCTTCTGTGACATTACTGAAAATTGAAAACTGCTATTTAGCAGTAATGAAGTTGTCTGCAACTCCAACTACTATATATAGAAGGATGGACAATTCTGAATGTGAATCATACTTTAAGGTAATAATGTTTTATAATCGTGCTGTATGAAAATGTCATCCTAAAGAACACTAAACCAGATTTTGTTTTTGGAAAAATATATTAGTTTTAACTAAGGATGGATACCATACAGATTCACAGTACTATCAATGCCAGGATAACAAATGTTTCACTTTTCAAGAAAATTCATTTTCTCTCTAAACATGTTTTATGGGCCGAAGCTTAAAAATCACTTAGGCATCTTCAGAATGGATCTGACTATCATTTAAAAAGGTTTCCCTTTAGGGGACCTGTTTTTTTTGTCCCCATACCGTCAGAGGTCCCCTAAAGGTGACTGTGTAAACAGAACGATGTCCCCATTAAGTAAGCATTGCCAGAACACACACACGGTTTACATACACCTGTAAAGAACATATTCATCATTTCTACAACTCTTATTTTTTTGATTGGAGCACATATTTGTTGGTCACAAAAAACATTCATGAAGTTTGTTTCTTTTATGAATTTATTATGGCTCTACTGAAAATGTGAGCAAATCTGCTGGGTCAAAAGTATACATACAGCAATGTTAATATTTGGTTACATGTCCCTTGGCAAGTTTCACTGCAATAAGGCGCTTTTGGTAGCCATCCACAAGCTTCTGCTTGAATTGTTGACCACTCCTCTTGACAAAATTGGTGCAGCTCAGCTGAATTTGTTGGTTTTCTGACATGGACTTGTTTCTTCAGCATTGTCCACACATTTAAGTCAGGACTTTGGGAAGGCCATTCTAAAACCTCAATTCTAGCCTGATTTAGCCAGTCCTTTACCACTTTTGACCTGTGTTTGGGGGTCATTGTCCTGTTGGAACACCCAACTGCGCCCAAGACCCAACCTCCGGGCTGATGATTTTAGGTTGTCCTGAAGAATTTGGAGGTAATCCTCCTTTTTCATTGTCCCATTTACTCTCTGTAAAGCACCAGTTCCATTGGCAGCAAAACAGGCCCAGAGCATAATACTACCACCACCATGCTTGACGGTAGGAATTGGTGTTCCTGGGATTAAAGGCCTCACCTTTTCTCCTCCAAACATATCGCTGGGTATTGTGGCCAAACAGCTCCATTTTTGTTTCATCTGACCATGTGATGTCAGATTGGGTCCAATGACCCCAAACACACGTCAAAAGTGGTAAAGGAATGGCTAAATCAGGCTAGAATTAAGGTGTAAGAATGGCCTTCCTAAAGTCCTGACTTAAATGTGTGGACAATGCTGAAGAAACAAGTCCATGTCAGAAAACCAACAAAAAGAACATTATAGGAACCTTATTATTGATGCAGCTTTAAACTCATTTAAAAGACAACTCTTACATTTTATCACCAATTTGTAACCAAGACGCTACAGAAAAAAAACAACGGTATAGGGTCGGTATAGCTCGGTTGGTAGAGCGGCCGCGCCAGCAACTTGAGGGTTCCAGGTTCGATTCCAGCTTCCGCCATCCTAGTCACTGCCGTTGTGTCCTTGGGCAAGACACTTTACCCACCTGCTCCCAGTGCCACCCACATTGGTTTAAATGTAACTTAGATATTGGGTTTGACTATGTAAAGCGCTTTGAGTCACTAGAGAAAAGCGCTATATAAATATAATTCACTTCACTTCACTTCAAAAAAAGGCCGCATAACAAACAAAATGGCGACTGTTGTGTTTATACATCACCCCTCAGCGTTGTTTGGTGTGCGTGGGAGATGTGAGGACGCATTAGCGGGGCCATCATTTGCGAGGCCTCGCCACTCAGGCCCTTCATATGCTAAGATGGACGCATCCAGCGCCCGCAGCTGGATTCTGAGACCTAACCGAGCAAGATTTTAGATGAGGAATTAACCTTAAACCCGACCTAAGCAGATTGAGCGTTCATGCGGAGACATCAAATAATTCACGCTATCACAACACATCATAGCAGTCACACCGTGCAGGTAACACGCAGGTGTGCACAGAACAAACCCAAACGTTTAGAATATTTATTTCTACAGAAAGGTAATATTCAGAACGAGCCAAATATTTTCACCTTTGAAAAGTTACTGGGGTTTTTTTTGTGTCGTCTTGAGCTGAAACAACAAGGAAGCTGATGAGGCTGGTTGACACATCACAGCATATCATAGCAATCCCTATGCAAATATGAGCGGTATAGTGATGTCAATTAGAGATGTCCGATAATGGCTTTTTTGCCGATATTGTCCAACTCTTAATTACTGATTCTGATATCAACCGATACCGATATATACAGTCGTAGAATTAACACATTATGATGCCTAATTTTGTTGTGATGCCCCGCTGGATGCATTAAACAATGTAACAAGGTTTTCCAAAATAAACCAACTCATGTTATGGAAAAAAATGCCAACATGGCACTGCCATATTTATTATTGAAGTCACAAAGTGCATTATTTTTTTTAACATGCCTCAAAACAGCAGCTTGGAATTTGGGACATGCTCTCCCTGAGAGAGCATGAGGAGGTTGAGGTGGGCGGGGTGGGGGTGGGGAGTGGGGGGTAGCGGGGGGGGGGGGGGGGGGTGTATATTGTAGCGTCCCGGAAGAGTTAGTGCTGCAAGGGGTTCTGGGTGTTTGTTCTGTTGTGTTTATGTTGTGTTACGGTGCGGATGTTCTCCCGAAATGTGTTTGTCATTCTTGTTTGGTGTGGGTTCACAGTGTGGCGCATATTTGTAACAGTGTTAAAGTTGTTTATACGGCCACCCTCAGGGTGACCTATATGGCTGTTGATCAAGTATGCGTTGCATTCACTTGTGTGTGTGAAAAGCCGTAAATATTATGTGATTGGGCCGGCACGCAAAGGCAGTGCCTTTAAAGTTTAACGGCGCTCTGTACTTCTCCCTACGTCCGTGTACCACTCTGTACAGCGGCGTTTTAAAAAGGCATAAATTTTACTTTTTGAAACCGATACCGATAATTTCCGATATTACATTTTAAAGCATTTATCGGTCGATAATATCGGCAGTCCGATATTATCGAACATCTCTAATGTCAATCTAAGTTCACTTTGAATTGTTTTCATTGTACAATTTTGTTGTACAATGAAAAATGACAATAAAGATATATTCTATTCTATTCTATTCTATTTTCAAAACTAGCGTTGAAAATGTATAAAAGTAACTTGTTTTTTTACCCAGTTGAAAAAACGATTATTAAGTACGATAGCGGGACAAAAAAACAAGTTATTTGGGATGTGAGTCTTACAACAAGTTACGATTGGATTTTGGGTTCTCTTACATTCAACACTATCCTCGATTCAAATTAAATCTCACAATACCCTGCCCCCCTCTACATCAACGGCGAGCGTGTAGAGAGGGTCCACACCTTCAGGTACCTTGGAGTCCACATCTCTAATGACTTCTCCTGGACAGTCAACACCACATCAATCATCAAGAAGGCTCAGCAGCGGCTACACTTCCTTAGAGTCCTCGGGAAGTACAACCTGAAGCCTGACCTGCTGCTGACCTTCTACCGCTCGTCCATCGAGAGCCTGCTGACCTACTGTATTACGGTATGGTACGGCAGCTGCACTGCAGCAGACAGGAAGAGGCTGCAAAGAGTGGTCAAGACGGCTCAGAAGATCATCGGCCGCCCTCTCCCCTCTCTGACGGACATCTACACCTCCCGCTGCCTCAACAGAGCCAGTGCCATCATCAAAGACAGCACCCACCCTGGCTCTGACCTGTTCCACCTGCTGCCCTCTGGGAAGCGCTACAGGTGCATTAAAACCAAAACAAACAGGCTAAAGAACAGCTTCTTCCCCAGGGCCATAACCATCCTGAACGGACTGCCCCATTGTCCCTCATAACTGCCTTCTCTTCGGTGCAATAACCCATTCCACCAACCACCCTGTTTTTGTTTTGTTTTTTCATGTATATATTCATTTCACACCATATTCATTGCACTTCTACATTTTTTAAATTTTTATATATTTGCACATTGTTTTTCTAGCATGCACACATCGCACTGTATGGAATGGCCTCAATCTCGTTACCTTGCGTAATGACAATAAAGCTGATTCTGATTCTGATATTATGTGCGATAGAAATGATAATAAAACCTTTTAAAACAGGATACAGGTTACAAAAGCTCCCCTTGGCTGCTGACGTACAGTACAAGCCAAAAGTTTGGACACACCTTCTCAATTCAATGCGTTTTCTTTATTTTCATGACTATTTACATTGCAGATTGTCACTGAAGGCATCACAACTATGAATGTACACATGTGGAGTTATGTACTTAACAAAAAAAAGGTGAAATAACTGAAAACACGTTTTATATTCTAGTTTCTTCAAAATAGCCACCCTTTTGCTCTGATTACTTTTTTGCACACTCTTGGCATTCTCTCGATGAGCTTCAAGAGGTAGTAACCTGAAATGGTTTTCACTTCACAGGTGTCATAGTTGTGATGCCTTCAGTGACAATCTACAATGTAAATTGTAGATTGGATCCACTATGGACTGGACTCTCACAATATTATGTCAGACCCACTCGACATCCATTGCTTTCGGTCTCCCCTAGAGGGGGGGGGGGGTTACCCACATATGCGGTCCTCTCCAAGGTTTCTCATAGTCATTCACATCGACGTCCCACTGGGGTGAGTTTTTCCTTGCCCTTATGTGGGCTTTGTACCGAGGATGTCGTTGTGGCTTGTGCAGCTCTTTGAGACACTTGTGATTTAGGGCTATATAAATAAACATTGATTGATTGATTGATTGATAAATAGTCATGAAAATAAAGAAAAGGCATTGAAATGAGAAGGCGTGTCCAAACTTTTGGCCTGTACTGTATATACATTATTATCTTTTCACCTTTTTTTCCATCACCTTGATCCAAAATGTTGGTGCTGTGTGTGAATGCTTAAAGGTGAACTTTGATGACCTTATGACGTCTGTGTTGAGCGAAGTGTTCAAAGTTAATTTGCCGTTATAAAAGTGAAATAAACCATTTTGTTTTTTTGACAGATTCTTCATTTATTTCAAACAGCCTTATTATTCAAATGTATCTGCTGTATTTATTTTATATTAACATTTATGATGTCTTTTTTTATAACTTACATATTTAAATGGGTAAAAAAGGTGCGTGTACCTTCCTTCCGTTCATTCTATTTCCAATTTTTTAACGCAAATCAAAAAATTAAATTAGGGCCGTTTTTCGATTTTTATTACATATGGCAGATTTGAAAACAAACAAAAAGGGGTTGATTTTCATAAAAATATTGCCATAAAATTGGATTTTGTGCTGTTTTCCTTTTATGGAGTTTTATTTTTCCAGATAAACACAGAAATCGAAAAAAATTAGCAAAAATGCGTAGTTATCTGTGTGATGACAAATTGAACCGGAAGCAGTATTTTAGCCTTTAATTTGCGTTTGGCATGTTTTTAGCACAACGGTAACATCTTTGTTCAGCAGGAGTCCTAAAAAACAAGTTACGGACCATTTTGTTCTATTTTAATTTCTGAAACAAAAGTTGGACAACTATTTAATGACACTTTTTTATACATAGTGTCAGAATAATTGTATCTAAGTTATCACAAAACTTTGTGTTTCAATGAGTTCCCGGCTAGAAGGCAAAAGCTGTCTTCGAACCTACCAAGAAGAAGGCTTGTAAAACTCCACTGTGTAGGATGGGAAGCAACATGAAGGTGTTCTGTTTCTTTCATGTATTGTAATCAACAGAAAGATATTGTCTTGACCCGAGATCTATAAAGCGAAGAGGAAGCAGGACCTGACTCCCCTCCAGGGACCTCTTCTTTGAACTGTTTTACAACCTTTTCTTTGAACTATTTGTAATCAAAGGCGATGGCTGTTTACGACCCCCGACCCTTAGAAACAGCTGTTGCCATGTAATCAGGGAAAGTCCAAATAAAAGAGGAGGCGTACAATCTTTCGCCAGAACGTGATGGAGACTGTACAAGAGTACAACCCAGACGCGCTCTCCTCAATTGAGCCAAGTTTAATTCTGTCTCTGTTTAATTCCTTGCTTCTTGTCTTGTTTAATAGATGTCATCAGTGTTTGAACCTGACACATAGGACTCCTGCTGAACAAAGTTATGCTAAAAACATGCTAAACGCAAAGGAAAGGCTAAAATACTGCTTCCGGTTCACTTTGTCATCACAGATAAACACACATTTTTGCAAATGTTTTTTGTGTTTATCTGGAAAAATTCAAATCCATAAAAGCAAAACAGCACAACATCCAATTTTATGGCAATATTTTAATGAAATTCAACACCTTTTTTGTTTGTTTTAAAATCTGCCATATAAAATAAAAATCGAAAAACGGCCCTAATTTTATTTTTTGATTTGCGTTTCAGAATTGGAAATAGATCACGGACCGTACACGAACCAAAAATACATTTTCAAATTTACAAAAGCACCCATGTACAAAAATTGATTCACATCCGAAACAAGATTCTCATTTATTGCAAGTGAAAATCAATTCATAATTTGAAAAAAAATTAATAACATTTTTATTAAGAATCAATTTTTAAAATGTGTAAATTCGTATGCATGCATCTTAATAGATGCATATATACATCGTACGCCAGCAGCCAAGTAGAGCTTTTGTAAACGACAACTTGTTTTAAATAAAGTTGTATTATCATATTTACCAACCAAATAATCTATTACGAAAACCAGTTTCAATCGAAAAATGCTGTGATGCGAGAATTGATTCTGAATCAAATCATCACCCCAAGAATCAAAATTAAAACCAAATCTTTATAACCATACTGTATTTATGTAATATTTATTTTGACTCATACTGTGGCCACTTTATATTGCATTTTTCATCACTTTTATTTTTTTTTTAAACATATTTTTTGTTCATATTTTTTAAAAACATGCAATTATTTAGGGGGGCTTAATATTAACCCCCCCTGGACTCTAAACTGCTGTGTGCTTTCAATGTATTTATTTATTTATTATTACTGCAAAAGCCACCATGGGGCCAAAAAAAAGTTGCGAGTGCCAGCACTTGAGTAAAGAAGGGGACAAACACTATTGAATTCCAAAATATAACTTGTCGCAAAGCACGAAATACGCACGTCTTCAGCAGGTAGAGTCTTCAATAAAGGTAAAAGTGCATATTGTGCATTTTTTTTCTGCATGTAAAACTATAATTATTATATATTAAGTGTTTGTGTTCATAATTTTTGGTGTCTGTAACGTATTCATCAGATTTACATTTATTCTGTTATTGTACAATTCAGTCTTTATCGGAACGGATTGCAAACGAAAAGGGACTTCCTGTCCTGTAAAAAGTTAGTAGGAGTAAAATCCAACATTTTTACATGCATGTTTCTGGGCTAAAAAAAAAAGGGTTAAAACACTTGTCCCAAACTTTGCTGCAATTTAAAGAGTCAGTTGGATGATTTAGCAAATACAAAATTCTAAACTTAATTGAAATTAAAATGGTGTTCCAATAATGCGCTGAAAATAGCTTTATGAAGTCAAATATTACAAGTATAAATAGTGTGAATGTGAGAAGAGAGGCCGCAACAATGCAATGCTGGTTTATTTCGGACGCCACACAAGAACACACTCGGTTTCCTTAGCAACAAGAAGTAGTTAGTGGCAGAAGGGCATGTGTTTCTTTATGGCCACACGGAGGCGCCGTTTCAGCTTGCTGTCGGATTGTCTGCGAGAAGACGACGTCCTGTCGGTTTCTGAGTCCTGGCTTTGACTCCCGCTGGCTTTGACGTCCTCCGAGGCGTCGCGAGTACTCGCCTCGTCCAAGTTCGCCCGCCGATGTTGGCAGAGCAGCTCCTCCTCGTTGGCCATCTGCGGGCTCTGACCTAAGGTGATGAAGCCGTACGGGGTGGTCACCTTGGTTAAGTGCGGCAGGGAGAGCGCCGCCCTGCTGGCCGGGTCGAAGCGGTGCTGGGCCCCGGCGTCCGGCCACGGGTCCGACATCTCCCTCTGGAGGCGGCTCCCTCTCCTCTGGGTCAGTGGGGCCGAGACGCTGCGCTCGGCCTTGCGCTCCGACACCTCCAACCCGGACCTCAAAGAAGAAGAGGACGCGGACGACTCGTTCCCGGAACTCTCCGATCCGTCCGACGGTTCCCCGTCGCTCTCCTGAGACCTGAAGGCGTTCTGCACCAGCAGACTGGGGATGGTGAACTGAGGGATGCTGTCAGGGGTGAGGATGTTCGGGAAGCTGCTCTCCCGGCTGGACCCCAGGGAACATCCGAAGGATTTGCTGGTGGCCCACAAAAGTGCACGGAGGCCTGCGCTGCTGTGCCTGCGCTCCACGGCGTAATCGTCTGCTCGGACGCTGCTGATGGCCCCGTGGCTGACGGTCCTTGTGACTGCGTTCCTCGCCATCTCTGCCTTAGAAATAGTTGCGTGTGCCGGCTTAAATACTCGTCCACGCGGCGCACGTTGCCCTCCACGGACACGTGACTGTGACCAAAGCAAGAGGCGGAAATCGTCATCTGTTAAGGGGGCTGCGGACAATGGACGTATAATGGCCTTCCCCTCTTCATATGTTAATAAGAGTGTTGCATGAATGAAGCTTCCAAGCATGAGGGACAGCAGCCAATCGCCACTGAGAATGTTCCTCCGTCGTGCTGCGGAAATACAGCGTTCTAAAAATAAGCGCTCATATGACGCAAACATGACAACTTAGATTACGCCAGTCTTTCCCAAATAGTGGAGGGTGGGGGAAACATGCTTTATCAGTATCATGCATGCATGGACTGAAAACTACATATTACGTACAATTGACCACTAAATGGTAACACCCGAATAAGTTTTTCAACTTGTTTAACGTAAATCAATTCATAGTACAAATATATACTATCAGCATAATACAGTCATCACACAAGTTAATCATCAGAGTATATACATTGAATTACTTACATTATTTACAATCCGGGGGGTGGGAGGTTGGGGCGTGGGTGGGGGTTAGGTTTGGTTGATATCAGCACTTCATCCATCCATCATCCATCTTCTTCCGCTTATCCGAGGTCGGGTTGCGGGGGCAGCAGCCTAAGCAGAAAAGCCCAGACTTCCCTCTTCCCAGCCACCTCGTCCAGCTCTTCCCGGGGGATCCCGAGGCCTTCCCAGGCCAGCCGGGAGACATAGTCTTCCCAACGTGTCCTGGGTCTTCCCCGTGGCCTCCTACCGGTCGGACGTGCCCTAAACACCTCCCTAGGGAGGCGTTCGGGTGGCATCCTGACCAGATGCCCGAACCACCTCATCTGGCTCCTCTCGATGTGGAGGAGTAGCGGCTTTACTTTGAGCTCACCTCGGATGACAGAGCTTCTCACCCTATCTCTAAGGGAGAGCCCTGCCACCCGGCGGAGGAAACTCATTTCGGCCGCTTGTACCCGTGATCTTGTCCTTTCGGTCATAACCCAAAGCTCATGAGCATAGGTAAGGATGGGAACGTAGATCGACCGGTAAATTGAGAGCTTTGCCTTCCGGCTCAGCTCCTTCTTCACCACAACGGATCGATGCAGCGTCCGCATTACTGAAGACGCCGCCTGTCGATCTCACGATCCACTCTTCCCTCACTCGTGAACAAGACTCCGAGGTACTTGAACTCCTCCACTTGGGGCAAGATCTCCTCCCCAACCCGGAGATGGCATTCCACCCTTTTCCGGGTGAGAACCATGGACTCAGCACTTCAGTCATCAACAATTGCATCATCTGAGAAATGGACATTGAAACAGTGTAGGTCTGACTTGGTAGGATATGTACAGCGAGCAGTGAACATAGCGAGTTCAGAAAGCATAAGAAAAAGTATCTACATTTGATTATTTACATTTGATTATTTACAATCCGGGGAGGTGGGATGTGGAGGGGGGAGGGTATCAAACCTTGCTTCAAAAAGCTGTGCACTACAAAACGTGCTCAAAGCTTCCTCATTTTTATTCGGAAAATATCAGCACAAGTTGTTGCATTCATTAATTTTTTAGGTTAAAGTTGTACAGTCGTGGTCAAAAGTTTACATACACTTGTAAAGAACATAATGTCATGGCTGTCTTGAGTTTCCAATACTTTCTACAACTCTTATGTTTTTGTGATAGAGTGATTGGAGCACATACTTGTTGGTCACAAAAAACATTCATGAAGTTTGGTTCTTTTCTGAATTTATTATGGGTCTACTGAAAATGTGACCAAATCTGCTGGGTCAAAAGTATACATACAGCAATGTTAATATTTGGTTACATGTCCTTTGGCAAGTTTCACTGCAATAAGGCGCTTTTGGTAGCCATCCACAAGCTTCTGGTTGAATTGTTGACCACTCTTCTTGACAAGATTGGTGCAGTTCAGCTAAATTTGTTGGTTTTCTGACATGGACTTGTTTCTTCAGCATTGTCAGGACTTTGGGAAGGCCATTCTAAAACTTTAATTCTAGCCTGATTTAGCCTTTCCTTTACCACTTTTGACGTGTGTTTGGGGTCATTGTCCTGTTGGAACACCCAACTGCGCCCAAGACCCAACCTCTGGGCTGATGATTTTAGGTTGTCCTGAAGAATTTGGAGGTAATCCTCCTTTTTCATTGTCCCATTTCCTCTCTATAAAGCACCGGTTCCATTGGCAGCAAAACAGGCCCAGAGCATAATACTACCACCACCATGCTTGACGGTAGGAATGATGTTCCTGGGATTATAAGCCTCACCTTTTCTCCTCCAAACATATTGCTGGGTATTGTGGCCAAAAAGCTAAATTTTTGTTTCATCTGACATTACATGGACAAAGATAAGACCTTCTGGAGGAAAGTTCTGTGGTCACATTTTCAGTAGACCCGAAATAAATTCATAAAAGAACCAAACTTCATGAATGTTTTTTGTGACCAACAAGTATGTGCTCCAATCACTCTATCACAAAAAACAAGAGTTGTAGAAATGATTGGAAACTCAAGACAGCCATGACATTATGTTCTTTACAAGTGTATGTAAACTTTTGACCACGACTGTATATATTGTATTGATGTTGCTGATCATTTTGAATTCATCATTATTTATTGAGTTTATTTTTCAGTGTCAAATGGCTCAAGTCAGTCAAATGTATTTTGTAGTTTAAATAAGGATTTTTTTTCAGGCAAGTTGATACACAATAAAGGGGAACTGCACTTTTTGGGGGGAGTTTTCCTATTGTTCACAATCATTATGAAAGACAATACAACGGATGCATTTTTTTTAATGCATTCTAAATATTGAATAAATGCGATCAAGAGTCCGCTTACAATGGAGCTGCTCTATTCTAAGTACTTAAAAAACAGCCAAACAACTTCATTAAGGTTTCATATACAGTACAGGCCAAAAGTTTGGACATACCTTCTCATTCAATGCGTTTTCTTTATTTTCATGACTATTTACATTGTAGATTGTCAGTGTGGAAGTGTTTATATATATATATATATATATATATATATATATATATATATATATATATATATATATATATATATATATATACATTGTCTTTATATTCCAGCGAGTTAATCCGTTTTGTCATTTAACATCAATTAACATTGATGTTCATCAACATTTAACATTGTCACGTTATCGATGGGAAAATTAATTTTTAGACAATATGATTTGCCTGAGCGGCCAGGAGACACCGAGTGTAACACGCGGTATAAAATGGATTAGAAAGGAAAGATTAAAAAAAATAAATAATTAAAACACTTTTTTTTTAAACTTGGGACTTCCCGTGGGCTGGATTTTGGATGCTGGGGGGGCTGGATCCGGCCCGCTGGCCGTAGTTTGGGGACCCCCTGCTCTAAAGGCTTAGTGGCCACATGCGTGGACAGCACCTTTTAGCTCTTATTTCCAAAATTGTGTACACTACTGAATTGGGGTCTTAAGTGCTTATGTGGACACTTATACTCCCATCTTGTGGTTTCTGAAGAGTATAACATACAATGGAATTTGGAAAAAAAAAGTGTAAAAATAAAAATGAGCATGTCACTGAACATGAAGTACACGTTTGTTACTTATGGACTAAGTACATCATATAAAAAGATGATTCTTAGTTTATTTATTCTTATTAGGGTCCAATAAGCCCAAATAGCAAAGAGAAAAAAAAAAAAAAAAGCATGTAAACAAACAGCTTGGACCTTACGAGGTTAGATAAAGGCATTCTAATACCACTTAAGATAATGTGTTGAAATATTTGTATTGTATCCATCCATCTATCAAGACTATTGTTTACTTTTACTATTATGGTCTGTACGCCAATTGTTTACAATCACTACTTCCGGGCATGACGCGGGGCGTTGGTCACGTGATAGCTTGTTGCTGCCTGCTTGATTGTTTCCGCCTCCTGATTGGCTGGCGCTGATTGCAGCAGGTGCGAGTGTGTGCTGTGATTGGCTGCTGTCCGAGGGCTTCTGGGTACATTGGAGCGGGTTGGTAGGCCGCCATTAAAGAAGCGTCCGTTCGGCCCAATTCGGCAGGCCTCTTCGGTCCAGCGCACCTCTGACACGGCGACAGAATGACGGCTGAGCCCCGCGGTGAAGCAATGGCGCAGGACGAAAACACCGAGGTAACGACATATTTCTTATTTAGGAGGAAGCCTGGTTTTAACTGTTAGTTTGCCGCCCTCTGAAACAGGGCGCGGTGGAGGTGAGAAGACATGGAGTGCTTCGCGCCGTGCTGCGGGGCCTCTTCTGGCCGTTTGGCATCGTGGTACGTGCCGCTGAATTGTTACGAACTTCAACACAAACTGCATCTTTTAAGTCTGTATTCTTTTGTATGCGCGTCTGAAGTGTGTGCTGGTTTACTTAATATCTACTTTTTGAGAGGAAGATTAGATTATGGCTTTGATTGAATTGATTGAAACGTTTATTAGTAGATAGTACAGTACAGTACATATTCCGTACAATTGACCACTAAATGGTAACACCCGAATAAGTTTTTCAACTTGCCCCCTGATAACTGAAGATAATTAATATGTATGTATATATAGAAATGTGTGTGTGTGTGTGTGTGTGTGTGTGTGTGTGTGTGTATGTATATATATGGCGCAGTGGTAGAGTGGCCGTGCGCGACCCGAGGGTCCCTGGTTCAATCCCCACCTAGTACCAACTTGTCATGTCCGTTGTGTCTTGCTCAGGACACTTCACCCTTGCTCCTGATGGGTGCTGGTTAGCGCCTTGCATGGCAGCTCCCTCCATCAGTGTGTGAATGGGTAAATGTGGAAGTAGTGTCAAAGCGCTTTGAGTACCTTGAAGGTAGAAAAGCGCTATACAAGTACAACCCATTTATCATTTATTTATATATATGTGTGTGTGTGTGTGTGTGTGTGTGTGTGTGTATATATATGTGTGTGTGTGTGTATATATGTATGTGTGTGTGTGTGTATATATGTATGTATATGTGTGTGTGTGTATATTAGTAATGGGTTGACGAGGCGTCATGAAGCGTTTTCGACACATTGCAAAACTGTGTCGATACTGTATCATTAAATACTGACATCTGCTGGACATTGAAAATCCCTACAGGCAACCTATGGACCGACTCAACTGTGCCACTGTTTACAAGTGTAATCCATTCACCATTTTTGCACAAAATAATGAGACTAAACTGTTTTTGATACGGATTGACATATTGGACTAAATGTAGGCTACACACGTTCAATATAACTACTTTTCAGTTCATTGAATTCCAAATGGCAATTTTTAAAGCATGCACAACTATATTTCAGTACAATACTTCTTGTTTGCAGATGTCAGAAAACGTAGCAGTAAGCAAATCATGCACTGCTTTAAACCTCTAAATCAGGGGTCACCAACGAGGTGCCCGCGGGCACCAGGTCGCCCGTAAGGACCAGATGAGTAGCCCGCTGGCCTGTTCTAAAAATAGCTCAAATAGCAGCCCTTACCAGTGAGCTGCCTCTATTTTTTAAATTGTATTTATTTACTAGCAAGCTGGTCTCGCTTTGCTCTACATTTTTAATTCTAAGAGAGTTAAAACTCAAATAGAATTTGAAAATCCAAGAAAATATTTTAAAGACTTGGTCTTCACTAACTGACCAAGAAACAGATAACAGATTTGGTGTCCAGTTCAAAGTGTGACATGATTTATTTAAAAATTTGAGAGTTGACATTTGTATTTTACATGAGTTATTATTTGTACAAACATGGTGCAAAGTAATTCATGATTTGTTAAAAAATGTTAGTAGCTTGCTAGTTAAAATGGGATATTGTGATTTCACAAGACTGTCTTGAAAATGTTCAATTTGAAAAATGTGCACTTAGAGAAAATATAAAAATAAAGTGTTGCATATTGATATTTATCTGTTTCTATATATATTTATTGTGAGAAATCATTAAGATGATCAGTGTTTCCACAAAGATAAATATAATTAATTATTAATAATAACATAGAGTTAAAGGTAAATTGAGCAAATTGGCTATTTCTGGCAATTTATTTAAGTGTGTATCAAACTGGTAGCCCTTCGCATTAATCAGTACCCAAGAAGTAGCTCTTGGTTTCAAAAAGGTTGGTGACCCCTGCTCTAAATGCTTAGTTGGCCAAATGCGTGACCTAGGGTTCCAGCTTCCTCCATCCTATTCAAGTCCATTGCATCCTTGAGCAAGTCACTTCACCCTTGCTCCTGATGGGTCGTGGTTAGCGCCTTGCATGGCTACGTTTACATGCGTCACAATGCGTTCGATGTAATGTGGCACACTACTTTTGATGTGGTTCTAGCTCAAGACGGCGTCCAAAACGCTACAAGGTAATGCAGGAAGTAACTTTACTAAGGAAAGCAACAACCAGCACCACGTGAAAATGACCTTTTATATTAAATAGGAAGGGGCAACATTACACAGCATACATGTACACATACACACACTTCTACCACGTGGGAATAACTACATCAATTATTGAGGTGACAAGCTTTCAACCCTATAATACCCTATTTGTGGACAGGACACAAGATGGCCATCGAAGCACATCCAGTCTCCTATTAATTAGTGCTGAGACTGAAAAGATTCAATAGAGCTATCTGTGAACTGCTGCTGGTCAGCTGACAAACAAAGCTGAGCTAAAATGCTGCTTTGAGTGCGTTCTTGCTGACGTCACTAAACTTGGCAACAGGCCGGATAGGTTTTTTTTGTGTGTGTAAACTTACTTTCCCGATTGATAGTTTAATTTACTTTTTTGGTGAAGTTGAGTAATTTTCAGAACATTGGTTTTTAATTATTATTATGCAAAACTAAATTTCCTTACCCGTTGGTACCTACTGTTGTGTATTTGGTGTCCTAAAATTTTGAAATCACACTATGGACGGATTGTGGAGATGAAAGCTAGGCAGTGTCGCTGAAAACAGTATCACGTTTTGTTATATTGATCGATATCGACAATTGATATTTTTTTGACTTATTCAAGCCTGTTAATGCAATTTCCTACTTGCCAAGTGTGCTAGCTATCAGCGGAGAAGGTGTCTGGTAGCAAGATAGGATCAATATGGAATGCGCTCCCAACAGGTGTAAAAGAAAGTGCATCTCTACCCTCCTTCAAAACCGCACTAAAAGAACACCTCCAGGCAACTACAACCCTAGACTAACACCCTCCCCCCACCACATCCCACCTCCTCGGATTGTAAATAATGAAATGTATATATACTTGTTCTTATGCTTTCTGAGCTCACTGCTCGCTGTACATATCCTACCAAGTCAGACCTACGCTATTTCAATGTCCATTTCTCAGATGATATAATTGTTGACGACTGAAGTGCTAATATCAACCAACCCCCTCCACATCCCACCCCCTGGATTGTAAATAATTCAAAGTATATACTCTGATGATTAACTTGTGTGATGACTGTATTATGGTGATAGTACTGTATATATTTATAGTTGAAAAACTTATTCGGGTGTTACCATTTAGTGGTCAATTGTGCGGAATATGTACTGTACTGTGCAATCTACTAATAAAAGTCTCAATCAATCAGCTACGACAGTACAATAAATGCAGTCGATTATAGTTGGTTTCAGTTTTGAGACACTAGATGGCAGTAGTATATAAGCCATCAAACACTACACAGTAGTTTGGAAGCAACTAATTTAACCGACACATTGGAAGTGTCCGGTTAAATTGCCACACTGTCTGTATTAAAACCAACAAAACTAAAGATATATGTTGGGTTGATCCATCAAGATATTATGGTTTCTCTACTCTCCATGCAGAGATTCCACACTGCCACAGCGAGACAGAGATGGCGCAAACAATCTTGGTAGTTGATTCTATTACATGATTGGCTGTTCGCTTGTCCCTCCCACTGCAGTGACATTTAATGTTTGCTGGGTTCCCAGAGGGCAAGTGACTTCATGCAATAAATATTGCTTCATAATTTTCCCTTTCCAACCCAAAAATATAAATGTATGGGATGTTTTATCGATTGCATCTTCATATGCATATCGTTTTATCTGTCTAGCCCTAGTGGAGATATTTATAAACTATTGTGCCTTCCTTCATACTTCCAGGAAACTTTTGCGCATGGCTGCCATTGTAGTCGTATGATGTCGTCAATTGGCTCCTTTTTTGCTAACCTTGTTGAAGTGGGGCAGATTGGTTTGCACATGTATCCGCTGCTGTTGCCATTTGCAATACAAAGTAGCGTATTGTTCTAACTTAATCTGCCAGTAGACTTGCTATTGAAGTGTTTTTTTTAAAAACAAAGATAGCGGGGATAAGACTGTCGCAGTGGAGCCACCTCAAGAATACCCACTGAACGGCGCGTTCTGATGAGACGGTCAAAGTGGCTTAAATGGTCTGGCAAACAATTTATGCACAATTTTGACCAAAGGACCACCATTACATTATGTAGACCATTGGTCCCCAACCACCGAGCCGCGGCCCGGTACCGGTTCGTGGATTGATTGGTACCGGGCCGCACAAGAAACTTAAAAAAAAAAAAAAAAAAAAAAATTATTAAATCAACATAAACACAAGATACACTTACAATTAGTGCATCAACTCAAAAAACCTCCCTCCCCCATTTACACTTTCACACTAATTCGCACAAAAGGGTTGTTTCTTTCTGTTAATATTTCTGGTTCCTACATTATACGTATATCAATACAGTCTGCAGGGATACAGTCCGTAAGCACGCATGATTGTATTTTTTTTATGACAAAAAAAAAAAAACATATTCCCCCCCCAGTCCGTGGGACAAAAATGTTCAAGCGTTGACCGGTCCGCAGTTACAAAAAGGTTGGGGACCACTGATGTAGACCACAAGGAAGTGTTTTGAGTAGGGGAAAATAACCCCTTTAAAGCATCAGTGGATCATAAAACCATGTCGATGCTTTCTTGTAGGTCCATGCTTGGCGTGGTTTTTGGTGGGTGCTGGGCTACAGGCAGCCTAAGCAACAGACAGTCCTGACCTCCAGTCCTGCACGGCAGAGCCTAACCGGTCGCAAGCGTCTGCGCAAGGTCACCCGCCTGCTGTTGAAGATCCTTCCACGCTGGGTGCACGGCGCCCTGGGTTACCCTCTCTCGACTGGCATCGGCCGCTCCCTCTCCCCAGGTGAGTAGTGCCGACCTGCGTCTAATTTAGACAAAAGGGATGCATTTTGATTATTCCTAAAGCCTTTTTTCCCTTAACAGAAAAAAGCGTCTCTCCCATTAAACCGTGTGGGAAGGGCAGCAAGCGGAAGCAGGAAGATTTGGATGATGAGGAAGAACATCAGACCTGGGTGGAGGTGCTTTCTCAAGAGCTCACTGATGAAGATTCTGAGGAGGATCCAGACTATGAAGTTAGTAATTGCACTTTACTTTAGGGCTCTCTGAGATCCTAAACTGTTAAATGGGCTTTGTCATTATGCATAGCAACAAAGGGCTGGGTGGGGCGCTCACCACCCAGAGCGCAAGAGACAAAACAGTGGCAAGACTGTAGAGCTGCAGCTATCGAGTATTTTAGTAATCGAGTATTCTATAGAATATCCTGATCGATTGAGTAATCGAATAAATCATATTTTTGCTAAATTAAGGTTTAATTATGCATGTTAAGAAGTGCCTTCAATTATTTCGTTTGGCCTAATTGTCTTATTTCCTAAACGGCTGTTTTCATTATTGAAGGCTGACACACACAGCTCAAATGCGTCCGTGGTTGATTGTGCCATTTTCGTGTGCGCTCACAGCCCTGTGGTGTGACCGCATAAATGAAGTTCTTGGCTCTTGTGCGTTTTTGATGATTATACGGTGCCGTTTAAATGTTGGTTTCTCCACGCAAATCCGCTGAGCTGTTTTCAACCTGCCAATACATAAACAATATAAAATAACAGTTTTAATTTTTAAGAATGCAATGCAGTTCATTGCATGCAAAATAGTAATCAATGTAAATGTTTCCATCATAACATTTTTGAGATGAAAACACAAATTATTCCCTGAGAAAGTTAAAATAAAACTATATTAGTATCAAAAATAAAACAAGAACCGTTCATAATATCAAACATTAAAAGTGGATTAGGTAGAGCCTTTAATACTGAATTTGAAATGTGCAACTTCATATTCAGAACCAATATGGCTGACAGGAACTTGGCACACAAGTGTGAACACTGAACAAGGGCCTGGCACTCTTACATTCTACAGAGACTATAGTGGCTGCAAGTGTGAGCTATCCAAGTAGCCTGTGGTTGCATGACTTGAATAACCAAATAACTTTGCACGACTACTTTCGCGTGGTTACTAATGAAAGGCTAATTGAACACGACTGCTCGGATAGCGTTTTCAACACCTTTTGGCTGCATTTGATGATTTCGCGGGAGTGAAAGAACACATCTTGGTTATCATAATGAATTGCATTTATTTTACTAAGACAACTTTTGCATTTACATTTCATAATAGATGACTTACCTCGCCTCCGGATGTCCCTCAATCGGATGCTTTCTCGACAAGTGCTACAGCATCGAACTTGTGCTATTGTGGTATGCGAGCTCCACTTTGCTATGTTTGCATACTACTGCGATTTTAGTGTGAAGTGTTCCCACACCTTAGACAACTTTTGTCACATCTTAATTCCCTCGTTTTGCTGTGGCTCTTGTCCTTGGCTTTCTGCGGCGTCTGCCATTGCGAGTTATGTCGGCGAAAAATGTTTCTAAACTCAAGCGTATTTAAAAGAGCGGTGTTATGCAGTGCCGGGGGCGTATGATCTGTGACGTAAACACACTGTGCAATATCTAAAGCAGTGGTTCTTAACCTTGTTGGAGGTACCGAACCCCGCCAGTATCATATGCGCATTCACCGAACCCTTCTTTAGTGAAAAATAAAATGTTTTTTTCAAATTCAAGACAAAGTTATGTTTTTGGTAACACTTTAGTATGGAGAACATATTCTAAGTAAAAAAGACTTAATTTAGAGTTATTTGGTTAGGGGGTTAGGGTTATAAGGCCATGCCTAATAAGTACTTAATAATGACTAGTTAAGAGCCAATATGTTACTAATTTGCATGTTAATAAGCAACTAATTAATGGTGAATATGTTCCCCATACTAAAGTGTTACCAGGTTTTTTTTACTGGAGCACAAAATGAACCGTGCATGAACATCACCTTGTTCAAACAACAAAACCAACACAGTGCATAAACTCACAACAAATTACACACCTGCAAATCAGTCTGACTTCTGCTGTTGCCATATCCGTAATACGCCGATAGGGAGAAGTTTGTATTTACACGATGAGTCGGGTGTGTTTTGACCTCCACCGAACCACTAGGGTTTCATCGAACCCAGGTTAAGAAGCACTGATCTAAACAGTCCGTGCGAAACGTGAGCTTTGACTACTGTTCACTAAACGAGGCAAAATGTCATAGAAAAAAACCCCAAAAAAACACTGACGCCTCGAGGCAGCGAATATTCCTGGAATATATTTTGTAATCAAATTACTTGAGGAATTGTTTCAGCTCTACAAGACTGCTAAACATGCAAAAATACATATTTTTATTAAATATATTTGGTAACGTATTGCACATGTCCAGCAGGCTGCAACGGTGTAACGTATTGCAAGTCATGCTTGAATAGTCTATCAGCGAATTACCGCATGGTTACTTTACTAGTGAAGTCAAGGTTGGCTGTGAGACTGTCGTTTAACAAGCGCATGTGCAAACCTCCACTTTCTATCCCTCAAATGTTTCCAGCCCAGTTCTGTAGAGACGGTGAGTGAGGAGTACAGCTCTCACAACAGCGCTGAGGGCGACCTGGAGGTTCAGGGCAAAACCCTAGTCTTGGTTGAGGATGTCAACACGGTGAGATCTACTTGGATACACTTGTGTCATTTAAGTAGTTTGCGGTTAAATACAACTGAAGACTTATGCCGTTTTTGTTTACATTTGCAGGATGCTTTGCTGCCATCTTAAGCCTGTCCTGATGTTTGAAGTCATGTCTTTTTGTATAATGTAAGTTTTATCATTTGCAATAAAACTTACTGAATTTAACACATCACACGCGCGCAATATTTTTGATTCCACTTTTGAATTGCTTTTTAAAGGAAATGTAGGGCCACAAGTCTGTTGTTTTCCCAATATTTACCTGCTCAGTGGCATTGTGGTTAGAGTGTCTGCCCTGAGACTGGAAGGTCGTGAGTTTAAACCCCGCCGAGTCATACCAAACTATAACAATGGGACCCATTGCCTCCCTGTTTGGTACTCCGCATCTTTGGGGGTTAAATCCCCAAATGGTTCCTGAGCGTGGCCACCGCTGCTGCTCACTGCTCCCCTCACATCCCAGGGGGTCAACATGGGGATGGGTGAAATGTGGAGGATCATTTCACCACACCTAGTGGGACTTAACTTAATTTTTTTACTTAAGGAAACGTTAGGTGAAATTGACAATTTGTGGCTCTACTTCGTTTCTGACAAAACCAATGCAAATGTGGACTTTGGTTTGTTAAACAGACTAAACTTAATTTAAGTAGTAATGTCTCGTTCATGACAAGTTGTATTTACCTGTTTGCAGCTGAGCTAAGGCTATTCTAGTTGAACAGTTTGATGTTCACTTTGCTGCCACTAGATGGCAGTAATTGTTTGGATTTAGAAAATATGCAAGTCTCAAACGTGTTGAGTAATTTGTGTAGTTTTTCATTGAAAAATTGGTGCAGCATTAAGCAAGAGTGATGAAGCAAACATGGCTTTGTTTCAAGTGCTTGATCTGTGCATCCATCTTTACTGCTTGTGTTTTTAATGTTGCCATGTGACTTTTTGGAATCATTTCAGACATTTTCTTTGTACACCTCAAGGCAATCTGTATGAGGTGTGTTTGTAACATGTAGGTACCCTTTTAGTGCCCTTTGACAGCTATATCAGCACCAACCCACACAGGATCATTTGCTTTTGACTTGTACGTCAGTCATGGAGCAGCTCTTGGTTCTTTTACCTTCACGTTTCCTTCTCTTTATGTACACATGTACACTTGAGAGGCAGAGGGAAGCTTTGGAATGAACCGGCTATAATCCAGCATGCTAAATAGGAACCCCCTCCCTCTCCCAAAATTCCACAAGCTCGTGAGTGCGACTAAGCCTGTGAAATTAGCAGCTCCTTAACTTATTCTAACCTCAGAGCTATTTTGGGGCTCCTGAAGTTTGCAGTCTTGCTGGTGTCATCTTCTAGAAGAAAGATTTGATCTTTGTGGAGCCAAACCCTGCCACTGCCTAACATGATTTATCCTTTTAATACATGGAAGTGGCTCAGAGGGTAGCGCGGCCGTCCAGTAACTTGAGGGTTCCTGGTACAAATCCAGATTCTGCCATTGTCCTTGGACAAGACACTTCAGTGCACACTGGAATTATTTGCCGGTTAGAGGCAGTCGACGTACTTTACCTGGTCAGCAGTGGCTACAAATGTAGCTTACCACCCCCAAAGTATGGGTTCTCACTGCAAAGCTCATAGTGTCGAGAAAAATACTATTCACAAAAAAAAAAGTGTGTGTGTATATATATATATATATATATATATATATACCGTATTTTTCAGAGTATAAGTCGCACCTGCCGAAAATGCATAATAAAGAAGGAAAAAAAACCATATATAAATCGCACTGAAGCCAGGCCAAACTATGAAAAAAAAACTGCGACTTATAGTCCGAAAAATTATTTAAATTACACACACGACTGGCAACGTTTTTAAACTACTTTAACCAGGAAGCACAGCTCCACACAATGCTCTTAGTAAACTTCCTGGAATTTTTCACAAGTTTAGTGCAAAGGTAGACACTTTATAGTTTTTGCTTGAATTGCTGGTTTTTATTACATTTTAATTCATGCAGTGACTTTGGACACTTGAATGACAGTGGAGGATGTTACTTAAGGTACACATGGCTTGTCCACTAACAAGTTGTATGGAAGATTATTTATATATATATATATATATATATATACATACAGGTAAAAGCCAGTAAATTAGAATATTTTGAAAAACTTGATTTATTTCAGTAATTGCATTCAAAAGGTGTAACTTGTACATTATATTTATTCATTGCACACAGACTGATGCATTCAAATGTTTATTTCATTTAATTTTGATGATTTGAAGTGGCAACAAATGAAAATCCAAAATTCCGTGTGTCACAAAATTAGAATATTACTTAAGGCTAATACAAAAAAGGGATTTTTAGAAATGTTGGCCAACTGAGAAGTATGAAAATGAAAAATATGAGCATGTACAATACTCAATACTTGGTTGGAGCTCCTTTTGCCTCAATTACTGCGTTAATGCGGTGTGGCATGGAGTCGATGAGTTTCTGGCACTGCTCAGGTGTTATGAGAGCCCAGGTTGCTCTGATAGTGGCCTTCAACTCTTCTGCGTTTTTGGGTCTGGCATTCTGCATCTTCCTTTTCACAATACCCCACAGATTTTCTATGGGGCTAAGGTCAGGGGAGTTGGCGGGCCAATTTAGAACAGAAATACCATGGTCCGTAAACCAGGCACGGGTAGATTTTGCGCTGTGTGCAGGCGCCAAGTCCTGTTGGAACTTGAAATCTCCATCTCCATAGAGCAGGTCAGCAGCAGGAAGCATGAAGTGCTCTAAAACTTGCTGGTAGACGGCTGCGTTGACCCTGGATCTCAGGAAACAGAGTGGACCGACACCAGCAGATGACATGGCACCCCAAACCATCACTGATGGTGGAAACTTTACACTAGACTTCAGGCAATGTGGATCCTGTCCCTCTCCTGTCTTCTTCCAGACTCTGGGACCTCGATTTCCAAAGGAAATGCAAAATTTGCTTTCGTCAGAAAACATGACTTTGGACCACTCAGCAGCACTCCAGCTGGTGTCGGTCCACTCTGTTTCCTGAGATCCAGGGTCAACGCAATTGTTGCCACTTCAAATCATCAAAATTAAATGAAATAAACATTTGAATGCATCACTCTGTGTGCAATGAATAAATATAATGTACAAGTTACACCTTTTGAATGCAATTACTGAAATAAATCAAGTTTTTCAAAATATTCTAATTTACTGGCTTTTACCTGTATATACACACATCCACACATATATATGTATATATATACCGTATTTTCCGCACCATAAGGCGCCCTGGGTTATAAGCCGCGCCTTCAATGAACGGCATATTTCAAAACTTTGTCCACCTATAAGACGCCCCGTGTTATAAGCCGCATCTAACTGCGCTAAAGGAATGTCAAAAAAACAGTCAGGTCAGTCAAACTTTAATAATATATTAAAAACCAGCGTGATGTGGGCGCGCATGGAGTCGTATATCAACATGGACGGAGCTGCGTGAAAAAAGCCACCCGGCCTCTTCCCGTAAACTTACCTTAACCACTCGCTCATCTTTTCTTCATCCATCCCTTCGAGTTAGCTTTTATGATAACGCCGGCTGGAAAGGTCTCTTTTGGCAAGGTCTTCCTTTTGAATATCACCATGGGTGGAAGTTTCTGGCCATTAGCATGGCAAGCTAGAACCACAGTGAAGGATGACTTCTCATTCCCTGTGGTGCGAATATTCACCGTACGTGCTCCCGTTGTATCCACAGTGCGGTTCACAGGAATATCAAATGTCAGTGGAACCTCGTCCATGTTGATAATGTTCTCTGGCCGGATCTTTTTTTCAGCTATCTTGTTTTTACAATATGCACGGAAAGTAGCCAGCTTTTCTTGAAAGTCTTTAGGCAGTTGCTGTGAAATAGTAATCCGTGTGCGGATGGAGAGATTGCGTCTTTTCATGAACCGGATCCCTGTCGCTTAGTAGGAGCCATTTTGTGGTCTTTACAGATGTAAACACACAAAGGAAATGAAACGTACGGTAATATCCGCGCGCTTCTTCTTCTTCTACGCGGGCGGGTGGTTGCTTACAGTAGAAGAAGCGCTTCCTGTTCTATGGGGGTGGGTGCTTACCTTGGCGGTTGCTTGCGTAGAAGAAGAAGCACTTCCTCTTCTACGGGGAAAAAAGATGGCGGCTGTTTACCGTAGTTGCGAGACCGAAACTTTATGAAAATGAATCTTAATATTAATCCATATATAAAGCGCACCGGGTTATAAGGCGCACTGTCAGCTTTTGAGAAAATTTGTGGTTTTTAGGTGCGCCTTATAGTGCGGAAAATACGGTATATACATATACATATATATATATATATATACATACATACATACACACACATATATATATATATATATATACATACATACATATATATATACACATACATACATATATATATACACATACATACATATATATATATACACATACATATATACATATATATACATACATATATATATATATATAAATATACATACACATGTATACATACATGTGTATGTATGTATATATATGTATGTGTATATATATACACACACACATATATATATATACATTTATATATACACATACATACAGTATGCATGTGTATATATGTATGTATGTATGTATGTTATATATATATATATATATATATATATATATATATATATATATATATATATATATATATGTGTGTGAATCAGTATCGATTCTCATTTTTTTTTAAATCTTTTTTTTTTTTTTTAATTAATCAATCCAACAAAACAATACACAGCAATACCATAACAATGCAATCCAATTCCAAAACCAAACCCGGCCCAGCAACACTCAGAACAGCAATAAACAGAGCAATTGAGAGGTGACACAAACACGACACAGAACAAACCAAAAGTAGTGAAAAAAAAATGAATATTAACAGTATCAATATTAGTTACAATTTCAACATAGCAGTGATTAAAGATCCCTCATTGACATTATCATTAGAGATTTATTAAAAAAAATAAATAAATAAAAATAAAAATGAACAATTGTGTCAGTGGCTTACACTTGCATCGCATCTCAAAAGCTTGACAACACACTGTGTCCAATATTTTCACAAAGGTAAAATAAGTCATATTTTTGGTTCATTTAATAGTTGAAACAAATTTACATTATTGCAATCAGTTGAAAAAACATTGTCCTTTACAATTATAAAAGCTTTTTACAAAAATCTACTACTCTGCTTGCATGTCAGCAGACTGGGGTAGATCCTGCTGAAATCCTATGTATTGAATGAATAGAGAATCGTTTTTAATCTGAAAAATATCATTTTTAAGAATCGCGTTGAATCGAAAAAAAAAAAAAAATTCGATTTATAATCGAATCGTGACCCCCCAAAATCTCCTCCTTTAGCAGCTTGTGATGTATTTAACAAAACAAAACAAACTAAACTAGAAATAAATGCATACTTTAATACAAACTGTGAGTTGTAGGTACAAACATTTTGTCAATGATTTGGCAAAAGAAGCTTACTATCTTTTGCTTGTGTTGAAATACATAGTAGAAAGTAGAAAAAAAACCCAAAAACTTTATTTTCTTCGTTTACTGAAAGGAGCTCTCAGAAAAAAGTCTGAGACCCCTGTTGTAAATTATTATGAAAATAATTTGAATATATATTTTTTACACTTATTTTAATGGAGTTACCTGCAAAACTGTATTAATAAATCCCCAAAGGGTTAACACCGCAAGCTTAGTTTTAAGGTCTGCATTTTCTTTTTCTGTAACCAAAACTAACCAAACTGTGGATGTAAAACCGAAGTAACCCGCGTTTATGTCACACTCTTACCTTCGTATAGCTACTAGTAATTTAAGATCACGTTTTATTTTGTTGAATTTATCTTAACTTCCGGCTAATGCAACTTTTTGACTTGCTTCATTCATCTCAGATGTTTTGTCATTTTCTGACGTTGAGGTGCAACCTTTCCACCTTACTCACACACACTGTTGTGAACTGTGTGTGCGTGTGTGTGTGTGTGTGTGTGTGTGTGTGTGTGTTGGAAGCTTGGTGGTCTCCAGGGGGGCTTTGATGGCTGTCTGAAGCGTTTTTGAAGGGTAGCCTGCACGGTTGAGGCAGCCTTGGGAGAGCATCGACCTCTATCACTACTCTTTGTAGCCAGCTGGAGGCGACTTGTTAAAGGACCAGCAGCACCTTTTTTATTCCTTATTTTTCTGTCGAGGGCGGTAAATGTAATGCACGGCCTCAGGTGTGCTGTTAAAAGGGAGAAGTTAAACCTTGGTGTTGTAAGAAAGATGCAGAGTGTCTTTTTCAGGGAGGAAGCAAGAGTGCATCAAAAACCTTTTGAGGCGCACACACACACACACACACACACACACACACACACACACACACACACACACACACACACACACACACACACACACACACACACACACACACACGAAGAGAACCATAGAACTTGGTGACACCTTAAATGATTGGAAGTGCAGACTAAACTGTACCCCCCAGAGTCAAACTGCTATTATATTCTGCATGATGTTGTGACATTCTAATGGGTAAATTGTGCATTTTTACCACCTGCCTGATTACCAGCTGTCGCTGTGCATCCAGAGCATAAATCCTTGTCTGGAGCAAGAGAAGGTGCTGCAAGACTATTTATTGACACGAGAGCAGAGGTCCCCAACATTTTCTATTCTAAAAAGCTCCTTTGACAAACTAAAAATGGCTGAGAGCTACTTATTTTAGTAACCTGTATTCTCCTCACTTATCCAGGCATGTGATTTGACCACAATGAAAAAGACTGAAAAAAATTCCGGGGGTCTGGGGGGCGAGGGGGGGCGATGCCCCCCGAAGCTCCTGGTTTTTCACCAATTTAACATGCTAAAATTAACAAAGACAGCACCATTTGAAGAAAATATTTTAGTGTTTAAAGACATGAAAACATCATTAATAGAACATACATAACCCAATTATCCTAATGAATCACTGTATATGGTTCAGTCCCAACAGTATTTAGTCACTAAAAAATTATCAGTTGTGTAACAGGTTTGCCAAGATTTATTATTATACAAAATATATTTTAAAATTAAGACTATTACATGATATATGCTATCAGAAAGTAGCATAAATTGTAAAATACATAACCACTAATAACAATTCACAGTTTTAATGTATATGCCTAATTGCCTACAAGTTTAGTTATAAATATAACAAAATACCAAATGTAAACATTTCATTCTTTTCGCCAAAATAGGATATACATTTATGAAAATAATTAAACATGTTTAGTATTGTTTACTCATATTTGAAAATAGGAAATAATAATAATGTGAGGACACTGACATATTGCATGAAACAAGTGTGAAAATATTTACCTTCAAGATTGTTACACCACTGACAATATTGTTTCAAGAGACTACATAAGAACTTAATGTTACAAAATAGTATTATATGCAAATTTATTTCAAATAAATTGTTAACTGGAATCAATAATGCAACTCTTTGAATTTCTGTAATTTCATAATATATTTTCACGTGGCTTTTTATTTTTTAGAAAAAACCATTTATATTTCGCAAAGCAATAATTGGTTAATATTTAAAACAAACATGCGTATTTCGCAAGCAAATATTTTTTAGCTTACCTCATTATTAACAACCCTGTCTGCAACTGAAGTGGGTTGTTTGGACGGATCTTTCCTCTTGATGTCTACGGCAGTTGTCGATGTAAACAAAGGATGAAGTCCGTAAGGTTTGCTCACTTTCGGTTGACATCCAAAAGTACCAGCTAGTGAAAAGTTTGTTTTCCTTGCTTCAAGTTGTTTCATATGTTTTTGGCGTTTCGCATGTACTTCCAAAGCCTTGAAACCTCGTGATCCATAGTCAATATTATCATGACACCACGTGCACAAAACCTTTCCGGGACGATCGATTTTCCGAATAAAATCACCGAACAAAGTCGTAACTTCCTTCTTCCCAACAGTATCAGTGATTTCCCTTTCCATCCAGTCCCATCAAAACTTATTTTTGACATGTTTATCAATTTCTTTTACTCGTAAAGCGTCCTTTCTCTCGAGAACCGACATCGTTTACATATGGAAAATGGCGGTAATAACCATTATGAATGATGTTATTAATGTCATCATTCATAACAGATGTCCTGATTGGTCACAAGGAACATATCGACCAATCAACTACGGCGTAATATAAACTACGTCTCGAATCTTGATTTAGGGTCGGAAAAAAAAACCGGAAAAACGGGAGATAATTTTTTTTTCTTCCCGAGATTAAAAGACGAAATTCCGACTTTAGACGGAAAAATCACATGCCTGCTTATCTTAGCTTGTTTTGCCCAGAACATGAACAAAAACTCACATTTTGTATTAAAACAGCACTAACAATATTGTTTATCTGCATGCTGTATTTTAATATGCATACATTAACTGTAATGAATTTCATAGCCATCCATCCATCCATCCATCCATTTCCTACCGCTTATTCCCTTCGGGGGCGCGGGGGGCGCTGGAGCCTATCTCAGCTACAATCGGACGGAAGGCGGCTAGCCAATCAGTAAATTAAAACTAACTTTAAAACACTTCGGTCATCACTCAACATTAAAGTGTCTGTTTGCCACTTGCTTAAAAGTTATTGTCTCAATTATTATTTATATGTATATATACAAACCCTGTTTCCATAGGAGTTGGGAAATTGTGTTAGATAGACCACTTTGTCAACAAATGCGTGAGCAAATTGTTGAACAGTTTAAGAAAAACCTTTCTCAACCAGCTATTGCAAGGAATTTAGGGATTTCACCATGTACGGTCCGTAATATCATCAAAGGGTTCAGAGAATCTGGAGAAATCACTGCACGTAAGGAGCTAAGCCCGTGACCTTCGATCCCTCAGGCTGTACTGCATCAACAAGCGACATCAGTGTGTAAAGGATATCACCACATGGGCTCAGGAACACTTCAGAAACCCACTGTCAGTAACTACACTTGGTAACATCTGTAAGTGCAAGTTAAAACTCTCCTATGCAAGGCGAAAACCGTTTATCAACAACACTTAGAAACGCCGTCGGCTTCGCTGGGCCTGAGCTCATCTAAGATGGACTGATACAAAGTGGAAAAGTGTTCTGTGGTCTGACGAGTCCACATTTCAAATTGTTTTTGGAAACTGTGGACATCGTGTCCTCCGGACCAAAGAGGAAAAGAACCATCCGGATTGTTATAGGCGCAAAGTTGAAAAGCCAGCATCTGTGATGGTATGGGGGTGTATTAGTGCCCAAGACATGGGTAACCTACACATCTGTGAAGGCACCATTAATGCTGAAAGGTACATACAGGTTTTGGAGCAACATATGTTGCCATCCAAGCAACGTTACCATGGACGCCCCTGCTTATTTCAGCAAGACAATGCCAAGCCACGTGTTACATCAACGTGGCTTCATAGTAAAAGAGTGCGGGTACTAGACTGGCCTGCCTGTAGTCCAGACCTGTCTCCCATTGAAAATGTGTGGCGCATTATGAAGCCTAAAATACCACAACGGAGACCCCCGGACTGTTGAACAACTTAAGCTGTACATCAAGCAAGAATGGGAAATAATTCCACCTGAGAAGCTTCAAAAAATGTGTCTCCTCAGTTCCCAAACGTTTACTGAGTGTTGTTAAAAGGAAAAGTCATGTAACACAGTGGTGAACATGCCCTTTCCCAACTACTTTAGCACGTGTTGCAGCCATGAAATTCTAAGTTAATTATTATTTGCAAAAAAATAAATAAAGTTTATGAGTTTGAACATCAAATATCTTGTCTTTGTAGTGCATTCAATTG